>NC_140413.1:208266803-208786466 GCF_965140295.1 Lepidochelys olivacea | reverse complement strand
TTGGAGGTGGGGGTGGCGGCGGGGGGGGGACGGTGCAGCGCTGCAGGTGTGTGGGGGGGCTGCGGGGCTGAGTGCACATTGGGAGGTGTGTGTGTGTGGGGGGGACATGGTGCAGCGCTGCAGGTGTGTGGGGGGGCTGCGGGGCTGGGTGCACATTAGGAGGTGTGTGTGTGTGTGGGGGGGACATGGTGCAGCGCTGCAGGTGCGCGGGGGGGCTGCGGGGCTGGCTGCACATTAGGAGGTGTGTGTGGGGGGGGGGACATGGTGCAGCGCTGCAGGTGCGCGGGGGGGCTGCGGGGCTGAGTGCACATTGGGAGGTGTGTGGGGGGGGGACATGGTGCAGCGCTGCAGGTGCGTGGGGGGGGCTGCGGGGCTGAGTGCACATTGGGAGGTGTGTGTGTGTGGGGGGGACATGGTGCAGCGCTGCAGGTGCGTGGGGGGGCTGCGGGGCTGGGTGCACATTAGGAGGTGTGTGTGTCGGGGGGGGACATGGTGCAGCGCTGCAGGTGCGTGGGGGGGCTGCGGGGCTGGGTGCACATTGGGAGGTGTGTGTGTGGGGGGGGACATGGTGCAGCGCTGCAGGTGCGCGGGGGGGCTGCGGGGCTGAGTGCACATTAGGAGGTGTGTGGGGGGGACATGGTGCAGCGCTGCAGGTGCGCGGGGGGGCTGCGGGGCTGAGTGCACATTGGGAGGTGTGTGGGGGGGGACATGGTGCAGCGCTGCAGGTGCGTGGGGGGGCTGCGGGGCTGAGTGCACATTGGGAGGTGTGTGTGTGGGGGGGGGGACATGGTGCAGCGCTGCAGTTGCGTGGGGGGGCTGCGGGGCTGGGTGCAGATTAGGAGGTGTGTGTGGGGGGGGGGACATGGTGCAGCGCTACAGGTGCGTGGGGGGGCTGCGGGGCTGGGTGCACATTAGGAGGTGTGTGTGTGTGTGGGGGGACATGGTGCAGCGCTGCAGGTGCGCGGGGGGGCTGCGGGGCTGGGTGCACATTAGGAGGTGTGTGTGTGTGTGGGGGGGACATGGTGCAGCGCTGCAGGTGCGTGGGGGTGCTGCGGGGCTGGGTGCACATTGGGAGGTGTGTGTGTGTGTGTGGGGGGGGACATGGTGTAGCGCTGCATGTGCGTGGGGGGGCTGCGGGGCTGGTTGCACATTAGGAGGTGTGTGTGTGGGGGGACATGGTGCAGCGCTGCAGGTGCGCGGGGGGGCTGCGGGGCTTGGTGCACATTGGGAGGTGTGTGTGTGTGTGGGGGGGGGGGACATGGTGCAGCGCTGCAGGTGCGTGGGGGGGCTGCGGGGCTGGGTGCACATTAGGAGGTGTGTGTGTGTGGGGGGGACATGGTGCAGCGCTGCAGGTGCGTGGGGGGGCTGCGGGGCTGGGTGCACATTAGGAGGTGTGTGGGGGGGGGGACATGGTGCAGCGCTGCAGGTGCGTGGGGGGGCTGCGGGGCTGGGTGCACATTAGGAGGTGTGTGTGTGGGGGGGGACATGGTGCAGTGCTGCAGGTGCGTGGGGGGGCTGCGGGGCTGGGTGCACATTAGGAGGTGTGTGTGTGTGGGGGGGGGACATGGTGCAGCGCTGCATGTGCGCGGGGGGGCTGCGGGGCTGAGTGCACATTGGGAGGTGTGTGGGGGGGGACATGGTGCAGCGCTGCAGGTGCGTGGGGGGGCTGCGGGGCTGGGTGCACATTAGGAGGTGTGTGTGTGTGTGTGGGGGGGGACATGGTGCAGCGCTGCAGGTGCGCGGGGGGGCTGCGGGGCTGAGTGCACATTAGGAGGTGTGTGTGGGGGGGGACATGGTGCAGCGCTGCAGGTGCGCGGGGGGGCTGCGGGGCTGGGTGCACATTAGGAGGTGTGTGTGGGGGGGGACATGGTGCAGCGCTGCAGGTGCGTGGGGGGGCTGCGGGGCTGGGTGCACATTAGGAGGTGTGTGTGTGGGGGGGACATGGTGCAGCGCTGCAGGTGCGCGGGGGGGCTGCGGGGCTGAGTGCACATTAGGAGGTGTGTGTGGGGGGGGACATGGTGCAGCGCTGCAGGTGCGTGGGGGGGCTGCGGGGCTGAGTGCACATTAGGAGGTGTGTGTGTGTGTGGGGGGACATGGTGCAGCGCTGCAGGTGCGCGGGGGGGCTGCGGGGCTGGGTGCACATTAGGAGGTGTGTGTGTGGGGGGGACATGGTGCAGCGCTGCAGGTGCGTGGGGGGGCTGCGGGGCTGGGTGCACATTAGGAGGTGTGTGTGTGTGGGGGGGGACATGGTGCAGCGCTGCAGGTGCGCGGGGGGGCTGCGGGGCTGGGTGCACATTAGGAGGTGTGTGTGTGTGGGGGACATGGTGCAGCGCTGCAGGTGCGTGGGGGGGCTGCGGGGCTGGGTGCACATTAGGAGGTGTGTGTGTGTGTGGGGGGACATGGTGCAGGGCTGCAGGTGCGTGGGGGGGCTGCGTGGCTGACTGCACATTAGGAGCTGTGTGTGTGGGGGGGACGGTGCAGTGCTGCAGGTGCGTGGGGGGGCTGCGGGGCTGGGTGCACATTAGGAGGTGTGCGGGGGGGGATGGTGCAGCGCTGCAGGTGTGTGGGGGGGCTGCGGGGCTGAGTGCACATTAGGAGGTGTGGGGGGGACATGGTGCAGCGCTGCAGGTGTGTGGGGGGGCTGCGGGGCTTAGTGCACATTAAGAGGTGTGGGGGGGACGGTGCAGCGCTGCAGGTGTGTGGGGGGGCTGCGGGGCTTAGTGCACATTAAGAGGTGTGGGGGGGACGGTGCAGCGCTGCAGGTGCGTGGGGGGGCTGCAGGGCTGAGTGCACATTAGGAGGTGTGTGTGTGGGGGGACATGGTGCAGCGCTGCAGGTGCGTGGGGGGGCTGCGGGGCTGAGTGCACATTAGGAGGTGTGGGGGGGGACATGGTGCAGCGCTGCAGGTGCGCGGGGGGGCTGCGGGGCTGGGTGGACATTAGGAGGTGTGTGTGGGGGGGGACATGGTGCAGCGCTGCAGGTGCGCGGGGGGGCTGCAGGGCTGAGTGCACATTAGGAGGTGTGTGGGGGGACATGGTGCAGCGCTGCAGGTGCGCGGGGGGGCTGCGGGGCTGGGTGCACATTTGGAGGTGGGGGTGGCGGCGGGGGGGGGACGGTGCAGCGCTGCAGGTGTGTGGGGGGGCTGCGGGGCTGAGTGCACATTGGGAGGTGTGTGTGTGTGGGGGGGACATGGTGCAGCGCTGCAGGTGTGTGGGGGGGCTGCGGGGCTGGGTGCACATTAGGAGGTGTGTGTGTGTGTGGGGGGGACATGGTGCAGCGCTGCAGGTGCGCGGGGGGGCTGCGGGGCTGGCTGCACATTAGGAGGTGTGTGTGCGGGGGGGGACATGGTGCAGCGCTGCAGGTGCGCGGGGGGGCTGCGGGGCTGAGTGCACATTGGGAGGTGTGTGGGGGGGGGACATGGTGCAGCGCTGCAGGTGCGTGGGGGGGCTGCGGGGCTGAGTGCACATTGGGAGGTGTGTGTGTGTGGGGGGGACATGGTGCAGCGCTGCAGGTGCGTGGGGGGGCTGCGGGGCTGGGTGCACATTAGGAGGTGTGTGTGTCGGGGGGGGACATGGTGCAGCGCTGCAGGTGCGTGGGGGGGCTGCGGGGCTGGGTGCACATTGGGAGGTGTGTGTGTGGGGGGGGACATGGTGCAGCGCTGCAGGTGCGCGGGGGGGCTGCGGGGCTGAGTGCACATTAGGAGGTGTGTGGGGGGGACATGGTGCAGCGCTGCAGGTGCGCGGGGGGGCTGCGGGGCTGAGTGCACATTGGGAGGTGTGTGGGGGGGGACATGGTGCAGCGCTGCAGGTGCGTGGGGGGGCTGCGGGGCTGAGTGCACATTGGGAGGTGTGTGTGTGTGGGGGGGGACATGGTGCAGCGCTGCAGTTGCGTGGGGGGGCTGCGGGGCTGGGTGCAGATTAGGAGGTGTGTGTGGGGGGGGGGACATGGTGCAGCGCTACAGGTGCGTGGGGGGGCTGCGGGGCTGGGTGCACATTAGGAGGTGTGTGTGTGTGTGGGGGGACATGGTGCAGCGCTGCAGGTGCGCGGGGGGGCTGCGGGGCTGGGTGCACATTAGGAGGTGTGTGTGTGTGTGGGGGGGACATGGTGCAGCGCTGCAGGTGCGTGGGGGTGCTGCGGGGCTGGGTGCACATTGGGAGGTGTGTGTGTGTGTGTGGGGGGGGACATGGTGTAGCGCTGCATGTGCGTGGGGGGGCTGCGGGGCTGGGTGCACATTAGGAGGTGTGTGTGTGGGGGGACATGGTGCAGCGCTGCAGGTGCGCGGGGGGGCTGCGGGGCTTGGTGCACATTGGGAGGTGTGTGTGTGTGTGTGGGGGGGGACATGGTGCAGCGCTGCAGGTGCGTGGGGGGGCTGCGGGGCTGGGTGCACATTAGGAGGTGTGTGTGTGTGGGGGGGACATGGTGCAGCGCTGCAGGTGCGTGGGGGGGCTGCGGGGCTGGGTGCACATTAGGAGGTGTGTGGGGGGGGGGGACATGGTGCAGCGCTGCAGGTGCGTGGGGGGGCTGCGGGGCTGGGTGCACATTAGGAGGTGTGTGTGTGGGGGGGGACATGGTGCAGTGCTGCAGGTGCGTGGGGGGGCTGCGGGGCTGGGTGCACATTAGGAGGTGTGTGTGTGTGGGGGGGGGACATGGTGCAGCGCTGCATGTGCGCGGGGGGGCTGCGGGGCTGAGTGCACATTGGGAGGTGTGTGGGGGGGGACATGGTGCAGCGCTGCAGGTGCGTGGGGGGGCTGCGGGGCTGAGTGCACATTGGGAGGTGTGTGTGTGTGTGGGGGGGGGACATGGTGCAGCGCTGCAGGTGCGTGGGGGGGCTGCGGGGCTGGGTGCACATTAGGAGGTGTGTGTGTTGGGGGGGACATGGTGCAGCGCTGCAGGTGCGCGGGGGGGCTGCGGGGCTGAGTGCACATTAGGAGGTGTGTGTGGGGGGGGACATGGTGCAGCGCTGCAGGTGCGCGGGGGGGCTGCGGGGCTGGGTGCACATTAGGAGGTGTGTGTGTGGGGGGGACATGGTGCAGCGCTGCAGGTGCGCGGGGGGGCTGCGGGGCTGAGTGCACATTAGGAGGTGTGTGTGGGGGGGGACATGGTGCAGCGCTGCAGGTGCGTGGGGGGGCTGCGGGGCTGAGTGCACATTAGGAGGTGTGTGTGTGTGGGGGGGGACATGGTGCAGCCCTGCAGGTGCGTGGGGGGGCTGCGGGGCTGGGTGCACATTAGGAGGTGTGTGTGTGGGGGGGACATGGTGCAGCGCTGCAGGTGCGTGGGGGGGCTGCGGGGCTGGGTGCACATTAGGAGGTGTGTGTGTTTGGAGGGGGACATGGTGCAGCGCTGCAGGTGCGCGGGGGGGCTGCGGGGCTGGGTGCACATTAGGAGGTGTGTGTGTGTGTCGGGGGACATGGTGCAGCGCTGCAGGTGCGTGGGGGGGCTGCGGGGCTGGGTGCAGATTAGGAGGTGTGTGTGTGTGTGTGTGGGGACATGGTGCAGCGCTGCAGGTGCGCGGGGGGCTGCGGGGCTGGGTGCACATTGGGAGGTGTGTGTGTGGGGGGGGACATGGTGCAGCGCTGCAGGTGCGTGGTGGGGCTGCGGGGCTGAGTGCACATTAGGAGGTGTGTGGGGGGGGACATGGTGCAGCGCTGCAGGTGCGTGGGGGGGCTGCGGGGCTGGGTGCAGATTAGGAGGTGTGTGGGGGGGATGGTGCAGCGCTGCAGGTGCGTGGGGGGGCTGCGGGGCTGAGTGCACATTAGGAGGTGTGTGTGTGTGTGGGGGGGGATGGTGCAGCGCTGCAGGTGCGCGGGGGGGCTGCGGGGCTGGGTGCACATTAGGAGGTGTGTGGGGGGGGGGATGGTGCAGCGCTGCAGGTGCGCGGGGGGGCTGCGGGGCTGGGTGCACATTGGGAGGTGTGTGTGGGGGGGGACATGGTGCAGCGCTGCAGGTGCGCAGGGGGGCTGCGGGGCTGAGTGCACATTAGGAGGTGTGGGGGGGCTGCGGGGCTGGGTGCACATTAGGAGGTGTGTGTGGGGGGGGACATGGTGCAGCGCTGCAGGTGCGCGGGGGGGCTGCGGGGTGAGTGCACATTAGGAGGTGTGGGGGGGCTGCGGGGCTGGGTGCACATTGGGAGGTGTGTGTGGGGGGGGACATGGTGCAGCGCTGCAGGTGCGCGGGGGGGCTGCGGGGCAGGGTGCACATTGGGAGGTGTGTGTGGGGGGCTGCGGGGCTGGGTGCACATTAGGAGGTGTGGGGGGGCTGCGGGGCTGGGTGCACATTAGGAGGTGTGTGTGTGGGGGGGGACATGGTGCAGCGCTGCAGGTGCGTGGGGGGGCTGCGGGGCTGAGTGCACATTGGGAGATGTGTGTGTGTGGGGGGGACATGGTGCAGCGCTGCAGGTGCGCGGGGGGGCTGCGGGGCAGGGTGCACATTGGGAGGTGTGTGTGGGGGGCTGCGGGGCTGAGTGCACATTAGGAGGTGTGGGGGGGCTGCGGGGCTGGGTGCACATTGGGAGGTGTGTGTGTGGGGGGGGGACATGGTGCAGCGCTGCAGGTGCGCGGGGGGGCTGCGGGGCAGGGTGCACATTAGGAGGTGTGGGGGGGCTGTGGGGCTGGGTGCACATTAGGAGGTGTGTGTGTGTGTGGGGGGGGACACGGTGCAGCGCTGCAGGTGCGTGGGGGGGGGCAGCGGGCAGCGGGCGGGGGCGGGGCCGGGCGGGGCGCGCGCGCGGGGGGCGGCGCCGCGGGTGATGTCAGGCCGATGCTGCTGGAGCCGCGCGCGGTGCATTGTGGGCGAATCCCGCTGCCTGCGCCGCCTCCTGCCGCCGCGGATCCCCAGGCCGGCGCGGGAGGATGCTCCCGGGGGGGGCCGCGCAGCAGCAGCAGCGCCCGGGGCAGGCGGCGGCGCGGAGCCCGGCGGGGCCGCAGTGAGGGCCGCGGGGGGATGCGCCGGCCGGAGAGCGGGGCGGCGGCGGGGACCAGGTGAGAGCCGGGGCCGGGCCGAGGCGGGGGAAGGGGGCGCGGCGAGCCTGAGGACCCGGGGGGGGGGCGCACTGCGGGCCGAGGCGCCTCAGCGCGGGGCGCCCGGGGCACGGCGGGAGTTGTAGTTTCGCCCTGCTCCCAGGCTGCGCTCTAGGCGGGGCCGGCCCGGCGCGGGGACTCGCCCTCCCAGCAGGCCCCGGGGCAGGGCGGGACAAGGCGGAGTGAGGGGCGGCGCAGCCAATCAGGAGCGGGGACGGGTCGACCGCTTGCTGGGCCCGTTCGGCAGCCTGAACGTGCGTGAAGCTGTTGGAGGGGGCGGGGCCAGCCGCGGAGGGGCGGGGCCTAGGGGGGCGGGACTCGGGCTTCGCACCTCGCCTGGCTGTCAGCACGAGGGGAGAGAACGTGGGGAGGGCGGGTCCCCGAGGCGGCAGCTGGGAGGGGGAGCAGGGACTCTTCAGGCTGCAGCAGGGAGGGGGTGCCCCCTTGGGGGAGCGAGGTTCCCTGGGGGTGATGCTGGGAGGGGGTAACCGCAGGAGCGGGGTTCCCGGGGGTGATGCTGGGAGGGGGTAACCGCAGGAGCGGGGTTCCCGGGGGTGATGCTGGGAGGGGGTAACCGCAGGAGCGGGGTTCCCGGGGGTGATGCTGGGAGGGGGTAATCGCAGGAGCGGGGTTCCCGGGGGTGATGCTGGGAGGGGGTAATCGCAGGAGCGGGGTTCCCTGGGGTGATGCTGGGAGGGGGTAATCGCAGGAGCGGGGTTCCCTGGGGTGATGCTGGGAGGGGGTAACCCCTGTGCAGGAGCGGGGTTCCCTAGGGGTGAAGCTGAGAGGGGGCAACCCCTGCGCAGGAGCGGGGTTTCCGGGGGGCGAAGCTGGGAGGGGGTAACCCCTGTGCAGGAGCGGGGTTCCCTAGGGGTGAAGCTGAGAGGGGGCAACCCCCGCGCAGGAGCGGGGTTCCCGTGGGGCGAAGCTGGCAGGGGGTAACCCCTGCGCAGGAGCAGGGTTCCCTGGAGGTGAAGCTGGAATGGCATATTCTGGGGCAGGAGCCAGTTCCCCTGGTGGTGAAGCTGGGAGGGGGTGTCCCTTGTGCTGTAGCAAGGTTCCCTGGGAGGTTAAGGCTGGGAAGGGGTATCCCCAGTGGGTTCCTCTGGGCTCATAGCTGTAGGGCATATCCTGAGGCAGGAGCCAGTTTCCTTAGTGTTGTAGCTGTGCGGGGCAGTGGATTACACTGGGGCATAGCTGGTTGTATCTGGGGGAGCATCACTGGGGTGGGACTCACAGGAGAGGGTTCCGTTGGAGTGTGTATCTCTAGGGAGGTGAACAGGTTCCCCAGGGCTTTAGGGAGAGGGGTATTTGTGGGGGAGGGAAGCTGGTCAGCATGCGATGTAGCTGGAAGAGAATATCCCCATGGGGTGGGGAGAGGGTTCCCATGGTGCATAGCTGGGAGGGGGGTATTCCCAAGAGTGGTAGTGGGTTCCTTTGGGCAGTAGCTGGAAGGGAGTCCCTGGGGAAAGTTGAGTGGGTTCCCTGGGTACTGTAGCTGGGAGGGAATATTTATGGGAGAGGGCACCTTCCTGTGGAGACATAACTGAGAGGTTTTTCTCTTGGGGAGGAGAATGAGTTCCCCTGGAGAGGTAGATAGGGGTATTCTATGATGGTGGTAGGGAGGAGATCCAGGGGGAGTAGCTGGGATGGGGTATCCCAGGAAGGAGGAGGAGCAGATTTCTCTGGGATGTAGCTGAGCAGGGAATGGTTCGCTTATGGTATAGCTGGGAACCAGTTTCCTCTCTCTCTCTCTCCCCCACCAGCAGATTCCTGTAGGGTTAGCTGGAAGGGGTGTATCCCTGGGAGAGGTGGGGCGGCTTCTCCTAGGGTAGTAGCTGGTCGTGGGTATATCCCAGGGGGTGGTACGGCTGGTTCCCTTAGGGTAGTAGTCGGAAGGGGGTTAATTTGCTAGGTGAGGTGGGCGAGTTTAGTGTCAGTTTGGGATAGGGCGGTGTGTCCCACTTATGGTGAATATGGGAGGAGTTATCCCTGGAGGCAGGGGAGGAGGTGGTTCCCTTCAGGATGGCATCTGTGTGGATGGTAACCTTGAGGGCCCTACTGGGCGTGTGTTTGGGAGGGAGGAGTTCCCGCCACCAAGGAAGCTGCTGCTTCTTGGGGACCCCTAGGCTGGTGTCTCTCGTTGCGGGAGCACAGTGTCCTCTTTATAGACTTGCGCTTGACGCCCTTTCAGTGCGTGTTGACTGAGCCCAGTGCTGGCCTTTGAGCCTGTGTATGGCAGTATGGAAGGCTTGAGGCGTGTGGGACTCCACAGGTGAAGGCTGTCAATGTGGAGAAGCAGCTACTCTGTTCCCTCATCTTGGACTAGGCCCCGTGGGTCCTGCTGCGTTGTGCACGCAGGGGTTGGCAGCACATGGATCACAGTAGGGAGCCTGGAAGCCTCCTCACTGAGCATAGCTATGAGGAGATCATCACCAGTCCAGCACGGCAGCCTCTGCCCTGTTGCTTGAGGCCCAGGACTCTGGGGGAAGTTGGATTCTGCTGGAGAAGGGTTGCCACTCCCTTCTCGGTGACCAGGAACAGTGTGAGAGGCTGGGTGTTTGCTAGGCAGGTGAGTGGAATGCCCTCAGTGTGTTTGTGGCATTTGGTCGGGCTCTGGCATGCTTCAGAGCCCAGGCATCATGGAGGGGCTTGCCCAGAGTTTTCAGCTAGCTTTTACCAGCTGGCAAGATCCCTCAGTCCTTTCAGAGGTTCCTTCTGTGTCATCAGTCTGATGCTAGATGGGGTGGCATGGGGCTTTGCGCTGTGCTGGTGAGGCCTCTTGGGGTTTTCTTTTCTCAGGGAAGTATAATTAGAGCGCTGCACAGCTTATGATGCTTGGGTCTGATGCTGACAGTCTGGGTTAGCTAGCATTCTGAGGAGTGGGATTTTTTTCTTTTCTGTGCTGTAATAGGCTTTCTGGTTCCTTTTCAGAGGTTTTGCATAGGTTTTTATGAATTATGTACATGAGCTCAGCTATCGAAGAAGGTCTTAGTCAAACAGAAAGAGAGGTGGTCTTTCACGTAACCTAGTTCAGCGAGAGCTCTGTTGATTAGCGCCATGACCTTGAATTGGACCAGTACTTAGTGGGGAGCCAGTGTACTGATGGAAGCCTTGGGGCGATATGCTCCTGTCTGCCAATGTTTCTGAACAACTGTAAACCAGTTGAATTTTTTTCAGGGTTTGCTTACTCATTCCCAGTACAGTGTTTTGCAGTGATCCAGCCTGGCTGTAATTTATATGCTCCTTATTTATTAATTTCCTCAGGCATGAAATGGGAAGTATAGGCAATTTGGTAAATAGAAGGAAAGGTCATCTAGTTTCACTGCAGCACATGTGAGTACCTTTGCATTCTCTGTTAAAGTGCTACCTTTCTATGTCTGGCTACAAACTCCTCATTGGATCACAATGGAGATTCTTGAGCCTCCTACAATAACACTGCATTAGGGAACTTGGTGTCTTTCCCCCCCCCCCCCGCTTGAAACATGACAATGGGAAGTGTTACACCTGGGGTAGGATGCACTGTCTTGTACTGTCGTTACGCTAACAGCTGTAGGTCCTGCACATAAAGAGCAGACCTACAATGTGCATTACTGCTGTCTTTGGTAGACTTCTTTAGATTAAAAAAAAGATAAATTCTAATCTCTTTTAGAGTGTCTATGTTAGGGTTGTTCTTTGAGTTTTATGTCCCCGTGGATCTCTTCCTTGGTGCACCGGTCCAATGCATGAGAGACCGGAATTTTTTGGGCAAAAGTGTCTGTTGGGACCGACTGTGCCCTGCATGTCCCTGTGCAACACCCCTCACCCCCAACTCAAGAGCATGAAGGGCCGAGTGGCTGCAGCTGTCCATCAGCTGCAGCTGTCCATAGCAATGAGATGGAGTGTGGTGGTACACACCTGCTCCCCAGTAGTACACTGTCTCTCTTTAGCGAGGTAGCAGTTTGGGGCTTCCATTCAATTAGCAGACCCCCTTTAGTTCTTAAATTTTCTTTAATAAAATAAAATCCTTCTTTTATCCTTTTTTTCCCCCCTTGTTAGGCACCTAGTGCCATTATTCTTTCCTCAGCCTGGTGGTGGAATCAACCTCTTCAGGTTTTAAGTCATGTCCGTTGTGTGATGGTTTCATTCTTCTTATGGATGGGCATAGTTGGTGTCTCTTCTGCTTGGGTGAGAGCCGTCTCTGAGTGATGTTTGGTTTGTCGGTCGTTTCCCATCAGGTGTTGTCCCAGGGACACTTGGCTAAATTCTTCCTCTTGGAACACTCCGTGAGAGGAGCACTGGATCCCATAGGATGGCTTTCTGACTCATAATTGACTTTCTTGCCAGAGGTCCCATTCAGTTAGTGCCCCTGGCAGTAGGGACCGTTCTCCTAAACTCCCATGAGTGATGAAGGGCACATAGCCCTCCCTGCTGACCAGCCTCAGTCCCCTAAACCAAGTTTGGTACCAGCCAGGAGCTTGGCACTAAAGCATGGTATCACCTCTGCACTGAGGAGGGCAGACTGGACCTCCACTGCAAGGGAGACTCGGTGCCAACTGACCTTCCCGGAACGGGAGAGGCCAGAGCAACCCAAGAAGAGCCATAGTTCTTCTGTCTCTTTCAGGTATTCAGCACTTGGGCCAAGCCACGCCAAGCAGGCTAAAGAGGCTGAAACCTTGAGTTACCCAGCTCTGTTGGGAACCAGGTTTACCCTAGCTCTGAAGCCTGGTACTGAGGAACTCTCCCTGGTGCTGAAGCTGCTGGTACCAGAGTTGGCTCAGGTAAAGGAATCCTTCACAGTCCCAGGAGAGTTGCTGCTGTGTGCTGCTGCGTCAGATTATCGCACAGAGCCCTTGGCACTGACTCCAGCACAAATGCTGAAGGTGCTGCAGGCCCCTGCACTGGTCCTGACAACTTCCCACCCTCCCTTAAAGAGCTCAGTTCCAGCTTTAGAGCATGAGTACTCCTCCTCCTTGTCCCCTGACCATCCTTGTTCGCTTGAACGAAACCCTCTCCAGTTCCTCTGGACTCTCTTCTCCTCGACCTAGGTCAACCTCCTGATCTCCAACCCCTGACAGAGGCCCCCCAGACTACCTGTTACATAGAGCACTACTCCACGGCAGTCCTCTCTGTGGGTCCACCTCCTCATGTTGTCGAATCTTATTATTAACCTCCCCAAGGGCTTCTATTACTTTGTATGGCTCTTGCCATCTGGCTCAGAGCTTGCTTTCTGCTGTAGGCACCTGCACCATTGCTTGATCCCCTGCCTGGAATTTCCAATCCTTTGCTCGACAATTGCAATAGGTCTGATGGCTCTCTTGTGCTTTTTCCATGTGTTCTCGCTCTAGGGGGGTAATTTGGGCTACTCTGTCCCGCATCCGCATTGCGTATTCAATGATCTTACTTCCCTGAGTAGGCTGTTCTTCTCAGCCCTCCTTGGCAGTGTCTAATATGCCATGGGGGTGATGACCATATAGCAGCTCGAAGGGGGGAAACCTGGTGGAAGCCTGGGGAACCTCCCTTATAGCAAATATCAGGTAGGTTAGCAAAGTATCCAGATTTCTACTGTCTTTGACTCACTACTTTCCATATCATCCTCTTCAGTGTTCTGTTAAAGCGTCTGATGAGCCTATCAGTCTGTGGATGGTTACTGAGGTTTGTAGGGCCTGTGTTTAGAGCATTGCACATGAAGGGGATCCTGTGATCTGTCAGAATCTCCTTGGGTATTATTCCTACCTCGAAAAAAATGGGATGAACTCCTTTGCTATCGTCTTGGACACTGTGTGTCAGAGAGTGTGGCCTCCAGGTACCATGTAGCGTAGTCTGGAACCACAAACGCACATTGAGCTCAGGCCCACTTCTCCAGTGGGCCTCTCAGGTCCATCACTATCCTCTCAAATGGACTTCAGTAATCAGTAGGGGTACTGAAGGGGTCCTTACGTGAGGTTTGGGCCGTGCAGTTGGCATTTCGGGCAGGAGGCCAAATAGCATCAGACCTCCAGATAGACTCCTGTCCTAAAGAACCTCCATAGGATTCTATCTAGAGTTTTATCCATCCCTCAGTGTCCCCCGAACAAATGATTACGGGCTAGGTCTAATATTGCCCTTTGGTGTCCTGTCTGGCTTTCAAGATATCAAGAGAGGGAGATTCCACCACTTCCCTTGGGAGTTTGTTCCAGTGATTAATTACTTTCACTGTTAAAATTTGTTCCTACTTTCTAATGTGTTTTGTCTGGCTTCATCTTTCAGCCATTGGTTCATTACACCTTCCTCTGTTTAGATTAAATACCCATTTAGTACCTAGTATTTTCTCCCCATGAAGGTATTAATACACTGTAATCAAGTCACTCTTTGATCTTTTTGATGAACTTAACAGACTGAACTCTTTAAGCCTGTCACTTCAGCCCTGGAATAATTTTTGTGGCTCTTTGCTGCACCCTCTCCAGTTGTTCAACATCCTTTTCAAAATGTGGTACCAGAACTATGCTCAGTATTCCAGTATCAATCTCACCAATGCCATATACAGAGGTTAAATCTCTTACTCACTCCAATCTCCAATCTCTTGCTCACTATTCCCCTGTTTATTTTGCCTCAGCATCACACTGGGAGCTAATAGTGAGTTGCTTATTCATAATGACCCCTAAATCCTTTTCAGAAACACTGCTTTCCAGGATACAGTTCCCTATTCTGAATGTATGCCACACATTCCTTGTTCCTAGATGTATGACTTTGCATTTGGCTGTGTTAAAACACAGTTTGTTTGAACGGTCCTTTGTCTCTTCTGTATCTGAAAAGAAGCAGGCTGATGTACTTATATCATATGTGGAGAATTTTACAGTCTGTTAGGACCCCAGGAGGATGTCAACATCTACTAGGGATGAACATTTTTAAATTGGCAGGTCTGGTGAACTTGCATCGAGGAGTCCTAAAAGAGCTGGCTGAGGAGATTTGATGCCCACTAATGTTAATTTTAATAAATCTTGGAATACTGGGCATATTCCAGAAGACTCAAAGAGTGCTAATGTTGTCCCAATATTCAAAAGGGGCAAATGGGATGACCCAGGTAACTATAGGCTGGTTAGTCTGATGTCAGTCCCAGGCAAAATAATGGGAACGCTGATATGGAATTAATTCAACGAAGAATTAAAGGATGGGAATATAAATAGTGCCAGTCAATATGGTTTTATGGAAAATAGGTCTTGTCAAACGAACTTGATTTAATTCGATGATGAGATTATAAAGTTGGTTGATAAAGGTAACTCCACAGTGGTAATATACTGAGACTTTTGTAAGGCGTTTGACTTAGTTCTGCGTGACATTCTGACTAAACTCGTAGTGCCATAATACCAATAAAGCACATGATAAATGGATTGAGAACTGGCTAGCTGACAGGTTTCAAAAAGTGGGGATCGTCACTGAATGGGGGCGGTGACACCCCCACCTGTGTTCTTGTTACGCACGATGCATACCATTGGCAGGGGCACCAACTCATCAGCACTGTGCCCTCCCAGTGGCCGTGGTGAGGAGGAGCAGCAAGGGCCACGCCACAGCTCACTTAGGCGTGGCTCTGCAGCCCCTCTGCCATGATGGGGGGTGGCGGGGCCAAAATTGAGTGAGTGGTGTTGCAACGTGGTGCATGGAGGTCTCAATAGCATTTTAGGTTTGGTCTTGTCACCCTCCCCATAATGCAGGAAAGGCGGTGGGGTTATGCCTTGAGCCATCTGTGTTATCTGCACACTCTAGGGCACCCCACCATGGGGCCCACGCTGAGTGGCCTGTGGGGTGGCCGTCACTGCTCCTCCTCACTGCTGCTGCATGGTAGCTCCTGTGGCAGAGCTGTCCTTGGCAGCCTGCACCAGCAGCTCACTGTCACGGCCAGGATGTGGGCAGACTGACCTAATGGTCTGAGTATGACTCGGGGGCCAGGAGCCAGGCCAGGTTGGATACAAGGTGGACAGAGTCTGAGACGGGCCAGAGAGCAGACCGAGCGTGAGATGTCAGGAGACAGGAAGGGTTGGATACCAGGAGGTAGCACAGTAGAGGCCAGACTAAGCAGGGGAAACTCAGCTACATTGAAAATTTCCTGTTCCTTTGATTGGCTTAAATAAAAGCAGGGAATCAGTCTGGATCCTGGAGCTCTGCCAGTCAAGAGTCCAGCACTGGCAGCTGTTAGCAGGTCATTGGGTGGCAGGTTGCAACTTACTAGTGCCGAAGACCCCTGTAGACCAGGGTTTGAGACCTGTGGTTCCTGAGATCCACGTTCCTTCTGCACTGCCCACAGGACTCACTCAGCACTAGCCTCAAGAGCTGCAGTGAGTGCCTGCCCTGCATAATGGAGTGGGCTGGTGGGGAGGCCTGGGGCATACCATGTGAAAAATCTCTTGCAGGGGGGACACACACACCCTGAATTGGATGTTTCCAGTGGGGTTTTGCAGGGATCAGTTCTAGTGCTGATGCTATTCCACATTTTCCTCAGTGATCTGGCAGTAAACACACTGCTGAGAAAGTCTGCGGGTGACCCAAAGATGGGCAGAGTGGTGAATAATGCTGAGAATAGGACAGTCATACCGAGCGGCCTGGATCAGCTGGTAAGGTGGGCCTATTCCAACCCAATGTGTTTTAACACAGCCACGGGGAAAGTCGCCCATCTAGGGACATGGAATGCAGGCCGTCCCTACAGCATGGGGGATGGTGTTCTCAAGAGCAGCGACTCTGAAAAGAATGTAGTGGTCAGAGCGGAGAGACAATTGAACGTGAGCTCCCAGTGCAATCATATGGCCAAAAGGGCTAATGTGATCCTTGGGCATACCAACATGGGAGTAGTGAGAAAGCTAACGAGCCCCATCAGTACAAAGGAGACTGAAAGGCGACGTGATTCAGCATATAAATATCTTCCCAGGGAGAAACAACAGCGATAGTGTGGATTCTAGTATCCCGCAGGTGAGAGCCGCTGGAGAGGAACTTCTGGAGCATGGTAGTGCTGGGCCATCTACAGCCGTGATGCAGCCAGTCCAGCAGCACGGAGAGCTTACCTGTGCCTGTGGCCCCGAAGAGGCCTCTTTTAGTGCCTCTAGCGCTGACTCCGTGCTGTGCCGTGATTGTGGGGCAAGCTTGATGCTGGCTGATTTCATAGGTTGTTGGAACTTGGTGGTTACTCGGGTGAGTTGAAAGCCCAAGGAGTCTTCAAGGGCAGGCCAGCTTTGGTTGCATGCTGCCCTGGTGGGTTGGTGGGATGACTCTAACCTCTGCTTGGACGAGGTGGCGATCATACCAGGAGAGTGGCGTGTTGGTAACCTCTCCAGTGTCCATGTGTAGGCTGAAGATCCGATCCAGCAGAGGTGCCGATTTTCTAATGTGCTGGGAGGTGCTTGACCTTTGCTCTGTCCCAGGCCCCGGCCCCACTGCACCCCTTCCCCCAAGGCCCCGCCCCACCTCTTCCTGCCCTGTTCTGTCCCCTCCCCCAAGTGCCCCTGCCCTCTCTCCTCCCCCCCCTCCCAGTGCTTCCTGCACATTGCTGAACTGCTGATCCGTGGCGCGCAGGAGGTAGTGGGAGGGAGGGGGAGGATCTGATCTGGAGGGCTGCTGATGGGTGCTTAGCACCCGCCATTTTTTTCCTGTGGGTGCTCCAACCCCGGAGAACCCATGGAGTCGGTACCTATGGTATCCAGCATGTGCCTGGCTGCATGTGTGGGTCCAGGAACTGTCTGGAGAATCCAGTGGTTTCTGTGTGGACTGTGAGAACGTGTGTGCTGCTATACCGTTTGTATTCTCTGTGTGGGGCTGAGCTCATCGAGGGCCAGAAACCTGGGGGATTCTAGGACCATCGTGGGCAGCAGCTCCGTCACTTCCGCCAGGAAGTTGACAGAATTTCCATCTGGACGTCTCTTCACCGCAAAGAGTCCTAGATTTCACCTGTCCTTCGACTCACAGATCATATATGGATGCACTTGAATGTTTTACTTTCTGGGGTTGTCTTCTGCCTCAGAGGCTGGAAGGGAACAGCGTGGCTACTCAGCTGCCTCTTTGATTTTTCTGGTTCATTCCAGGGTCTGTCTGTGCTTGTGGCATACAGAGCATCCTGTGGGGCTAGAGGTACTAGGGAGGTGGCATTGGACCCCATTTCAGGGATGCAAGCAAGAAGTGAGGACAGGTGCTTCATCCAAAATGAAATTGTGGAAGGTGCAGGCTTGGTGAGGACTGGTCTTACATTCGGCAGCAGAAGCTTCAGTCTGTTGTCGTCTTCTTGATTTTGCTGATCAAGGGACTAGCTTTGAGTGTGTTTAGATTTATCCTAGTGTGCAGTGCTCTTGGAGGATGTCTCTTCAACCCAGTGATAGTCAGGAGTTGGGAGAGTGGGAGGTATTTGGGTCACAGGCCTTGTGGTTAATCTCTCTGTTGCTGTAGGATCTGCTGTCTATCTACGTTCTTTCAAGTTAGTCGCCAGCCAGTTTTCACCTATAAGGCCCCATTTGAGGTCTTTCAAAGGGTAACTGAAGATTTGCTAAATTTCAGGAAGTCAAAGCTTATATGGAATCTGGATTTCTTCCCTGCAGCTTGAAGCTTTTAGGGAGCTGTCTGGTGATTGATTTCTGATTTCTTTCAGAGTATTGACATTTTAGGTGGAAGCACAGCTATTCAGCAGAGTGAGAGTGTCTTTTTAGTTCTGCTGTTTATTTTTATGAACGAGATGAGAAGATTATTTCTCCATTGGGTAAACTAGGCTGGACCTGAGGAAGCAATTCTGCTTGCAGAAAGATATTCAAAATGCTATTGTGTAACAAACTTACTCTGGCACCATTAGACAGAATGAGGCTATGCTCTGGATAATTAGTGAAGTTTGGGTTAAATCATCTTGCAAAATTATCGTGAACATTTGCTAACCCGGGTACAAAATCTCTTTTTTATTACTTTACTACAATTACGATTAAAATGAAAAACCTTAAATCCTATTTCTCTGGCAAATAAAAATCTGTAGAGAGATAGTAACATGACACGCTTTATTGGAGGCTTTTCCACCCAGTTGAATTTTGTGCATCTCTGCTCTTTAATAGGGGGACTTTGAGGGTTGTGTCACCCACTCGAGCTGCCACAGATAAAGTGCCAAAATACATCTGCAAGATGAAACAGTGAATCGCCCCTCAGCAGCAAACTGCATGAAAACTAAATGAAGTGAAATTATATTCAAGGGGCTTTTCTGTCAGTGGAGGGGTAAATGAAAAGGTCCTGTGTGGTGCTTTGAAAGATTTGATGGCATAATTAGAAGATACATGCTTGAGTCATAGAGCCTTCTGAACTTCTTTTAATGTGTTTTTGTGTCTGGTGAGTTTTTCATAGATTTAGGGATGAAAAATAGACTTATCTAAGTACGGTCTTATATCATACTTATTGCAATCTGCCAAGTTTTCGGTTGTACTCAGATCTGTTTTGTATCAGCTACAGACTGGATGTCCAAACTTTGCAACACAGAGATCTGCACATAATTTGATAATGCATATAGGTATTTACTATTAGCAAATGTACGCAAACAGCTATAATGTTTACTCCTACTTCTAGATCAGTGGTTCCCAAACTTTACAACCTGTGAACCCTTTTCACTAAAATGTCAAGTCTCGCAAACCCCCTCCTAAAAATGAATATTTCCAGGGATTTTCTCCTTTACCTGAGTATAAATTATAAAAGCAGTGATCTTGGAAATATAAAATTTGTTTTTATGACATGCTTATTACACACTATTTATTATTATTATTTATCATTACAGTATTTTTATTACATTATGAAAATGGCAACACTCTTCCAAGATCTCACTTTTGTAGCTTGTATCACTTTGAATAAGCCTGTTATAAGACAAAGCTCCTGTGTTTCATCAAGGAGTATCAGATGTGAAACAGCATGAAAGTATTTAAGAAGCCACTCAAAGAGTTCCTCCTACACAAGCATTCAGGTCTTGAGCAGTCCAGTACAACAAAGCTTAAACTTGTTCTTCATAATAATTTTAAAAACAATACTAACTGCCAATTTAATTTTAAAAACAGCAAAAAATATCCACCTCCCTTTCCATTTCTTATAAGGAGTCTTGAAGATTAAGTCTCCTCAGTGTGATAGATATGATTGCTTTGATCTGCTAAGCTCTTGGAAGTCCAGGGGCTCCATGCTGCTGGCCCCGTGCTGCCTGGGGTCCCTACAGACAGCTCTGTCCGCCATTAGGGAATTTTTCCCTGAGAACCCCCTATAACATTTCGTGAACCCCCAGGGGTTCACGAACCCCGTTTGGGAACCACTGTTCTAGATTAATAGAAGTTGTTTGTAGCTGACGTGTGAGGATACGTGTGCACAGCAAAAGGTGGATTTAAGCTAGCGTAGGCAAGCTAGCGTGAATCCACCTAGCAGAAGTAACTGTAGCAGGGAAAGCGGCAAAGAGTCCTGTGGCACCTTATAGACTAACATTCGTCGGATGCCGACGAAGTGGGTATACACCCACGAAAGCTCATGCTCCCATACGTCTGTTAGTCTATAAGGTGCCCCAGGACTCTTTGCCGCTTTTACCGATCCAGACTAACACGGCCGCCCCTCTGATACTATAGCAGGGAAGACACCACAGTGTGGGTTTCAGTGCAGGTAGGGACCCTGGGTACATACTCAGCTCCCTAGCACACGCACACCCTGAAGCCCACACTGGGCTGTCTTCACTGCGGTTGTTACCTACAGTAACAGCCCTTTCTGGGTAGAGACACCCTGAAAAAGAAGTAGATCTCCTGAGGCCTGATTCTGATCTCTCTTACTCTGGTGGAAATCAGGAGTAACTCTGACGAAGCCATTCAGCCTGGTCTTCCCTGGGTTTTCCCCCCTGAAATTCCCCATCCTTTTTGCTATGGATTCAGTTCCGCTTCTGGTGGCAGCAATGGGAGGAGAGGGGGCAGTGGTTCAGACAAGGTGCCATCAATACTCGCATTTTAAGCACTGTATTGTTCAGATCTGCTCCGAGCACGGTTAGACAAGGTGGTGGTTAAAACGCCAGTGGGAGCCTGACACCCATCTACAGCAGTGCTCCTTCCATTGCTTCAACTGATGGAGCTGCACTGGTGATAGCGACGGTAGGAGAATAAGGCTACAGCAGCCACAGCTGTCTAGGCTCACTTGACTTGTGTCTCCATTGCTTGTACCTTCTAGGGTCATCTCCAGCTGTGCCAGGGGTGTCCAGGGCCACTGCCTGTGTAAGCCAATGGAGAATTCTGCTTTGCTGGTGTTTACACCACTCCCTTTGCACAGGTGTAAAGCACCCTCAGACTGCACCTGGAACATCAGTTAACTCTTGGATCTACTCTCAGTTTTGAACTAAACCGTTTGGGTTTCTGCTCATACCAATGCTTTTCAGAAAAAGTAAATTGCAGATAATTCCCCAAGTGTGGATCTGCTTTGGGGTCTTGCCACAAGCTAACTTCTGGTTAACAAATGGTACAAGACTCAATCCATAAAGAACTAAAGGATGGTAGATGCCAATCAATATGGCTGTGTGGAAAATAGGTCTAGTCCCGCAAACTTGATATTGGTTTTTTGATGAGATCACAAGTTTGGTTGATACAGATAGCTGTATTGATGTAATATAGGTAGAATTCTATAAGGTGATTGGCTTAGTACCTCACAGAATTCCGATTAAAAAATTAGCACTAGACAAAATCAATGTAGCACATATTAAATAGATTAAAAACTGTAACTAATTGATCTCAAAACATCAGTGTTGGTGAGGAATCATTTAGTAGGATGTTTCTGGTGGGGTCTGGGAGAGATCAATTCCCAGGTGTAATAGGGCGGCCTGCCCCTTTAAAGGTCAGGAGGTCTTTCAGTTAGCCGGTGATGGGGTGTACTGACCCCACACTGGGCCTGAAGGGGTTAAAGAGCAGTACTGGGCCCAGGTATCCCCACCCCTCCAGCCCTGCAGGGCATGCTCCAACTGAAGAAGGGGTTGAAAAGGGAGCAACCCAACTCAGAAAGGGGAAGGCTGGGGAGGAGGTCAGACCTACCCTGAAGGCTTCTGAAGTGGAGAAGCCTCCTTGAGGGGAGAAGGCTGCATGCTGAGTGTGGTTGGTGTTGCTGGTTTGGTTGCTGTTTCTTTTTACCTTATATCAGACTGGAAGCTGGTGGAGAAAGGCAGACGATAGGAAGTGACCTGGGGAGGGTAACTTGGAAGGCACTTTTGGGGGCCAGACGCTGTTGCCCCTCCCAGGGCCCTGGGTTGGAGCCCGGTGGAGTACGTGGGCCCGGGCTCCCCTGCCAACTGCCCTACTAGAAGAGGGACATAGGCCTGCCTGCCTGCCCCACCACACCTCTGATTAAGAGAGAAACTGGTCTGCAAACCCTACCCACAGGGAGCTGGCATCAAGGACACTAAGCAGTTAGGCCACGTGACTCACTGAGGACTCTGGTACATAGCCCCAGCCCACAACATCTACACTGGGTGTGGAGGTGGGACTTAAAAGGAGCTCATGTGGGATCCCGTAAAGGCTTCAGTTAGGTAGGGCTGGGACTGCCAGGAAGGACAGAGATGAGGGAAGCTGCAGCAGGCTTGAGGGAGCAGCTACAGGTGAGCGCTAAAGGGAGAAAAACCGGCTGCCGCAGGGCATAAAGAAACTGAATCCAGCTCCAGGAAGATGGCTGGGGACCCCTGACTCAAGGAGTTTGTCTACATGGGAGCTGGAAGGGGTAAATTCCTGCTCAAGGAGATGTACCTGCACTAGCTTTGATCGAGCTAGCATGCTAAAAATAGCAGTGTAGCCACTGTGGTGCGAGCAGTGGGAGGGGCTAGCTGCACTGGGTATGTACCTAGTGTCTTGGACTTGTGCATGCTAGCTCCTGTCACCACTCACGTCACTGTGGCTACACTCCATTTTTAGCACACTATCTCTCTCAGGGCTGTGGATATGTCTCCTCAAGCTGGAATGTACACCTTCCAGCATCAGGATAGACGTAGCCAAGGAGAGAGAGAGAGAGACTGAATTGAACCCAGCTCCAGGAAGGAGGGCTGGGGATTTCTGACTCAAGGGGAGAGAGACAATGAACTGGGGTTGGGATCTGGAGGGTCAGTATGTGTAAGGACTAAATAAACTGGACCCCAGAGGGGAGTGTTTTAATGACTGTTGGACTGTGATGCTGAGTTATTGAGAAGCCCAGGGAGGAAAGGGAAACTGAAGCAAAGCACCACAGAGCCACTCCTGGCCACCTGGAGCCTCCCAGGAGGTGGCTGGCCCTGTTACACTGGTTCAGTATTCAATATCTTTATCAGTGATCTGGAAGAAAATATAAAATCAGTGCTGAAAGTTGGCAAACGACACAAAGCCTGGTAATAACTAGAGACGGGGCCAGGATTATGCAGAATGCTTGGAAAGCTGGGAGTGAACAAACATGAGGTTTAATACAGCCTAATGCAAGGTCATACATCTAGGAACAAATAATGCGGGTCACACGTGCAGGATGCAGGACTGTATCCTAGAAAATAGCAGTTTTAGAGGTGATTCTAGTCTATTCTATTCTGTTTTATTCTATTCTATACAGGTTCTTATGCCACCCTCATGACCGCAGTATTGGAGCATTTTCCAGTGGTGCATCAGCAACATGACTGAGCACTGTCGTATGTGGCTAACTAGTAGAAGATGGGCTCCCAATGTGATCTTTGGACGTATAAATGGGGATATTGAGTAGGAGTAAGGAAATGGTATTTCCTCCATGTGTAGCACTGGTGGGACCATTGCTAGATATTGTGTTCAGTTCAGGCATCCACACTCTGAAAAGGATGTTGAAAAATAGGAGTGAGTCCAGAGAAGAGCCATAGCAACGTTTCAGGAATTGGAGAGCCTCCCTTACTGCAGAATGCTGAGCTCAGTCTATTTAGTTTATCCATGAGATGATGACTTGATCAAGTCTGTAAGTACCTACACGGGAAGGAGAATTCTGATAGCACAGGGCTGTTTAATCTAGCACACAGTGGTGTAATGGTGCAGGTCTAGAACCCAAGGGTACAGGTCTAGAACCTGGGGCTGTGAGGGCCCTGGATTGCTGACACTCCTTTGTCACTACCCAGGGAGATGGGTGAAGCAGCCTCTCATTAAACCTGAATGGTCAGGCCCCACAGGAAGTTTTGTCAGAGTACCCAAGACCTGTGGCCGCCTGATTGTCTCACACCTGCTACTTAAGCCAGGCAGTGAGCTGAGTGGTTGTCTGAGCAATTGTGCAGACTTCCTATTGCTGCCACACTGGCCTTTGCTCTTGACTGGCACCTGCAATCCAGATCCAACCCTGTCCTGATTCCCGACCTGTTCCTCTTTCCTAGCTCCTGCCCTGTGCCTGATCCTTGCTACTCTTTGGTTCCTGCCCTTTCATCTTGCTCCTGACCATCAGCTACCAGTTGTGGCTCTGACGTCTGATTCTGGCTCAACCGTTGGCCCTGGCACATAGTACCTAACCCTAGCTCCGATCCTCAGCTTTGGTTCCTGGTCCTGACTCTGGTGTGACTCCCTGGCTCTGGTTGTTGGCCATTGACTCTGGCTCTGATCCCTGCTTCTGTTCCCTGGCCTAGATGCCTGCTCTGCTCACTAGACCTGAGGCTTGCTCTGGCCCTATGCCAGACCACCTACATCCCAGTTCCTAACACATAACGTGATCTAACAGCTGCAAGCTGGAGCTTAACAAATTCAAACAAGAAAGAAATGTACATTTTTAACAGCGAGGGCGATTAGCCACTGGAACAATTTCATAAAGGTTCATGGTGGATTCTCCATCACTGGCAATTTTGAAATCAAGATTGGATGTATTTCTGAAAGATCTAGTCTAGCACAACAAGAAGTTACTGGGCTCAATGCGGGAATCACTGCATGAAATTCTCTGGCCTGTGCTGTGCAGGATGTCAGACAGGTTATCATCATGGTCCCTTCCAGCCTTGGAATCTGTGGTTCCATGAAAATATGACCCTGGAAGCTGTGCAGCCCTGGTTTACATGCTGATGTAGGTGGTGCTGTAAAGTGTAACAAAAGAGAGGTTCTTTCTCAAGACGGGCTTTTTGCAATCTGGTGACTTGCTCCTGGCTTCTCTCTGCTCTGGCCAGGGAAACTATATTAGGATCTCGTGAGTGCACTTGCTTAAAGCGTACTACAGAGGCACTAACATTATTTTCCTGGCCTAAGTGAAATGTAACTGCTTTACAAAACCAAGTCTTGTCTACACTGGGAATGTTACAAACATTTCCCACTGGTGTTAAGTGTGGTCCAGTGGAGCAGTTGGGAGTTCCTGTGGGTATTGTTTTGTAGAGTTCTTAGTGTACATCTGGCCGAGCTTGGTTCACTGAAGGAACCTTCTTGGCAGAGAGACTGGACACAACATTTCTACAGCCTATAGGTGCTGGTTGCTGTCTGGCAGGGAGAGTGATACTTGGCCCTCCTGCCACTGGTAAGCTGCATATGCAACCGCTGTTGTTTTTTGAACTCTGCAAGCCATTCTGAGGGACTTTAGCTTTGAGAACTGAGTTGGACCTCCCACATGGTCATGTCAGTCACAAGACAGGCCCAAGAATGTTTCTATTAAAGGAAAAGGACTAACACTGATATCTTTTGGTGATATTTTTGCCAGGATAACTTTTCCTCTTGTTCTTTCTTTCTCTTTTTTAGCTTGCTGTCCATCCTTATTGCTTCCTCCTTCTCCTCCTCCTCATTAGTTCTGGTTTAGTTTGTTACCAGTATTTCTGTGGCACAATCGCTCAGTCTCTGAGTGCCTGATGTTGTTAATACAGTCTCTGGCTGTATGAAGTTGGGGTGTTTAGCTGTAGGGGATGCCTCTCTCCAAATCACCATAGGGATTTTGCTTATTTGTGAATGATGGTTTGCAGAGCAAACCCGGCAGAGATGCAAACCAACTTCCCATCAGGTTGGCACATGCTCTGTTTGGATCAGTGGGCCATACCCTGGCCTGTCTATGGCCCCTTTATGCTGCTCTGCCAGCGCAAAGGGGCCATAAAGCTGTCTTGACCAGCCCTGTGAGGATTTCTTCCCCAAAGGGGGAATCCCTTGGGGAGTTGGAGCTGTGGTGCCCCTCCTGACTCCTGCTGTATGAGATGTGGCTGGAGAAAGAGGCATGCTCACAGCACCATGGCACTCTGGCTATCCTCAGAACAGCCTCTTAGGAGCCATCTGGAGCTTAGGGCAACCAGCATTAGTCTTTTCTCAGTTGTGCTGGGGGCCAAACTGGGTCCAGCTGACTCCCGAATTGGGGAGCCACAAAGTGGTGTAAAGCTACCTTTGCCATGTCTTGTTTCCAGCTATGTTCTTGTGCTGAGCACAGGCCAATCTTCGCAGAGGAGAGGTCCCTGCATCTCCAGGTCGCAAGGGTTGCTTTTGTTATGGTCACACTGTTATGAATTCTTAATGACTCAGGAAGTTCAGACCTTCCAGATATTCCCCCAGATCTGTCAGCCTGACCTTTTGATGTTCCAGAAAGCGTCGGAATGCTGTGTATCATTGGTGCAGAGTGTCTAAGCCAGTGGTCCCCCGACTTTTTTATCTATGCCCCTCCTCCCCTGTATCTGGTCTGCACTCCTGCGGGAGCCAAGGGTGGGAGTGGGGCCATGGTTGGGGTGGGTCCGGAGCAGAGCTGGGGCAGAGCAGGGCTGGGTGGCACTCCCTCTCCACCCCCCTCCGTAGCAGCTGGTCCATGCCCTTCTATGCCCCCCTGAATGTTTCTCCACGCCCCCTTAGGGAGGTGCGCCCCCCAGTTTGGGGACCACTGTTCTAAGGCATGGAAAATGACTTCCCCACAGGCCAATGAGACGAGTGCATTCCAGAGCAGGGGAGTCCAAGGCACAGGTAGCAGCTGGGCCTGCTGCCTAAACAGCATCCACCAGAGCACAAACAATACAGAAATATTTGTGGCTAAAAGCCGCCATTCGTCACCTTTCAGACTCCTGCTGTCATATGCCTTAATAGCACATGACTGGTTATTTTGTAATTGCTGTGTCCAATTGTGCAGAAAGGACGCTATATGGTTGAAACACATTAGGTCAGTGCAGTGTACTTTATTGATCACCTCGTTTCCTGCACTATCATACCATGCTCATTACATGCTCTTCACATTTTTCCTGTGATATTCTTGGGCTGTTGGGCAGCTGTGGGATTTTTTTTATGCAGAGACTTTAGCATGGTTTTAATACTTTTAAAACTGATTTTGTTGAACGTTAAAAGTAGAAACATCTCCTTGGAAGTGCATGAGGGGCTTAGTCCTGAGAGATACTGAGCATTGTCAGTTCCCATTGACGTTTGTAGATCCCAATAGATGCTGGTTGGTCACCTATGGGTTCTTGATTTCTGACTGCCCACAAACCTTTTTGTTGTTTTTTCCTATTTTGCCCTTGTCCTTTCAGTTTCTGTGCAGCCCTGTCCCAGTGCAGCTGGCTTCACAGTGTATTTTAGGTGGATTTACATAGGGAAAGGCTTTGAGTCATGCTTTAATTCTCTTTACAACTCTCTTCTCTTCCTCTCCTTCAAGTTTTAAGGGGGAGACTGCATTCCAGAAATCCACTCATCTTGCTCATCTCGCTTCTGTAGATACACAACCAGGTTTGTGCTTTTTGTCTTGCCTGTTGTAAAAGTTGTAGTTCTTGTGGGTTTTTTAAAACACTACTAGGACCTAATATTAAGATGGATCCTTCCTTTATTGGGGAAACTTTGGTAAAGTGGAACGGATCCTGGAGTCCAACAGCCTAAATAAACATTGCCTGTTCTAACTTTTCTAATTTATAGGCTTCCAGGGGTGAGGATGTGCCCTGAAATAAAAAGGGATATTGCAATTCTTCAGCAGTGAGCTTAACACACTTAAGTGTTTCCAGGACCTTTGGTAAAATGGTGAGAGACAGACTTCCCTGGCTTCGTTCTGCTGTATGAAGACAAAAGTGCATTTGATGAGATTTCAGACTGTTACTGTTTACTTTTTGCCTGTGTCTGAGCAAATGCTGCTGCAGCAAACCTGAACGGAATGATACTTAATATAGGAGAGCGGTCTGTTGTACAACACAGAGATTTCAACAAGGAAAATTGTGTATTTAAAGTTTTTATTTTGACAGCATTGAGATCCCATAACATTTGTTTAAGTGGTTTTAGGGGGAAAAACAATCCGAAAATGTTACTTCAAATGAAGGGCTCATTTGAAGTGTCCAGTGCATATAATCAGACTGCCTATACATTACTTCCCAACTGGCTGTGCATTAATTGGTCTAAATCACTACAGAGTGCAGGGATTCCTGCTAGTTATTTATTGATGAGGGGATATGCGCTATACCTCTTAGCATGCCCACCTATACAAAAACTGCCACATCATCTGATTGCCATAGTACTCCTATAGGAAAATCATTCTCTCCAAGGCTTTTTATCTGAGCTTGTTTCCTGCTGCCTATCCCAGACTGCCTGCCTGTTGGAGCCACGTCTCTGTGTGTGTAGATTTCCAAATCCATACACAGAGAGTCATCAGCTGCTGCTGGTTTACAGTAATTGTCTTAGTTTTCTTGAAAGTCGAACTGAAAAATAGGTCCACAGCATTAGCACTTGAGTGCTGTTACCTAGTGCGGGATGGAAGTAATGTAAGAGGAGCAGCTAGACAGAACGGTTCTTCAGATCTAATTGAGCCCATAATGTCAAGGGCAGCAGGAGAAGCACTGTCGCTTGACTGAGTATAAGTAAAATAAAGCAAAGTTTCTGCACCGTGAGGTTCTGCAATACATGCTGGAGGAGGCATGGTGAGGTTGGAGCTGGGTGGATTCTACCCTTCTTCAGGCTGGAGTTGTTCAAGGACAGGGTTTACCCTCTCATGCTCTCGTTTCTTTCTTTCCATCCGACTCTCCATTCTGGTCACCAGGAAAATGATCACACAATAGCCTAACACTGGATTTGAATGCAGCATCTCTCCCAACCTTGGCATCTCTTTGTGGGAGTAAACCAGTCACTTCCTGTCAAGGTGGTCCTTTCTCAGGGGGACCCTTCCTGCTTGTAACAGGGAGGCAGGAAGTTCTGTCTTTTTTGTGTGGACAACATGCAATACAATATCGTGATTTTATGTAGTGTCCTCATGTCTTTCATATACACTCCAAATGCCCCCAAGTGCTTGAGCGAGCTCATACCTCAGTCACTGTTCAAACCCTGCATTTCTCTGAGGGTGAAATTCACCCTGGGTGGAGGCCCAGCACAAGGCTTATGTACTGTTCACGTCTTACTTTAGCCACGTTTTAAAGAGATGCATAGGCCGTGCATGGATCCTCAGCCCAGGGTAAATTTCATTCATGTCCACCATCTCCCCAGGGCAGTATGGAGACTTTTGTTGTGACTACGTAATGGCATAGGTGTGCGTGACACATCCGACATACTGCTTCAAGGAGCCTTCATTCCATGGCTCTGACCCTGCTCCTGCAGTAATAAGTGCAGTATGGGCCAAATTCTCTAGCACACCAGGGTGATACGATGTGATACGTAGTGTGCTTCCAGTGATACGAAGCAGCCATAAACTTGGCTCAGCTGGTGGCTAAACTGGGCTTACAGTGGCTCAGCGTCCCCATACAGTAATACAAGGCAGCCAGAGTATATGGGCGATTCTTGCCCGACGTTTTCCCATCACCATAGAAAGATTAATTAATTCATTGACATTAGCGATTCATTGTAATACCCCATGAGGTAGGCAGTTATCATTAGCCTCATTTTACAGATGGGAAGCAGGACTCAGATTCTCCCCACCCTGGAGGTTTTGTTCTGTTTCAAAGCATATGACTTATAAAACTTTCCAGTGTTTTTAATTTTCAGTGACAGTTCAGGAAACAAATATGCTCTGCACCATTTGCAACTCAGCACGACAACACTGAGAACTGTGAGTGAAAGGAATACTACTCAGGCAGTTTACTTCACTTAAGGGGTTTGTCCAGCCCAGCTTTTAAAGGCCACATCATTGTTATGCTACCTCTCTTCTCCAGATTCACTTCTTTTGGTCAGTTTATCACTACTAATTTCTGCCCTAAAGCCTGCCATTTAAAAATCCCACCCAGTCCAAACGAAACATTGAAAAAGTAACAAACAAGATGCATACGAGAGAAAATGTATATGATCTACGGTCCTTGTAAACAGCTGGGGGAGGGCAGGGGGGAAATCCAAAATGGTACTTAGGCGCTTCATTGTTCAGCATTGCAGCACCTAACTTCTAGGTGCCTAAAAGATCACAGGGACAACACTGCGATCCACAGAACCTGAGTTAAGCACCGAGACTCTATACAATGAAGGGGGAGAGAGAAGCGCTTTAGACTGCAGTCCACAAAAGCCAGCATGGTAGGTGGGGAGTTGCCTAAACTAATTGATGGGAGGTGCGTAGGAGAGGGAGGTTCTAAGCACTGCCCCTCACTTGATGATTGGTGCCTCCCTGCAATCTGGCTTTAGGTGCCTATCTCTGCTTAGTGATCCACGAATGGGAATCTGCCTCCTTAGGCGCCTAAATTGTTTCTTGTGAGATGAGTGGATGATGGAGGGAAGGAGAGAGGAGGCTGAAGGGAAACCTCAAGACTTGCAGATGCAAGTTGGACAAGAGTACTGTGAGGGTAGACTTATGGATCAAGGAAGTGGCCCATAGAAGCTGGTGACTATGAGAATCAGGCAGAGGAAAAGTCTGGCTAGCGATGGAGAAATACAGCTGAGGAACAAGTTCACTGAGCTGGAAACTGAAAGGAAGAGTCAGGCAGTAACAGAAGATGGGAGAACAAAAAAGAAAAGAATAGCTGGCTCTACAAGGATAGGGGAAGAGTCAATGGACATAGCCAGAGTTTGGAGTCTGGGATGACTCACAGATTGCAAGGGAGAACAAAACACAAGAGGACTTGTAGCCAGAAAGAACAGAAGGAGGAAGGCCAGAGAATTGCACCAACACCAGGAAGAGGTAGGTCTGCTTGAATGAGGACTCACTACTAACAAGAACAGACAAGCCTGTCACCAGAGCTGATCTGGAGAACAGAAAGGTGTGTTGTCTGCCAGAAGTGGATGGGACTGAGGCGGAATAGGATCCTCATGGGAGTGGGAAAGAATCTACTGTTTGTCCTTCTCATGGGAACAAATAATACAGCTGAATTCTCACTGAAACATATCAAAGGAGACTACGCCAGGCTGGGGAAGATGTTTGAAGAAATGGAGGCTCAGGTGACCTTCATTGGGATTCTACCTGTCCCTAGACTAGAGGAGCAGGGCAAAGGCGAGATGAGATTGTGATGATCAACAGATGGCTCACGCAGTGGTGCTATAAGGAAGGCTTTGGGATGACTACTGGGAGGCATTCATGGGCTGAGGGCTGTTCCCGTGGGATGGGCTCCACCTGAGCAGGGAGGGAAATAGATTTCTGGGATGGAGGCTGGCACAACTGATTAAAAGAGCTTTAAACTAGGAAATCAGAGGAGGCGGTTGGGAGGTCTGAGATAGTCTCCACACCTGATTCGAATAATGAGTGGGAGGAAAATCAAGTGAAAGAGGATACATCGGTGGAGAAAGGAACACGGGTAGGAGAATGGACAACAAGAGGACGGGTGCCAATACCAATGACACTAAGTCAGGTAGTTGATGCTGGCAGCGGAATGACAGCACATCATTGGGTGAGGAATGTGGGCGACGCCGAGCAGAAACAACTAAGATGTCTGTCCACCAATGCAAAGAGCCGGACACACAAGCCTAACAAATGGAGGAACTAAAACCACTGGTGCAGGAAGCGAAGCCAGATGCTGTAGGGGCAATGGAAACATGGTGGAATAATAATCATGACAGGAGCACCGGAAGGACAGAAATAAAGGTAAAGGGGGTGGAGTAGCATTGTATATTAATGACGTGCTAGACTGTAAAGAAATTAGAAGTGATGGAATGGAGCAAACAGAACCTGTTTGAGCCAAAATCACATTGGAGAAGAAAGGTAACAGAGGCTCCACTGGGACGGTGCTGGAGTCTGCGAGACCCCCCTTCCCAGGATCCAATCGGGATATGGAGAGAGACCTCTTTAACATTTTAATGAAATAAATGCTACTGGGAATTGTGTGATTATGGGAGACTTTAATTTCCCAGATGTTGGTTGGAGGACAAACGCTACTAATAAAGGCAGGGCCCAGACATTCCTGGATGTGATGGCTAAGAGATTTCTTCACCAAATAGTCCCCGAACCAACAAGAGGCAATGTCATTTTAGATTTAGTATCAGTAAATAGCAATGACTTCATAGAAGAACTTGTTAAATGTGGAGGACAGCCTTGATTCGAGTGATCATGAATTTAAACTAAATGGAAGGATAAACAAAAATAGGGCTGCAACTAGAATCCTTGATTTCAGAAGGGCAAACTTAAAAAAAAATTAAGGGATTTAATTAGGGAAGTGGGCTGGAGTGAAGAACTCAAGGATCTGAATGTGGAGGAGGCTTGGAACTGCTTTAAGTCAAAGTTGCAGAAACTATATGGAGCCTGCATCTCAAGCAAGGGGGAAAAAATCATAGGGAAGGGTTGGAGGCCAAACTGGATGAACAGGCATCTCAAACAGGTGATTAAGAGAAATCAGAAAGCCTACAAGGAATGGAAGAAGGGATGGATCAGCAAGGAAAGCTACCTCTTGGAGGTCAGAAAGTGCAGGGATAAAGTGAGAACTGCCAAAAGCCGAGCAGAGCTGGACCTTGCAAAGGAAATTAAAAACCCATAGTAAAAGGTTCTTTCGCCATATAAATAAAAAGAAAAAAAGGAAAGAAGAAGTGGGACCACTAAGCATTGAGTACGCCAAAGAGTAATTGGGATAAAAACACTGTTTTACTAATGGTAGATCGTGCCAGACTAACTTGATCACTCTTTGAGGAGATAACTGATTATCTAGATAAAGGAAATGCAGGAGATATGATCTACCTGTAAGCATTTGAGACAGTTCCACATGGGAAATTATTAGTTTTCACTGGAGAAGATGTGGTATAATACAAGAATTGAAAGATGCTTAAGGAACTGGATGAAGTGGAGACAACAATGGGTCATGCTGAAAAGTGAACTGTCAGGCTGTAGGGAGATTACTAGTGGAATTTCTCAAGACTTGGTCTTGGGACCAATCCTATTTGACATTTTCATTAGTGAGGTTGGCACAAAGAGTGGGAGTGTGCTAATGAAATTTGTGGATGACACCAAGTTGGGAGGTACTGCCAATACAGAGGAGGACCGGAATATCATACAAGAAGATTCGGACAATCTTGGAAACTGGAGTAAATAGAAATGGGATGAAATTTAATAGTGCAAAGTGCAAGGTCAAGCACTTAGGGACTAACAACAAGAATATTTGCTAGAAGCTGGGGACGTATCAGTTAGAAGCAACAGAGGAGGAGAAAGACCTAGGTGTATTGGACCATCACTGGATGACTATGAGCCCCTAATGTAATGTGGCTGTGAAAAAGACTAATGTAATCCTAGGATGGATCAGGTGACGTATTTCCAGTAGAGACAGGGAAGTGTTAGTACCACTAGATAAGGCATCTGGAATACTCTGTGCAATTCTGGTCTCCCAGGTTTAAGAAAGATGAATCCAAACTGGAACAGGTGCAGAGAAGGGCTACTGGGATGATCAGAGGAATGGAAAACTAACCTTATGAGAGGAGACATAAGGAGCTTGGCTTGTTTACTGTAACCAAACGAAGGCTTAGGGGAGATATGATTGCTCTCTGTAAATACATCAGAGGGATAATCCTGAGGAAGGGGAGGAGTTATTTAAGTTAAGGGCCAATATTAGCACAAAACCAAAGGGCTATAAACTGGCCATCAATAAGTTAAGGCTTGAGATTAGGCGAAGGTTTCTAACTATAAGAGGAATCAAGTTCTGGAACAGCCTCCCCAGGGGAGTAAAGAGGTCAAAAATCCTAACTTGTGTCAAAACTGAGCTGATAAATTTATGGAAGTGTTGGTATGATGAGACAGCCTATAACAGTATATGGCCCACCTGTGACTGCTATTAGCAAATATCTCCAATGGACAGAGATGCAAAACTAGATGGAGAGAGCTCTGAGTTATTACAGATAATTATTTCCCGGGTGTCTAGCTGGTGGGTATTGCCCACATGCTCAGGGTCTAACTGATCACCATATTTGGGGTCAGGAAGGAATCCTCCTAAGTCAGATTGGTAGAGACCCTGGGGGGTTTCACCTTCCTCTGCAGTGTGTGGCATGAGTCACTTGCTGGTTTGAACTAGAGTAAATGGTGGATTCTCTGTAACTTGAAGTTTTTAAATCAAGATTTGAGGACTTCAGTAACTCAAGTTATAGGCCTATTACAGCAGTGGGCAGGTGAGGGTCTGTGGCCTGCAATGTGCAGGATGTCAAACTACATGATTATGATGGTTTCTTCTGGCCTTAAACTTAGTGAGCCTGAGACTACAGAGTTACTCTCTGTCTCTCGGCCCAATGACTATTGAAATGTTTATCCACCTCCTCCAGCTGGATTTTGAATGGGAACTGATCTGGTAGGCAGCCTCTGAGCATGCCTACTGGATCAGGCCCCACATGCAACTTCAGCGGACAAATGCCTACCTTCCCCAGAGTTCATGAATCTCTCTGGGGCTTAGGCGGGAGATAGGTATCTGGCAGTCCAGAGTGACCCAGCAGTGCACATGCCCAGAGGCAGAGGGAACTTTTACCCTGAACTTAGGCCCCAAGTGAGTTTAGGCACCCACAGGTTTTAGCAGGAGTTTTGTGGATCACAGTGGAGCCGAAACTGGGATTCAGGTATCTAAACCCCAGATTTAGGTGCCTATGTCTGGGGTTTAGGCACCTAAGTAGCTTTGTGAATCCCACCTCTACTCCCTTCCCATTGCTCTGTGTTGCTGCCTCCCTTCCAAGGCCAAGATCCTCAGCTCCCTTTGCACTTCCTGGATACAGGGCCTGCAGTGTAGTGTGCCTGTCCCCTGTAAGTTGTGCTGCTGCCCAATCATGCACCTTATAAGGGCTGCAGGAGGGATCCTCTCTCTTGTGCCACTCTAAGAGATGTGCAGCGAATAAGGGAAGGGTGCAACAGGCATCACTCAGCCCCTAGGGTGCATACTGGGCTACGTTCATACCTGGAGTAACTTCATTCGGTCCAGCTGAGGTACACCAACTCCTCATTAGGTTCTCACACTGCAGCGCTCCTGGACATGCTGGCTGGGGAGAAGGAGCCTGGGATGGAGCCCAGACTGCCTCCAGCAATGCAGAGCACTAGCGCTACCAGTCCACGAAGCAGACCTCTCGCTGGTTCTCACTGAACAGAACTGAAACTTGGCCTGATGTCCACTGCCCTTTCCTGGATGTCAGAAGAGCTGCTGTCCCATAGTCCACTCTTAACGTGTCCCTGCATCTATGAGAAACTCCAGACCCCTTTGGCAGCACGTTCTTCTGCTACACTTCTAAAATATTTGTTTTGCCTCTCTCCTCTGTTTAATGATTGGTTTGTATTCTAGCTTATATCATTGGGGGGAGTGGTTTGCAGTCTCCTTTCCCAGTGGCATACAGTTGCTCTCTTTTTCTCAGGTTTCAGAGTAACAGCCGTGTTAGTCTGTGTTCGCAAAAAGAAAAGGAGTACTTGTGGCACCTTAGAGACTAACCAATTTATTTGAGCATAAGCTTTCATGAGCTACAGCTGTAGCTCACGAAAGCTTATGCTCAAATAAATTGGTTAGTCTCTAAGGTGCCACAAGTACTCCTTTTCTTTTCTCTTTTTCTCCTAATCCTTTCCTGCATTCCTTGCATGTATTGTCTCTTTGTTTTAGAGCACGACTCTCTCTCCTTTGAGATGCTAGTTGCATTTTTATTTGATGATTTTCACGTGACATCTTCACATCCTGCCCACTTTGTGGCACTAACTCCCTCTGCGGAACTCACACGTGCATGTCAGACCACAGGTCTGAGCCTTCCAGCTGTCCTTAGGGAACGACCACCTCTTCTCTCTGATACACAGCTCGCTATTTTCTGATTATTATTCCAGCCTGAAGAAGTCTAATGGTCGAATGACCAACTCTAACCTTACTTTCTTATTCAGCATGTACGTGGTTAGCTGTGTTTGATCTCTGCAGAAGAACTTGTTTTATATCCAGAAAGGGCATATGGGCTATATACCAAAGAAAAGGGGGCAGAGCTACCAGGAAACCTGTGAATCAAAGGACTGCGGGCTCTGAGGCCAGAAAATAGCCTATAGCAGCAGGCGAGATAACCACTAAGATTCCTTTAAATGAATAAGATTAGCACTGATATGAAGCTGAGAGTCACCTTTATGGAGGGATTCTAACCAAAAATTAAAGAACAAAACTGGCTATAGAATCAGGTAATCTGGATCTCATGGATGAGTGAGAGCTCCTCGCCCTGGAGACAGGGAGAGAAAGGAGGGGGAAAGGAAAGTTGATATTCTATCTGTCTCTGTGCTTGAATTTAACATTTTTAGCAAGGCTTGTGTCTTACAAGGACTAATCTATATGTGGCTGAAACCCCTTCTAACTGTGCTCTTCTTCTCTGCCTGGCTGTTAGCAGTGTTTGTGACCCTGGCGCTCCAGAGGCCGCCCTAGCCCCCTTTGGCTTCCAGAGCATAGTACCTGGCAAGTCTTGGGGATGGGAGTGTTGCATACGGTCAGCTAGAAACCAAAATAACAGAAAATGAATCAGCTGCTCTGTGAAAGCAAGATTTATTTATTTATTTATTTATTTTGCCTGGTACAATTACGGCTTTCTTCGTTGTTCCCACCCTGATACTCAGGCTGTATGCAAGGATTTGGCATTGGCCCATCTTTGAGTTGCTGGCTATGAGGCCCAAGAGCACTAGGACCCTGCATGGTGTAGCCAGTAACTTGTCATCTCTTCAGTTGGTGATGTGGACTTGGGGCCTGGTTGCTTCTGCCAGGTTTGTGCATGGAGAGAGCTGAGGAATTTGTAAAGCAGGCTGTTGCTTGCTGTGCTCCGAGGTGAGTTTGCCCTTCTTCCCAGAGATGCTGTTTCTGATTGGCTCTAAACCAGAGCTGTTGAGATGTAGTTTCAACAGCATCAATGCAATGACCTGCACTAACCCTCCTTTTCTCCCTTTTGTTTTTCTTCTCAGATAAATGGCTCATTTAAATTGGGAGCTACTAAAATACTTTCTGGCTGGCAAATGCAGTGCCTAGTAGCAGCTATCAGGGAGGAACCAAACATGAGTGGGGGAGGGGAACAGGTCGACATTCTGCCGGCCAACTACGTGGTCAAGGACCGTTGGAAAGTGGTGAGTAGCTCTGACTCTGAATTTCCACTACTGGCCCAAAAGGCTCTTCTCTGTGATGCTGTAAAAGTGCTTCTTGCTGGTCCCAGGATTGATCAGACGGCACTGACTGGGGGAATCTGGGTCAGGGCATGAAAGAAAGTGATAAATATTACACCAGTTTTTTGAGACATCTGATGTTTTAGAACAGCAAACCTGCCAGGGATTTCTGGGTAGGATGAACTGCTGCTGGTGACCTGATTAGCAAAGCTCTCAGACTCTGCGATACTACATTGCCAGTTTTCAAGTCCTTGCTCTAGAACCCAGCGGTGCTGGAATGTTTCAATCAAGTGTTTGTAATCATGTTTTAACGCTGGCAAACACAATGTATTTTACCTTAACCCCATCCTCAGAAACAGCAGATCCAATATAGGTGAAATCAGTTTCCAAAATCAGTCAGCTGAAGGTAGACGTTCAGCAAGAAAAATATTGGCTTGAACAGTTTGTTTGGCAAAGTTATAAGCAGCTGAACACAGGGTCTCAAAATGGAAAGTGTCATTCAGCCTTAACTATGGACATTGCTACCAGCTCTGCCTATAATAAATTAATGAGCCGAGGAAGTTGCTCTGTCCCTGTCAGCAATAATTGACTCTGGTTGTTGTAGAAATAATAATACTCAGCATTTAAAATGCTTTACTCACACTAATCCTCACAACAATCCTTTGAGGTTAGTAAATATTACCTCCAGTTTACCATTCAGGAAACTGAAGCCAAAGGAAGTGACGTGCCTTCCTCAAAGCCATAGAAAGAGGTGATGGGAACTTTGGAAGTTCTGATTCCCAGCTGTAGGCTCAAAGTGCTGGACCACACACAATCTGAGTTGTGCACTGAGGGCCCAGAGATTGGAGTAGCAAGCAGATTTATTTTGGCAGTCCTGGGTTCACACAGGACACAAGCTTTACCAATGCTAGTAAATCTCATAGATGCGCTCTCACGCATTTATCTGTATGAAACCCCTTAGCAGCCTTAGCTTGTCCCTACTAGATGTAATGGATGAATATTGCTTACAATTAATCTGAAAGCTTTGTTGAGCTCACTGGGAATGTTCAACAGCTGGCTAAGTGTGGGCATAAAATTAATCATGTACCTTTCTTGTGTTGTGGAAGGTGCCTTGTTGCAGAAAGACCTATTTAAATGAAGAATAAATTAACTGAATTTCTTTCAGGAAGGGAGGCTAGCCTACTCCGGTGCTGTGTTAATTATGTCCCCTCTCACCCTTTGCCTGTCTTGTCTATTTAGATTGTAAACTCTTAAGGGCAAGGATTGTCTCTTACCAGTGTTTGTGTTTGTACAGTGCCTAGCACAATGGGGCTCTGATCTCACTTGGGACCTCTGGGCACTACCATAATATGAAATATAAATACAAAAAAGAGAAATTAAATGAGCTGGAGTCTGTGTTGTAGATGTGGCTTTATTTTGAGGTTCTGGTCATATACTTTTCTAGTTTGCTGGAAGAAGTGTAATTAGTAGCTGTCCTTACTTTTCCTCTGCATTGTTTAATACTGCTTCAGCACATCCCATCTACAGATTAGGGCACTGGTAGTTGATGATCTCCATGTGTACTGTGTCCCAAGGCAGCTGGTAGGCAGATGGCATGTGACAAAAGGATTCACTATCCCTAGTCACTGGCAAGTGCTTGCACTGGGTTAATTTCTTTTGTAAAGCTTTTCTGTCTGCATTAGTTGTGGCCAGACCATGATACATTGTGTGGCAGAATCTTGCAGCTTTTTATGATTACGGTTTGGATGGGAGGAAAGAATACTTTAAAAAGAATGCGAAGGACAGCATGGCATTCCTGTTAGTCAAAGGAATGCATTCAAAGTTATCTTGCTGTGGGGTGTGTTGGGGTACTAGCTTCTCTAAGTACTTAGCACTTATCATTTCCAAGGCCTAGTGCACCCAAATATTGCACTGGTTTAGCTAAAATCAGTTTTTAATCTGATTTAATTAAGATGGTGCAGCCCCTTGCATGGATGAACTTAAATCAGTTTACAACTGGTTTATAGCTAGGCTTTCAAGGATTAGATTTGTATCATTAAAATGTAGATAAACGTCAATTTCACTGTATAGCCACAAACTGACAAAATATTTCCATTGATAATTGAAATTTACAGATAGGCAAAAAAAGAGAAAAATGCTGCTTAAGAACTTAGTTTGATTTAAGGATATTGACAGTACGTTTTGACGTGATGTTGACAATTTGTGTTTTAATGGTTATAAAGCTTTAACATTTGAATATCAACAACTACTGTCTCTAAATAATTGTCTGACCTCCCCTCTATAATTTCCTGCAACTGTGAAAACTTAAATTGATAAGAATAGGGAGGAAATGTTTAAACCACATAATTTTGGGCGAATTTGAAAATTTGAATAGATAAAAATTGAAAAAAATGCTTAAAAATAAATTTATATTGTCCATCAAAACTATTAAAAAAAACAGATTCTGCCAAACCTTCCTATAGTGATTTGGTGCTACATTAATATAGGTCAGTTGTAAACCGAGTGAAGACTGAGTAAATGTCACCTTGGAGTGTGATGCAGAGATAAAATTTCTACACACCATCAATGACTGCTTCTTGGAACAGCTAGCCCTGGAACCCACAAGAGGAGAGGCAATTCTTGTTTTAGTCCTAAATGGAGCACAAGATCTGGTCCAAGAGGTGAATATAGCTGAACCACGCAGTAATAGTGACCGTAATGTGGGGGGGATAATACCAAACCCCTCCCAAAAAACCCCAACTGCAGTAATATTTACCTTCAAAAGGGAAACTACACAAAATGAGGGGCTATTTAAAAACACCATAATGGAGGCTCAGAGTAAATGTGTACCCCACATCAGAAAAAAACAATAAGAGGACTAAAAGAATGCCACCATGGCTAAACAGCAGAGTAATGGAGGCTGTTAGAGGCAAAAAGACATCCTTTAAAATTTGGAAGATGCATCCTAATCAGGATAGTAGGAAGGTGCCTCACCAAAGGCTTCAAGGAAACTAGGTGACCCTAGGATCAGAGGGAAGTTTCTCTCATGTAACTGGTTAAAAGATTAGAAACAAAGGGTAGGGATAAATGGTCAGTTTTCACAATTAAATGGAGAGAGGCAAACAGAGGGGTCCCCTAAAGATCCGTACCGGGACCTGTGCTGTGCAACATATTCATTATCTGGAACAGGGAGTGAACGGAGAAGTGGCAAAATTGGAGATGATACAAAATTATTCAAGATAGTTAAGTCCAAAGCTGACTGTGAAGAGTTAAAAAGGGATCTCACAAAACTGGGTGACTGGGCAACAAAACAGCAAATGGAAATTCAACCTGGATAAGTGTGGTGTAAGGCATGTTGGAAAAAATAATTCCAACTACACATCTATAATGATAGATTTTAAATTAGCTGTTACCACCCAAGAACAAGATCTTGGATTCTCTGTGGATAGTTCTGTGAAAACTTCAACTCAGTACACCACAGCAGTCAAAGAGACAAATAGGATTTTAGGAACTATTAGGAAAGGGGTAGCAAACATCATAATGCCAGTATATAAATCCATGGTGTGCCCACACCCTGAATACTATATCCAGTTCTGGTCACCCATCTGAGACAAGATAAAGTAAAACTGGAAAAGACAGCGGGGAGACAGCAGGAGCTGGTGAAAAAGTGCTCAGCACTAGGACAGCATGGCAAGGAACGTGGCAAGTTTGACCATTTTAGCAATGTGTGCAAGAGCAGAGCAGAATCCCAGAAAGATTCAGTCAGACTTGTACAAGAGGAGAGGGGGATGGCACGTCAAACAGCAGAAGGTGACATACACTGGATATCTACTCACAGCAGAGGGACTGAAAGCAGATCCCAGCAGAGACAGGCCAGCTCCGGTGGATGTGAAAGGGGCACAGCACTTCACAGGAAGGATACATTTTCTGTCTGTGTTCTGTCACTCCTGGCTGCGGAACCGGAACCCAGACGTCTGCTCGCAAGGCAGGCTGTGTTGTAGGACTGGGCAGATCCCCAACAGCAAGCATTGACACACACAAACAAATGATAATGGATGCTCCTGTCCTGACGTACAACTGTGGTAAGCCTCACCCTGGTACTCGCACCTGCTGCAGCACAGAATGCTGCCCTGGGGAGAGAGACGGCCAGTGGGAGGGCAGCTTGAGCTGGGGTGGGCTTAGAATCCACCCGAAGGGGCAACTGGGGAAGGAGAAGGAGAAGAAGCGAGATGCTGAACTAGCGGATGAACCAGACCCTGGGTAGGAGCTGAGGTGATAGAATAAAAGTGGGGAACTGAGAAGGAGAAAAAGAAGGAAAATAGGAAAGGTGTCAGATCAGAAGAAGCAGAAAAAAAGTAGACCTAGGTATGTGAGCAGACACTATTAGAGAAGGGGAGTAGAGGGAAATAAAATCTACAGATGTACTGGAGCGAGGGTATCAAAGAAAAAAATGAAAGGAAATCAAATTGGTGAAAAAGGGAGCTGATCAGAAAGCTGTGTTAGATGAAAACAGATCCTGAAAATAGTAAACAAGAAGCCCACCCACAAAGGACCTAAACATAGAGAATGACTGTTTGGACATCTATCGATGGAAGACAGTTCAAAGGTGCCTAATGGACAAGTGAGGGCCCACTCGATGAGGAAACCCACTTGTGGATAAACTCAGTGAAAAGAGATACAGCCACAGAAACACTGAATCAAAGGAGCCCTTCAGGATGAAGAGAAGCAAAGGACAGGACAGCAAGAGTGGCGCTAGACTTCCAGCCAAGGAGGGGAAAAGTTGATTCTTCTCTGAAGTGGCACTGTATGTTGTAGCATAATCTCTCTTGTTCTTGTTAATAACAATGCATTTGATACTAATTGCACAGCGTGTACAAGTTCACAAAAGTTAATGTGTTGGTATCCTGTAGTTTTATTATTATAAGTAGTAAGTGTTTGGTAATGTTCTATATTATTTATGCTCCTGGTACAGTGTTGGACTTTTTCCTTATAAAGTTCTAAAGATTTTAAATCATCCTTTTTTTGCTTTGGTTTTCCTCTGCCTTTCCTCACAGTTAGCCTAGCCTAGCTGGGTCCCCATGCTGCCAGCCAGCAGGCCACTGACACTCCAGTGTGATGCATCGGAAAAAGGATTGGGTCTAGGTCTTTGACAGGAGCAGCCGGTTGCTTTATGTCACTATCCCATAACAAATAGTACACTGTTAATTCCATTGTAAATAACTGATTCCTGTGATGCATCCAGGTAATTAACAAATTTTGCTTGTTCTCCTTTGGATGCTCTGGGCTCCAACCCTAAACACAGGCCTCAAGATGTGATCAATTTGATTTTCTTTCATTTTTTGTCTTTGATACCCTCTCTCCAGTACATCTGTAGATTTTATTTCCCTCTACTCCCCTTCTCTAATAGTGTCTGCTCACAAACCTAGGTCAACTTTTTTTCTGCTTCTTCTGATCTGACACCTTTCCTATTTTCCTTCTTTTTCTCCTTCTCAGTTCCCCACTTTTAGTCTGTCACCTCAGCTCCTACCCAGGGTCTGGTTCATCCGCTAGTTCAGCATCTCGCTTCTTCTCCTTCTCCTTCCCCAGTTGCCCCTTCGGGTGGATTCAAGTTGCATCCGATGAAGTGAGCTGTAGCTCACGGAAGCTTATGCTCAAATAAATGTGTTAGTCTCTAAGGTGCCACAAGTACTCCTTTTCTTTTTGCGAATACAGACTAACACGGCTGCTACTCTGAAAGATGTGACCTGACTCCTGGTGGACTACAAAGCTCATTGGCAACAAGGGCAATGATTGCTGAGGGCCTCTAGGTGTCCTTGGCAGGATATGGGGAATGTTGCTGCTGATGCGGGGTGGATAGGTGAAGGCATGCCAGAGAGAAAAGCATTCCAGAAGAGATGGCAATGAATTAGGGGGAAAGAGCTGGAGGGATTATGTACAGGATGGGTGAGGCCGTTGCTCAGAGCTTTATGTATAAAAACGAACTCCAGATTTAGGGAACAAATCTAGAAATTATTTAATCTTCCAAAAAGAAAAGGAGTACTTGTGGCACCTTAGAGACTAACCAATTTATTAGAGCATAAGCTTTCGTGAGCTACAGCTCACTTCATCAGATGCATATCGTGGAAACTGCAGCAGACTTTAAATATACACAGAGAATATGAAACAATACCTCCTCCCACCCCACTGTCCTGCTGGTAATAGCTTATCTAAAGTGATCATCAGGTGGGCCATTTCCAGCACAAATCCAGGTTTTCTCACCCTCCACCCCCCCCCCCCCACAAATTCACTCTCCTGCTGGTGATAGCCCATCCAAAGGTCTTTACACACTTTGTCACTTTGGATGGGCTATCACCAGCAGGAGAGTGAATTTGTGGGGGGGGGGGGGGGTGGAGGGTGAGAAAACCTGGATTTGTGCTGGAAATGGCCCACCTGATGATCACTTTAGATAAGCTATTACCAGCAGGACAGTGGGGTGGGAGGAGGTATTGTTTCATATTCTCTGTGTATATTTAAAGTCTACTGCAGTTTCCACGATATGCATCTGATGAAGTGAGCTGTAGCTCACGAAAGCTTATGCTCTAATAAATTGGTTAGTCTCTAAGGTGCCACAAGTACTCCTTTTCTTTTTGCGAATACAGACTAACACGGCTGTTACTCTGAAACCTTTAATCTTCCAGGATCCCTTTGATAGCGCCTGAATCCTCCAGGCAGCATCCAAACCCACCTCTTTGGTTAACTTGGAGCATTAATCGCTTCTTTTAAACATTGTACTTTTCTGTATAATAAGATTCCAGGAGAGTCACTCTGAAGCCACGAATGTCTGTAGAGTCAGTGTGAAGTGATGGAAATTGCTACGCGCATGGCTGAAAGCTCTTTTTGTTCAGAATATCACCAGATTCAATCACCAGTGGGATTCGTGGTCTGTTACTGGCCAGTTTTTAAGATCTCAGCCATTTTGACTTTACGAATTGCACACATGCTGAACACAGCTAAAGTAAGGCATGTATCAAGGCCATGCCAAGAGTCCTAGATAGCTGAGGCAACTGAGCCAATCGTCATCTTTACTGTACAGATAATTTGCATGCAACAGTTTCATTGGTTGTATGAAGGAGACTGCACAGATGGGGGATTACTTGGCCCAACTGCGACATCCAGGTGACTGCGCAGGCTTTCAGCTACTAGTTATTCTTTGTATTACTCTATTGCCTGGGGCCTAGTCAGAGACCAGGAGCCCATTGTGCCATTTATCTCAGTAGTTAAACCCTTCATGTCTCACCACACACCTCTGCTCTGTTGCACTGGTCTCCTGGTTTTCATTTCTGTGCTTCATTGTAGCTGCCATCTATTATCCTTCAGATTTAACTCTCATATGGTGTGTGTATGTGTGTGTATATACAAGTTAATATACTAAAGGTAGGAGTTAATAAAACCCACGGCATGAAGGTCTTTACACACTTTGTCTGTGGATATGCAGAAAGCCCTTCTCCTGATCATAGGAACGTAGGAATGGCCAGACAGGACCAGGCCAGGAGTTCACATTGGCTAGGGTCTCATCTTTGTCAGTGGCCAGCACCAACTGCTTCAGGGGAAGGTGGAAGAACTATTCAATAGGCTCTGTGATGGAGTGTCCACCTCACACAAGCCCTGAGCAGGTTATTGTGGGCCAGAAGCAGCCAGTTAACATAAGATTCTGCACCTGGAGTGGAAGCAGGGATAGACAGGGCCTAATGGCAGATTCATCCCAGCTGGAGGAGAAACTGGGCTAGGAGTATAGAACAGGACATGAGCACAGGAAGGGGCTTCGGGGGCAGCTCTTCAGTCACTCTCCAGAGAGAAAGAGAGTTGGCTAGGGACAAGGAGAAGTTCTGGAGAGGAGAGTAAATCCTGGGATTTAGCCCTGGACTAGAAGCTGAGAGGGGGGAGTAGCCACTGAGAGCAGATGAATCTCGGGCTCGTAATCCCAGAGGTGGGCCAGGAGCTAGAGAAGCAAGGTAGGAAGGAGCCCAGGGAAAACAGCAACAGGATCTGAGATTGAGCATATTGTGGTTGCTAGACACAAGATCCCTGGGCTGGAACATGGAGTTGGGGGTGGGCCCAGGTTCCCTTCCAGCCCCGTGGCACTGGACCGGAAGACTGGCTGATGGCATATGACCAGCCTGTCCAGTGTGACTCTGACACCCTGGAAGGGGAGGACTAAATAGGATGAAGAAAGGAGCATGCATGTCCCAGAGTAAGAGAGGGGCTGCTATGCAAGCAACAGACAGAAAGGGGCGCTAGATGGGCTGAGAGCTAATCCTCAGACCCAGCCACAAGGAGGTGGCCCAGCAGTGAGTGTACCCCATTACAGGCAGTTATGAGACAACCTGCCCCCGGGAAAGCTCCTGCTAACCCTCAATTGTTAGAAGTTGACTTGTGCCCTGAAATGTAAAGGTTTTTAAAAACCTTTTCTTCCTGTTAATTTTCTAATGGTGTTTACTATGAGAATGCTGGAGTTTCTTGATATCCATACCAATGTCCAATCTCCTTTTGAATCCTGCTAGGCCTCTTGGCCTCAGCAGCATCCTGTGGCAGTGAGTTCCAAAAACTTGTTACACATTGCGTGAAAAAGTATTTCCTTTCATCAGTTTTGAATTTGCTACTTTCCTTTTCACCAAAGTTCCCTTTTTCCTGTTCTATGAGACAGCAAGCTTTGTCTAGCTCCCTTTCCTCAGCCAGTCATTTCTTTACATACAGTTCATCTCTTTTCTATGGTGAACTGTCCCAATGTTTCTAGGCCTGAGAGCATTCTTGTTGCCCTTCTCTGGACCCCCTCTGATGCTGCTACATACTTGCATTTCAGCAGTGAATCAAGATATCCACTGAAAACTTGTACAGTTTTCATATTCTGAGTGATATGGTTACAGTGAATCCTTCTTACGATTTCCTTTACTGGCAAGGAATTCACATAAGAAATTAAGCAGAGGAGAGGGGAAGATCTGAAACAGTGTGTGCTTGAGAATTTTGTTTTTATTAAGTGTAATTAAAAGTTTGTCCTCATACCCTGATAATTCAAAGTTAGCTGACTTCAACAGACTTTGTTACATAAGCAAACCTGCTAATACGGTGAGCTAATTGCTGGGGGAAGCTCATGAAATCTCTGGGGACATGATGTGAGTGAGAGGAAGAGCCTTTGCAGCCTCTCTGTTTGGTGCTAATTATAGAGACAAGGTGGATAAGGTAATATCTTTTATTGGACTAACTTCTGTTGGTGAGAGAGACAAGCTTTGGGCATGGCTACACTTGCAGATGTAGAGCGCTTTGAGTTAAACCAGCCTTCGTAGAGCGCAGTAGGGAAAGCGCTGCAGTCTGTCCATACTGACAGCTACAAGGGCACTGGTGTGGCCACATTAGCAGCTCTTGCAAGGGCCACAGAGAGCAGTGCATTGTGGTAGCTATCCCAGCATGCAAGTGGCTGCAACGTGCTTTTCAAATGGGGGTGGGTGGGGTGGAGTGTGACAGGGAGTATGTTGTGTGTATGTGGGGGGAGAGAGAGTGGTTTTTTGGGGGGGGCTGGGAGCATGTCAGCATGCTGTCTTGTAAGTTCAGACAGCAGCAGACCTCCCCTCCCTCCCACCCGCCTCTCTCTCTCACACACAGCATTCCACAGTAATGGTTGCTTTGTCTTGGAGCAGATAAGCATGCCGGCTGTCAGAAACGGAGCTTTCAAAGGGCATATCCGCATTCCTGCAGCCATTCCAAAACAATGAGAAGAGTAGCCGCTTGTCTTAAGGGGATTATGGGACCTTTCCGGAGGCTGATCAGAGCGCAGTAATACAACACCTCGTTCACACCGACACCCGGGCGTTTCAGCCAAGGCGCAACAAGCGTTAATCTTCTCGCCGAGGTGGAGTACCAGGAGCGGTCTAGCCGTGGAGTCAGAGCGCTCTATGTGTCTTGCCAGTGTGGACGGGTAGTGAGCTAGGGCACCCGGGGCTGCTTTAAATGCTCTCTAACTCGCAAGTGTAGCCAAGCCCTTTCTTTCTAGCCACCTGGAGTTCTTTTTTAGGTCTGGGAAAGGTTCTCCCAGCATCACACCTAAATGTAAGATGGAACAGATTTAGTATAAGTAGTTAGCACATATTGTAAGGGAACATTCAAGATAGAATGACCTGTTAACACCTCTGCAGTGATAGGTCAAAAACAGGGGATTAGTGGGTTACAGATTGTTACAATAAACCATAAAGCCAGTGTCTCTGTTCAGTCCACGATTTTTAGTGTCTAGCAGAGTTATGAGTTACGGCCATGTCTACACTGTGTACCATACAGCAGCACAGCTGTGCTGCTACAGAAGTCAGCTGGAAGGTACACTCTCAGGTTGGGTGCAGCACATCAGATACACTTCGTTATCTCAAGCAATTGCACAGAGAGAGAGAGTGCACTCGGACACAGGGTTTCCCCAACCTAGGCAGGTCTCTCAAAGATAAACAATTAGGGTATGTCTACACTACGAAATTAGGTCGAATTTATAGAAGTCGGTTTTTTAGAAATCGGTTTTATATATTCGAGTGTGTGTGTCCCCACAGAAAATGCTCTAAGTGCGTTAAGTGCATTAACTCGGCGGAGCGCTTCCACAGTACCGAGGCTAGAGTCAACTTCCGGAGTGTTGCACTGTGGGTAGCTATCCCACAGTTCCCGCAGTCTCCGCTGCCCATTGGAATTCTGGGTTGAGATCCCAATGCCTGATGGGGCTAAAACAATGTCGCGGGTGGTTCTGGGTACATATCGTCAGGCCCCCGTTCCCTCCCTCCACCCGTGAAAGCAAGGGCAGACAATCATTTCGCGCCTTTTTTCATGACTTACCTGTGCAGACGCCATACCACGGCAAGCATGGAGCCCGCTCAGGTAACCGTCACCCTATGTCTCCTGGGTGCTGGCAGACGCGGTACGGCTTTGCTGCACAGTAGCAGCAACCCATTGCCTTCTGGCAGCAGACGGTGCAATACGACTGGTAGTCGTCCTCGTCGTGTCCGAGGTGCTCCTGGCCACGTCGGCTGGGAGCGCCTGGGCAGACATGGGCGCAGGGACTAAATTTGGAGTGACTTGACCAGGTCATTCTCTTTAGTCCTGCAGTCCTATTGAACCGTCTTATGGTGAGCGGGCAGGCGATACGGACTGCTAGCAGTCGTACTGTACCATCTTCTGCCAGGCAGGCAAGAGATGAGGATTGCTAGCAGTCGTATTGTACCATCTTATGCCAGGCAGGCAAGAGATGAAGATGGCTAGCAGTCATACTGTACCATCTTCTGCCAAGCAGCCATGAGATGTGGATGGCATGCAGTCCTTCTGCACCGTCTGCTGCCAGCCAAAGATGTAAAAGATAGATGGAGTGGGTCAGAACAAGAAATAGACCAGATTTGTTTTGTACTCATTTGCCTCCTCCCCTGTCTAGATCACACTGCACTCACTCACAGAGAAGGTGCAGCGAGGTAAATCTAGCCATGTATCAATCAGAGGCCAGGCGAACCTCCTTGTTCCAATAACAACGATAACTTAGGTGCACCATTTCTTATTGGAACCCTCCGTGCAGTCCTGCCTGAAATACTCCTTGATGTACAGGCACACCCTTTGTTGATTTTAGCTCCCTGAAGCCAACCCTGTAAGCCGTGTCGTCAGTCGCCCCTCCCTCCGTCAGAGCAACGGCAGACAATCGTTCCGCGCCTTTTTTCTGTGCGGACGCCATACCAAGGCAAGCATGGAGGCCGCTCAGCTCACTTTGGCAATTAGGAGCACATCAACCACCACACGCATTATCCAGCAGTATATGCAGCACCAGAACATGGCAACGCGATACCGGGCGAGGAGGCGACGTCAGCGCGGTCCCGTGAGTGATCAGGACATGGACACAGATTTCTCTGAAAGCTTGGGCCCTGACAATGCATGCATCATGGTGCTAATGGGGCAGGTTCATGCTGTGGAACGCCGATTCTGGGCTCGGGAAACAAGCACAGACTGGTGGGACCGCATAGTGTTGCAGGTCTGGGACGATTCCCAGTGGCTGCGAAACTTTCGCATGCGTAGGGGCACTTTCATGGAACTTTGTGACTTGCTTTCCCCTGCCCTGAAGCGCATGAATACCAAGATGAGAGCAGCCCTCACAGTTGAGAAGCGAGTGGCGATAGCCCTGTGGAAGCTTGCAACGCCAGACAGCTACCGGTCAGTTGGGAATTAATTTGGAGTGGGCAAATCTACTGTGGGGGCTGCTGTGATGCAAGTAGCTCACGCAATCAAAGATCTGCTGATATCAAGGGTAGTGACCCTGGGAAATGTGCAGGTCATAGTGGATGGCTTTGCTGCAATGGGATTCCCTAACTGTGGTGGGGCCATAGACGGAACCCATATCCCTATCTTGGCACTGGAGCACCAAGCCGCCGAGTACATAAACCGCAAGGGGCACTTTTCAATCGTGCTGCAAGCACTGGTGGATCACAAGGGACGTTTCACCAACATCAACGTGGGATGGCCGGGAAAGGTGCATGATGCTCGCATCTTCAGGAACTCTGGTCTGTTTCAAAAGCTGCAGGAAGGGACTTTATTCCCAGACCAGAAAATAACTGTTGGGGATGTTGAAATGCCTATAGTTATCCTTGGGGATCCAGCCTACCCCTTAATACCATGGCTCATGAAGCCGTACGCAGGCAGCCTGGACAGTAGTCAGGAGCTGTTCAACTACAGGCTGAGCAAGTGCAGAATGGTGGTAGAATGTGCATTTGGACGTTTAAAGGCGCGCTGGCACAGTTTACTGACTCGCTTAGACCTCAGCGAAACCAATATTCCCACTATTATTACTGCTTGCTGTGCGCTCCACAATATCTGTGAGAGTAAGGGGGAGACGTTTATGGCGGGGTGGGAGGTTGAGGCAAATCGCCTAGCTGCTGGTTACGCGCAGCCAGACACCAGGGCGGTTAGAAGAGCACAGGAGGGCACGGTATGCATCAGAGAAGCTTTGAAAACCAGTTTCATGACTGGCCAGGCTACGGTGTGAAAGTTCTGTTTGTTTCTCCTTGATGAAACCCCCCGCCCCTTGGTTCACTCTACTTCCCTGTAAGCTAACCACTCTCCCCTCCTCCCTTTAATCATTGCTTGCAGAGGCAATAAAGTCATTGCTGCTTCACAGTCATGCATTCGTTATTCATTCATCACACAAATAGGGAGATGACTACCAAGGTAGCCCAGGAGGGGTGGTGGAGGAGGGAAGGAAAATGCCACACAGCACTTTAAGCACAGCACTTTAAAAGTTTACAACTTTAAAATTTATTGAATGACAGCCTTCTTTTTTTTGGGCAATCCTCTGTGGCGGAGTGGCTGGTTGGCCGGAGGCCCCCCCACCGCGTTCTTGGGCGTCTGGGTGTGGAGGCTATGGAACTTGGGGAGGAGGGCGGTTGGTTACAGAGGGGCAGCAGTGGCAGTCTGTGCTCCAGCTGCCTTTGCTGCAGCTCAACCATACACTGGAGCATTCTGGTTTGGTCCTGCAGCAGCCTCAGCATTGAATCCTGCCTCCTCTCATCACGCTGCCGCCACATTTGAGCTTCAGCCCTGTCTTCAGCCCACCACTTACTCTCTTCAGCCCGCCACCTCTCCTCCCGGTCATTTTGTGCTTTCCTGCACTCTGACATTATTTGCCTCCACGCATTCGTCTGTGCTCTGTCAGTGTGGGAGGACAGCATGAGCTCGGAGAACGTTTCATCGCGAGTGCGTTTTTTTTTCTTTCTAAGCTTCACTAGCCTCTGGGAAGGAGAAGATCCTGTGATCATTGAAACACATGCAGCTGGTGGAGAAAAAAAAAGGGACAGCGGTATTTAAAAAGACACATTTTATAAAACAGTCGCTACACTCTTTCAGGGTAAACCTTGCTGTTAACATTACATACATAGCACATGTGCTTTCGTTACAAGGTCGCATTTTGCCTCCTCCCACCGCGTGACTACCCCCTCAACCTTCCCCCCTCCCTGTGGCTAACAGCGGGGAACATTTCTGTTTAGCCACAGGCAAACAGCCCAGCAGGAATGGGCTCCTCTGAGTGTCCCCTGAAGAAAAGCACTCTATTTCAACCAGGTGACCATGAATTATATCTCACTCTCCTGAGGATAACACAGAGAGATAAAGAACGGATTTTGGTTGAATGCCAGCAAACATACACTGCAATGCTTTGTTCTACAGTGATTCCCGAGTACGTGTTACTGGCCTGGAGTGGTAAAGTGTCCTACCATGAAGGACGAAATAAGGCTGCCCTCCCCAGAAACCTTTTGCAAAGGCTTTAGGACTACATCTAGGAGAACCGCAAATGCTAGGGCAAAGTAATCCTTTCACATGCTTGCTTTTAAACCATGTATAGCATTTTAAAAGGTACACTCACCAGAGGTCCCTTCTCCGCCTGCTGGGTCCAGGAGGCAGCCTTGGGTGGGTTCGGGGTGTACTGGCTCCAGGTCTAGGGTGAGAAACAGTTCCTGGCTGTCGGGAAAACCGGTTTCTCCGCTTGCTTGCTGTGAGCTATCTACAACCTCCTCCTCATCATCATCTTCTTCGTCCCCAAAACCTACTTCCGTATTGCCTCCATCTCCATTGAAGGAGTCAAACAACACGGCTGGGGTAGTGGTGGCTGAACCCCCTAAAATGGCCTGCAGCTCATCATAGAAGCGGCATGTTTGGGGCTCTGACCCAGAGCAGCTGTTTGCCTCTCTGGTTTTCTGGTAGGCTTGCCTCAGCTCCTTCAGTTTCACGCGGCACTGCTTCGGGTCCCTGTTATGGCCTCTGTCCTTCATGCCCTGGGAGATTTTCACAAAGGTTTTGACATTTTGAAAACTGGAACGGAGTTCTGATAGCACAGATTCCTCTCCCCATACAGCGATCAGATCCCGTACCTCCCGTTCGGTCCGTGCTGGAGCTCTTTTGCGATTCTGGGACTCCATCATGGTCACCTGTGCTGATGAGCTCTGCATGGTCACCTGCAGCTTGCCACGCTGGCCAAACAGGAAATGAGATTCAAAAGTTCGCGGTTCTTTTCCTGTCTACCTGGCCAGTGCATCTGAGTTGAGAGTGCTGTCCAGAGCGGTCAGAATGGAGCACTCTGGGATAGCTCCCGGAGGCCAATACCATCTAATTGTGTCCACAGTACCCCAAATTCGAGCCGGCAACGTCGATTTAAGCGCTAATCCACTTGTCAGGGGTGGAGTAAGGAAATCGATTTTAAGAGCCCTTTAAGTCGAAATAAAGGGCTTCATTGTGTGGACGGGTGCAGGTTTAAATCGATTTAATGCTGCTAAATTCGACCTAAAGTCCTAGTGTAGACCAGGGCTTAGAGCAAGTATTTCTACCTTTCTTACAGACAATAATAAGCAACAAGGGCATATTGTTTATACATATTCCTTCATGATATCTTATTTTTCTTACCATTTCTCTTATAGTCGGCATTCTATTCTTATCTAATGCAAGGTCACAACAGCCTCTTTCACAGTTGTTTTCCACTCGCTTCACACTATCCCCGCTTCTACAAATCTCACGTTATTAAAGCTAGAGTTAGCCTGACTCCTGCTCAATATAGAGGCCTGCATCAAATTCCCTTTATCTATGTCCATACCGTTTTTCTGCATGAGTTCATTTGAGAGCATTGTGATTGTCTGGTCCAGTAGAAGAACTTACCTCACCCGCCTTGTCTCTCTAATATCCTGGGACCGACATGGCTACAGCTGCACTGGTGCTAATCATGTCACACTCCATGTCTGAATTTCTTCCTCTACAACTCTCTCTGCCCCTTTACCCACGTTTCCCCCTATCCATGGAACACACCCTGTCCTCATCACATCCCTCTCTGAGACTCAGCTGAAGTGAATCAGTAAAGATGTTCACCTATTTTTTGGTTTATTTAACAAGCCCAAACCTGCTGCGCATGTGCCTGGCTCGGTGCCTGTGTAAACCCGGCCTTCTTGCCCACTGGTTTATTCTGCCTTCCCTGCCGTTGTGCCGGAAATGAGGCTGTCAGCGTGGGGCAGGGAGCGTGCGTTTATCTGCACTGTGGTGCTTCCAGCACACTTTGGGAACTGTGAAAGAAAGAAATAACAAGTAATTTGCAAACTGGACACCATTAAATTAGGCTTGAATAAAGACTGGGAGTGGATGTGTCATTACACAAAGTAAAACTATTTCCCCATGTTTCAGAGTAACAGCCGTGTTAGTCTGTATTCGCAAAAAGAAAAGGAGTACTTGTGGCACCTTAGAGACTAACCAATTGATTTGAGCCTGAGCTTTCGTGAGCTACAGCTCACTTCATCGGATGCATACCGTGGAAACTGCAGCAGACTTTATATACACACAGAGAATATGAAACAATACCCCCTCCCACCCCACTGTCCTGCTGGTAATAGCTGGTAATTCCCCCCCCCCCCCTTAACTGTTCCTCACACGTTCTTGTCAGCTGCTGGAAATGGCCCACCTTGGTTATCAGTACAAAAGGTTTTTTTCTCTCCTGTTGGTAATAGCTCACCTTACCTGATCATTCTCATTACAGTGTGTATGGTAACACCCATTGTTTCATGTTCTCTGTGTGTATAAAATCCCCCTACTGTATTTTCCACTGCATGCATCCGATGAAGTGAGCTGTAGCTCACGAAAGCTTATGCTCAAATAAATGTGTTAGTCTCTAAGGTGCCACAAGTCCTCCTTTTCTTTTTGCAGATACAGACTAACACGGCTGCTACTCTGAAACCTGTAACAATGATTATGTGGCTGCAGCCTGCAGCATTGTGCTGGTAGCTGATGCCTGACTTCTGCTTCAGCGGATGGTCAGGACGGTGCTTCTCTCTTTATCCTCAGTAAACTTGCTGACTGCAGCCAGAAGCCCTTTTTTGCCTACCAGTCAACTTCTCCCTCAGACACCCTCACCTGTTCACCCATGCTGTAAGGTCTACATGGGAAAAACTCCCAAACAAAATGGAAACAGCCACTGCTCTCCTTCTTCAGATCCCTCTGTGAGCCTGACCTAGGCTGGTCTGCCTGCAGAGCATCCCCAGGCAGGGGGTGAGCTGTCACTACTGTTCACTATGAGTAACAGGCTGGTTTCACTGTTTCCTCCTCTTTCCCCACCCATCCGCTTGTTGTATTCATCAACCTTGTTAGCTTTCTGGACACCACCCAAATACAAATAATAACTTCACACAGAAAACTGATCAAAGAGCGTGAAGGTCATAAAGCCAGGCACTTAAATGTTAGGAAATGCCAGTATTAGGGTTGCCTGTGCAACCGAATTTGCCTGACTTGGGCATATGTGTCATGACATGGTCTTTAATCATCATTTTAGTATCTGTGGACTTCACAAAGATTAATTGATTTATCTTCTCAACACTGGGGAGATGAACAGGTGGTGTTATTGAATAGGAAACTGACACATAGAGACATTAAAGTCAAAAGTGTCCACTAATTTTTGGTGCCCAATTTGAGACCCATAGGATCTGATTTTTCAGAGTACTTAACATTATATAGCACTCGATGTGTTCAAAGCATAGTTCTTAGTGAATTCAGTGCAGCTGTGAGTGCTCAGTGTTTCTGCAAATCAAACCCCAGGGTTTTAAGTCAGACACCCAGAGAATGAGGGACACACAACTAGTGGCCACGTGTGAAACGCCGAAGTGACTTTCCCGGCATCACACAGGAACTATGTGGCATTGGCAAGGATAGACTCCAGTTCTCAAGGGCAGCATTCAATTGCCTTAACCATGAGGCCATTCTTTCACTTCCTGCGATCCCCTCCCTCATTGCATATTTTCCAGCTTCTTCAACAAATGAGGCTGGGGCCTTAAAGACAACAGCCCTGAATCATCCCCAGAGCAGATCTGTTCTGTGCACTGAATGAGGCAGGGGTCTTGTGGAAAATATAGTATGCAATCACATAACTACAAATGGTATATAATGCATACGTACAAGGAGACCAAATTAAGGTTACCCAGGCTGACTTAATTCTGACATTTCCTAACTTTTGAGTGCTTGACTTTGCAACCTTAATTTTCTTTCAGTATAGTTTTCTGTATGTAATTTCCTAGGTTTTAAAAAAGCAAATTCCATCATGTGGAATCATATTGCTATCCATGTGGTTCATCAGCAAGGTTGTAACCTTTAGATCCACCATACAGACTTCCGCCACTTGAGCTAATGATGTAACTGGACCAATGGTAGGTTGTCATCCTCTGCGCATACCAGCCATTAGAAAGGGATGGGATACATGCTTTGCCCGTGGGTTTCACAGATATTTGCTGACAGCAGAGGAATGCTGAGAATTAGGAATCCTGGGTTCCATTCCAGGCTCTGTAAGGGAGTGTGCTCTACTGGTCACAGACTCTTCTACCAGTTTGCCCCCAAAGCCTGTGCCAGTCCTATCTTTTTACCCAGGGCTTCTCGTGTGAGACTCTCCATCCCTAGCTCTTGATCCCCATCTCCTTGCCCAGACAGTCCCAGTCTTCCTGCACCAGCTCCCCATCCCCTCCTGCTCTAGCTTACAGTCCCCGTCTCCCCCCTGCTCCTTGTCTAAACCTACTCCCTCTGCCTCCCCCTCCCTGGTCCAGCTTATTTTGGGAAGTCTCAGCCCAAATAGTTAAAGTTATAAGCAAATGAAAATGGTCTTACAGTGGATAGCGTTGCCTTCATAATAGCCACCATTGCAACCTGCTCCACTTAGAACCATAACAAACATTCATCTATAGTCAGACCATGGTCTCTAACATGATCTTGTCCGTTTCCAGCTTTGTCTTTCTTAGTAATTCCAGTTAAAATCTTCTTCTTTTACAAGTCATTTGTCTGTCAGCACCCCAGCCGAGGGTGCAGATTTCAAATATGGCAGACCCACGTCTTAGCCACTCAGCCAGGCTGCTCTTCAGATCGAATGTGCTCAAACCATGTGATGTAGCTATTGCGCCGTACTGGGGCTTACCCAGACCAGTGAGGGGTCCTGTCACCACCTGCCTGATAACTTTGCGGGTCTTAATGCTCTGCTGCTGCGGCTCAGAGCCCTGACACCAGGAGCCAGCCCACAAGCACAAAGGTTTCACTGGGTTGCCATCAGGCCAGTTACTCCTTGCAGGATGACCTCAGCAATGTCCTCCAGTCTCAAATCCCCCCGAATCTGTCTCCCCACGTTCTTAACTACCAGACACTTGGAATTTTCCCTTCTGGTTCAGCACCCCTGAAGGAGTGAAACCTGCCCCAATTATCAGCTCACTCTGGGGAACACAGTTTGCACACCAGAGACCTACTTGGGGTAAAAATAAATGAAGGTTTTTTTAATAGAAAAAAATCACAGAGTGGAAGATGAACTTGTCACAGGAAGCAAACATTTACAAGTTACACAGGAAATAAACACAGAGACGCAATCTCAGACTTTCACACATCTGTGTTTGCTCAATTCCCTTTTCTGTAAGTTATCGCAGGACTCTGACCAGTTTCCCAGCATGCCCTCTGTCTTGGAGGGGATCTCGCATTCCAGCATAGCTGGTGTCCTCAGTTTCTGGATAACAATTCTCAAACCCAAGCCTGTTTTTAATTTTTTTCTCTCTTTTTTCCCCTCTCTCCCCCTCCTTTCTCCTGGCATAAAGACTCATGGTTATTGGAGGGGGGAAAACTCCCTTCTTTCTTTGTTTTCCAAGACTTGGGTTTGCTTTTCTTATCAATGTCTTTCCATGTTGAACTTTGATGGTTCAATATTCTGTTTTTCTGGCTGGACAAGGGATGGGTATTGTGTAACAACTAGCCTGGGAGGTGCCTCCCCCCCGGCCTGATTACTTCACCCCCTTTTGTGAGGCAATGCTGTAGTCGCACAGCAGTTACAATTACAAATCTCTAGACATGCAGATATTCATAGCCATAACCTGTATGCATATTTCTTACTGAACATCAAGTTTGGAGCATGACAAGCTTTCATAAAACACCAGACTTGACATATTTATACACAATCACATGGTATAAGCCTGTTGATTCAATTGCTTGTTCTTTGGGGTTCAGAACCCCTCTTTTCCCCTTAGGGTGTCTGGACTCTGGTTGTCACAGTTATCCTGTCTCTAGCCACTAGACAGACTCCCTCCTCAGACCCAAGGATTCATAGATTCACATTTAAAGCCAGAAGGGACCATCAAGTCTGATTTCTTGTACAGCATAAGCCAGAAAACCTCATCCAATGAATCCAGCAATCCAGCCCATCAGTAAGAGACAGAGCTCAGAATTCCTAATCTCCAACATCCTACATAGATATATAGAGAGAGGTCGTAAACCGCCCAGCAAAGTCCTCTAGACTCATAGGCTAGTTCCTAGGTAGTAGTGGGGATGTGAAGCTTCAAGCCCTGCTGATGACCCATCTTAGGGGGTTCCTCAGCTGTACACAATAGAATTGGTTCTCCAATTTTCTTTCTTTTTTTTTAAAATGGTTTATTTAATGCTCTCAGTGCCGTTCCTACTGCTAAAATGAACAGGACTGTGGTGTAAGGAGACTCCCAAAAGGAGGCACTGCAGGCACTGAACCTAGTTGAACCAGCTGGGTAAGCATGTTTGAGCCACGGGGTGCTGGAGCCCTGGGCTCAGCTGAGATTGGGAGAGTTGCATAATTCCACCCAGGAAGGTACTGGCCTGATGCCTGAGGGCCCCCCCAACTGAGGCCAGGGAGAGGAGCAGTGAGCCATGAGCACCATCCTTTCACCTCCAACTCCTAACCCATCCTGGCTGCAGGGATAGTCAGTGCATACTGCTGATGTCGGTACAGTGTTCAGGGTTGCTTTGCAATTCACCTCCTGCTGGTAACTACTGGTTCCAGCCTGGTGGTCTCCTAAGAGTGCAGTGTGCTGAATTCACGCCCTGAACCAGTAGAGCAGTGTCAGGAAGAAGTTCTCCAGTCCTGTCCTCTGTCCCTCTCCCCATCCCTGGCTCATTCACGGAGCAAGGCTGACCAGCTCTGGGGACTAGTAGGGAGCTAAAGAGAAAAGATCTTGAGGGGCTTTCTCCCCAAGCTAGAACATAATAAGAAGCTGGTGGTTTGCAGGCTGTTCCTGTAACTGATGCGTGTTGAAGCTTAGACTTCTTTAGCACTGTGTTTAACTCAGCCAGAATTGCTTCGGATCTGCTGCTCCTCATGTGATTAATGGTGCTCTTGTTTTCTGTCCAAAGACCTTGAAACCTTCATTTAGTCAAAGATACAGGCTGCAGGTAGTGCTTGGACACTGCTGCACCTTTGATGGAGAGTGGCTGAGAGCCTTCTGAAATCTGAAGCTGAAATGGATCTTTTAAAAGACCTCCCCAGACAGCTTTGCATCTTGTAGAATACAGCCCTGGTTGGAGTGGGTATTCGGTTCCTTTTATACTTGGGATCGGCTGAGTGAGATGCAGATGTCAGTGGTTTAGGCTGCTGGAGACTTTAATCCCAGGCACTTTCCTAGCATTTCTGTGCAGAGACAGGAAAGAAAATGAAGCTGTTACTCTGCCACACGTTAGATACATAGAAACAGGTCGGGGCCAATACCTCATTCCCTTGAACGATCTTTGCCTTGAATTTTAAGCACAAATGGATTTCCCTTGTGCTGCTGCTGCTGTTACCTTGTCTCACAATAATCGTAACAGGCCATGAAGTGCAAGAATGATTTTGGCGTCTCTCGCAGGGACCTTGCTGACCTAAAGGACATTGTCAGTTGCTTTTTAATGTATGTATCTTTTTAACCATCTGTTGTTTGTGAAACCCTCCCTTCCTTTCTTCTGCTCCAGATTATTTTTCCTTCTTTGTCTTCGGGTCTTGCTCTGGTTCTGGCCAGGGCCTCCTGAGCCAATTTGCTTGTCTCTCTCTATGCCAGGGGTGTCAAACTCATGCGGTGAATAGGGCTCAATTCCCTGTTAACTTACGGTCTGTAGGGGTGCCAACTGTCAAATCGCACAAACCCAAACACCATTGCCCCGCCCCTTCCCCAAGGCCCCACCCCTTCCCACCCCTTCACCAAGGCCCCAACCGCACTCACTCTCCCCCACCCTCACTCACTTTCACCGGGCTGCGGCAGGGGTTTGGGGTGTAGGAGGGGGTGCCAGCTCTGGGCTTGGGGGCTGGGGCTGAGGGGTTCGGAGTGTGGGAGGTGGCTCTGGGCTGAGCCTGGGGCAGGGGGTTCGGGTGCAGGAGGGGGTGAGGGCTCTGGGAGGGAGTTTGGGTGCAGGAGGGTACTCAGGGCTGGGGCAAGGGGTTGGGGTTGGGGTGCAGGAGAGGGTGCTGGCTCTGGGAGGGAGTTTGGGTGTGGGAGGGAGCGAGGGGGGCGGCGCTTACCTTGGGTGGCTCCAGAAAGAGACCAGCATGTCCCTCCAGCAGCAGCCCATAGGCGGAGGGGCCAGCGGTCTCTGCACGCTGCCCTTGCCTGCAGGCCCCGCCCCCCACAGCTCCCATTGGCTGCAGTTCCTGGCCAATGGGAGACATAGAGTCGACACTCAAGGCGAGGGTAGTATGCGCGGACCCCCCTGGTCCCTGCCCAGAGACAGCAGATATGTGCTGGCTGCTTCTCCGAGCGGCGCAGGGCCAGGGCAGGGAGGAAGCCTGTCTTAGCCCCACTGTGCTGCCGGACTTTTAGCACCTAAAGTCTCCCGGTTTGGCATCAGTAGCCTCCAGAAGATAGGACTTGATTCCGGGAGACTCCCAGCAAAACCGGGAGGGTTGGCAACCCTAATAGTCTGTGAGGCACAGTATGAAATCAGGATTGCACCCCCATTCCACAGAGGACATGTCCTCATTCCACAGAGGACACCCCCAAGTCCCTTCTCACCCAGTTCCAATATGTGATTTGCACAAAGATCCGGGGAGAATACAGTCTCTGAAGTAAACTTCATTATTTATTATTCAGCATTTTATTGTCCTACTCAGCATCGCTCAGTGCGGGAGTATCCTGCCCGTTTGGTCCTCTCTGTCTTAGGTGTTTGCTCTTCCTTTGCCATCCTCCTCTCTGTTTGTCTCCCCCTTTCCTGGCTGTGTCTCCTCTGCGTCCACTTCCCTTCTACAACTCCTAATCCCCCCCGTCCCTCCACACCAGGGGCTTCCCCCCTCCTCCCTTCCCCAGGGCCTCACTAAAATGATCAGCACTTAGTGAAGGCTGATCATCAAATGTCGTCATTAGGCTCTAGCATTAATGCTCCAGTGAGATTAATGGAAGGGCCGAAGAGTTCATGCCCCTTAGAGTTCTTGTTCCACGTTTTCCACAGGTTCAGTCAGACATCACTGTACTGGGGACTCTCAGGTCACATGTGGAAGGTTTGCTTTGCAGGAGGACTAGAAGTACATGCAGACCTGATGCTTTACGGCCTTGGCCTACACATTAGGACCATGACATGCTGGTATTTGCTCAGGGAACCTACTTCTGTGCTAGTGAGCAGCTGTCTCTCCTGGGTGCATCTCCTCTGTCTAGAAAGACCCAGGGTTAGCTACTTATAGGGGCACATGCATCTTTGACACCTTTGGATTTATTTGATACTGTCTGTTTTTTTTTATATCCTGTTAAAATCTTGAAAATAAAACTTTCCCCCCTCACTGACTGTCTTTTTCCGGTTCTGACCAGCCCTGGTTTTGATATCATGTGTTGAATGGGGCAGAAATGGACGTACCTGATTACCTGTTTACTTTGTGTACCTCCATTTATTCTGTATATTGTTTTGGCACCAGCACTGCATGTTGTGGGTCACTGCGAACTGCTGCTCTGCAGGTATTCAGTGGAGGACACAGCCGTGGCATTGGGATGTTTTGTTTTAGTGCTTTGTCAGAAAGGACTTTAAATAAATACCTTCGGTGCAACAAAATTGGTGATGCAACAATAAGGTTGAGATGTTATGTGTGCTCAAGTTAGAAAATTTAAAATTACGTTTCCTTTAGCAGGCATAAACTGGCCCCTTGTGCATTGTACGAAATGCTTTGTATTACTGCATTGGGTGAGACTTAAAGGTGACCTACAGTGGGAAAGGAATTATTGTTGTCCTTTTATCCTTCTGTCTGCTTTTTTCTGCAACTTTTTTACATAGTAAATGTAGGTCTTGACTAACCTGCTTTTGCCAGAAGAGTGGGGATAATTGGAGAACTAGCATGGTCGTGACATCACAGAGAGCGAGGAAGTGAAATCTGAGCAATCGGAGGGAAAGATTTTCAGTTAAATTTCAAATGCTTTTTATTTATTTAGCCGCTATCTAATAGAATAATATAAGTAAACCATGGGGAAGAGTGATGTCTTTGTTAAAGATCCAGCAGCCTTGGCCTGTCAGCTCAGAGCAAGGTCTCTGTCCAGTTGTCTGGTCCTACAAGAAGATGTCCAGCACAGACAGGGAGGGCAAGACTTGAGAGTCCTGATATTTCCAAAGCAGATACAAACTGAAAAAAACCCTAACCCCATCAAACCCCAATTCCCTTTCAGGGCTTCTCTACTCATTGTGAAGAAGTAAAAGGGTCCTGAATCCAAATTGTGTTCTCCTTTGCAGATAACCCGTCAAAGAGAACAAAATAAGGGGTGTTTTCAAAAATCCTTTTTCTTCTCTGCCAGTTCTATAGGGCTCAATTATGCAATTTTTACTTATCACCCCTTTGAATGGGAGCCCTGTCTGAGTAAGGATGGCAGGATTGGGCCCGTAGGGAGGAAGAACCAAAAGGAAAAGGAAGTGCAATATATTTCAATTTCATTTTGCTTATGGTCTTTCATACAAAACTGTCTTTCCAGGTGCTCTGCCAGCTACAACGTTAAATAGAAAGGCCAGGTGGGGAGCAATTCAAAGGGGCTGTCGTTAGAGAGTAAGTGCGTTTTCAGCACAGCTTTGAAATGAGGCGGAGAGGCAGTTCCAGCCCTCCCGTGGATGCTGACACAGGATCCACACTGCACGCCTGGTGTCGGCATTGCTGGCAGGGATGGGACCAGCTGGGTAGAGGGCTGCGCGTGGAAGTGGAACCAGAGAACAGGAGACTGAGTGGATAACAGAGCTCAAAAAAGGAGGGCAGGGAGCTGACAGCAGTGTGTGTACGTTTGCAGGGGTGATAATGAATGCACTGGTGCGTACGTTTCTTTAGCACCCAGGGCACCGGAGTGGTTTTTTTCCTGCTTATTGGCATTCTGCTGGGAACAGCAGGATCCCTTAATGGTGCAAGGAAATGACTTAAGTGACCGAGGTAGTGTAAGCTTCCCTGTGCCCATGTGCCATGCCTCACCGTGGCTCTGGAGGGAGCACCTTTAGGGTGCAGCCAGTTCTGTCCCTATCATAGTCAGTATTTTGAGCTCTTTCTGGGCTGGGTTGTCTCAACTATTTTTATGTCCATGGGGAATTCTCCATAAAAATAGATAGAGAGATATCGCCCTTGGGAAGGCCAACAGCTTATTATGATGGCCTTAGTTTAAAAAAAAAAAAAAACAACCCAAAGGTAATATTGGGACTCAGTTGAGAGTCTCAGCTTCTTCCTTCAGTACCGAAAATGAGATTAAAGTTATTCTTTGCTACAGCATGTGGATAAAAGTGAAATCTGCCTGTAGTAGCCATCAGAGCAAGGAGATCAAACACATGGCCACAGGCTGTATCCCATTGGCTTGATGTGTTTGTGACCCATTGTCACCATCCCAGGTATCTCTCCAGTCTCAAAGCATGCACTGCCTCGCCCGGTCCTTTTCCAGGAGGTGTATTTTCTTAACAGAGGTTAGCAAACAAACAGAAAAAAACAGACTTTTAACTCATTCCTTAGCCCTGGGCTTCAGGACCTCTTCTCCCTGGGGTCTCTGGCATGCCTGCTTCTGGCAGATTCTCAGTTTCAGTCAGCTCTTCTCCCTTCCTGGAGCAGCTCAGGGCTGCTTCTCTGAGGCCCTGGCCCCTTGTTCCACTCTGGTGTGGCTTCCCCTTCCCCAGGCACAATCTGTCTCAGTCCATCTCCCACTCTGACTGCCCACTAGCAGCTCTTTATAGGTGTAGCTCAGCCCTCTTAAATTGGCTGGATTGGATTCACCTGCTCTGGTCCAGGGGCACTGGGCTTAGTCTATCCACAGAGACTGGCTACCCTGAGAGATCCACATGACACATTCAGACTGCACAGAATCTAAGCTTTTACTTCTTAAAAATCAGTGTCTAGCCCTCGTGGTTGCAAAGAAAAACCTTCCACGTGTAAACCAAATGTAATCAATGCAGAGGTTTTACTGCATGTGCAGATATGTTGAAATAATGACTGAGATGTGGACACCTCCCCCAACCCCTCTAATGTTGTTGGCGTGTCCACAATGACACTTCAGTGTTGACACAAATATTTCATTCCTGATCGTTTTCATGGATGGAATGCCAGAGGGAGTGCAAATTAAGCCTGGTAGCCATCAGAGGAGTGAGACTCTGGAACAGCCTCCCCCTAGGAGGAGTGGGGGCAAACCACCTAACCAGCCTTAAGATGGATCTTGATAAGTTACGGGTTGGGTTATCTGACAGGGCTGCCTACGAGAGCAGGGACTGGACTGGTGATTGCTGGCAGGATAGTATTGTGACTTTTTTACGCTTGGCATCCAGGGCAGAGCTCTAAGCATTGGGTGTGATTGTGAGGGTGTCCAGCAGCAGAATGGGTTGGTTCTTGTTGCAGGCTGAAATACAAACTCTATCCAGACAGCAGCAAGGTTGCTCGTGTTTTATTCTTGTGACTGGCAATGCTAATGATCGCTCGGAATGAACAGCCTCAGGATTTAAAGAGCCTGTTTCAAAGGAGCCCAGGGGAGTATTTTTCAAGGGTTGTGTGTTACCAGGCCTTGTTTCTACAGAGGTGCTTTCCTCTCCCAATACTGTCTGTGAAACAAGGAAGCAGCATTGATGGCTAGGCCTGTTAGCTCTACAGTCTTCTCCCCTTAGTGATGTCTAACAAGACTAGGCTAGCTAGAGAGGGAAAAGATTCTCCTGTCTAGGATCTCATCCATTTATTCTGCTAGGAGAGAGGTGGCCTAAGTGCAGGACACAAACTTGAGCTATGGAGTCTATGCCTTCCCTTATTCTACAAGGTACAGAAGAATGAGAATAACATGAGGAATCATGATATCTTGGGTGCTGTTCCCCATTGTGCCACTAACTTACTAGATAGTCTCGGGCAAGTCATTTAGCCCCTGAAAGCCTGCCTTAGTTTCCCCATCTGTAAAATGAGGATACCATGAACCTTCCTCCCAAGGCATTGGTGAGGTTTAATCAGATAGTCTTGGGAAGTGTGATATATGTGTTAAGTATTATTAATATGGGATGTGGCCTAGAAAGGCTGATCCCAGCATGCCCTGCTCACTCTTGATCCTCACACTTTCAGTGATGGTATTGGAGAGCTAGGGAAGCTCCCGTGTGAACAGCTATTTCCTTTCCATTGAATATAGTGGAGCTGAAAGGACCTGGCAGTCCCAGGCCAGATGGTTCTCACTGGAGTCTGCGTCCTGTCTGCTAGTAATGTTGGTGTTATGTATTGCTCCAGTATATGGCCTGCAAATTGCCTTCTCTTCACCATGTCCAGGGAAAATGGGGTACCCCCAGATGTTGAATGGATGGGGCCATGGGCAGCTGGCATAAGTTAGAACAGGCTTAAGTCTGTTCTTACTTGTGCTAGGTCTGGCCTGACACAAATCAGCCCAAGACTGAGGGAACACAAAGATGGCTAAAAGCCACCTTTTCCTTCTCCACTCTTGCTCATAACAGACAGACTGGGAAGCTGGGCAAATACTTTCCTGTGCTTTGATGGGGTGGTCACATTGCAGAGAGGCTGGGAAGCTGGGCTGTTACCTCCCTGGGCAGAGAACGCGTGGTATCAGGGACCATGGGTCTTGGACCCATATCCACAGGACTCTTAGGAGCAATACGCTCCAATCTGCTACTTGCTAACAGCTGCTAAGACAGCAGCTGAACCTAGACAGAGGACTCCAGTCCTGGCACCAGATTGGCAGAATGCTGGGGGTCCTGATTGGTCCACAGCTTCCATATAAGCGCAGGAACAGGAAGTTGTCCATACAGCTGGGATCTGCTTTGCTCTGGGAGAACTGTGTTGCTTGTGCTCCTCCTCCCGTGACTCGACTCCCTTGTATCCCAACCCGGCCTGACTCTGGTTGTCATTAAGAACATAAGAACGGCCACACTGTGTCAGACCAAAGATCCATCTAGCCCAGTATCTTGTCTTCCGAGAGTGGCCAATGCCAGGTGCCCCAGAGGGAATGAACGGAACAGGGAATCATCAAATGATCCATCCTCTGTGACCCATTCCCAGCTTCTGGCAAACGGAAACCACAGTTCTGTGGTTCAGCTCTCAAGTTTGTGTCCTGGTTCTGATCTCCTGGTAGCCTGCCTCCAGGCACTCAATTCTCCTCGGTTTGTCCTCTGGTCTCCTGGTATCCGACCCGGCCTGACTCTCCTAACTCCTGCTTTAACCACTAGCTCAGACCACCCATGTCCTAATTGTGACACGTGGTCACGTCGCAGGCAGCCTGGGGAGCGGGCCCAGTACCTCCTTGCACAGTGAAGGGGCTGGTGCCCTGCTCCTTCCTGCTGTGAGATGGTAAATGGACAGACGTGGTCTTGCCTATTTGTGCTAAGCCCTGCTTTTGTGTTCTGTTTAGCTGAAGAAGATTGGTGGTGGTGGTTTTGGTGAGATTTATGAGGCAATGGATCTCCTGACCCGTGAGAACGTGGCCCTGAAAGTGGAGTCAGCCCAGCAGCCCAAACAGGTCCTCAAGATGGAGGTGGCTGTCCTGAAGAAGCTGCAAGGTAAGATGGAAATGAGTTGGTAATCAACTGCTCTTTTCTCCAGCAGCTGTGTGTGATCTTACACTTGCCCTGCCATGGCCAGGGTTGGAGGCCAAGTTTGCTCATACTCTCTCTAACCTTCTCCTTCAGCCTAGCTTAGAGTGTGTTTGTGACATTCAACTTTTCAGCACAGAGCTCTGTTAATGCTCTGCATAGCCTTGGGCTTCCAAAGTCTGAGATCTCTTCCATTCGGCTTATCCAGTTCTGGGAGAACATTTCTTCCAGTTCTCTGAAATCCAGACTTGTCACTGAGGTTTCTTTATGGGCATTTCATGAAGCTATACCTGAGGTGAGCAGGCTCAGGTGTGGCAGGGTGGGTTAGGGTGAACCACAAGTACAAACCAAAGTACATAATTATAAATCCAATTATATACCTAGTCTAAAACAGACTAACACATGAGCATTACATTCTACATTGTATCACGTGCTTTATGATTGGCTTACTGATTTTATGAACCAATCCCTGTATAGATCATGAGCTGTCCATACGCTACAAGATGTGCTAGTTAGCAAAGCTGCAAGCTGGTCACACATGACTCTTCTGCTTACTTTTTATTTACTAGCTACAGATTATTTATAAGGCCACTTGTGAATTCATGCTTTGTGCATTGTTAAGCGTTTCCTTCCTTCTGTTTTCTTTCATTGTTCACACAAGGCCTGCACTTCCACTCCTTTTTTTTTTCTTTTTTCGTACAGCAGTGTTGGTTACTAATTGTACAGCCATTAAAAGTACACTGACTATTTGAATTACATACAGGGTGGAGGCTTCCTACTCTTCATAGCCAACAAAGGGTTAACTGCTGCCACAATGATGGTGCCTATCTCATTATTTTGGTTGGTTATGAGCTGGGTGGTGGGTACCAACTGTTCCAAAGTGTGTTTTACTAACTCCTTGTTTTAGTTCTTCTGTTCCCTAAGCCAGATGAATTACAAGTTCATTACTGAATATATCACATTCAGTAGCCTTGACTACCTAGCTATTACAAATAGGGATTTTAAGATCCAGGCTTAAGGGAGGAATACTACTTTTAAATAGGGTGACCAGATGTCCCGTTTTAAAAGGGACAGTCCCGTATTTAAGCCCTCCTGCAGGTGTCCCAAGTGTTTCTTAGAAACAGGCCAATTGTCCAGTATTTTCTGTCTCCCCTCCATCAGTACTGGCGGGTCCTGCTGCTGACCGGATCCCTGCTCGCCAGCCGCCCACCCGCCAGCAGTGAGTGGCGGGGCTCCAGTGGTCGACGATGAGGGTGGGTGTGTAAGGCTGGTGATGGGGTGAAGATGCAGCACGTGGGGACAGCCACTCCCCCTGCTGGTGCATCAGCACAGCCCCTGCTGCATGCTGGCTCTTGGCCAGCTGGGCCCTGCCTCCCTTCCCATTTCTGGCTGGTGATGGCTGATGAGTGTGGGTAGGTGCCACACAGCGGCCATTTACGTGCTCCCCCTCTCACTGTCCTCTCCCTGCTTTGCCCCTTCACCCCCCCTAGCCCTGCTGCTCCTCCATATCCCGCCCGGCAGGGCGTGTCCCTCTCCCAGCGCTGTGCAGAGAACCAACTCCTGGTCAGAGCGCTCAGCTAACCAGCAGCCTGGCCGGCAGGCTCCTTCCTTCCCCCACTGCCTCTGGCTGGGCAGGCACCCCGGGAAAGCCCAAGACCCTCTGGCCTGGGGCACTGGCCAGGAGGAGCCACGCCCTGCAGGTGCCAAAGCCTCGCATGGTACTGGGACGGGGAAGCCTCTCCACCCCTCAGCTAACCTCTGGAATGGCGGGAAGCGATTTCCAACCTGGCCATGCTCCGAACCTGCAGCTTCACAGCAGCTCCCCAGACAGGGGTTTAGCACCCTCTTCACCCCACACACCTTGGGTCCTGGCCCCACAGAGCATGGGGCTGCTCCGTCCCCTAGGCACCCTCCCCTGCCGAGCCACGTCTCCAGCTGGGCTCACTGAAGTCCCTGCAGTCAGGTTCCCTGGGCCCTGGTGCACAATGCATCCTTAGGGCTTAACCCCTTCTTGCCCACGCGATAGCCGAGGGGGACAGGAGGTGGCTGGGTTATGTCAGTGGCCAGCAGGAGCCTGGAGGTGTTAGCTACCTTTCAACACTGTGTGGGCAGGAAAGGACAAGCTTCTTCCAGCCACGGGGGAGTGAGGGGGAAGAGATGAGCTCTGCAAAGACTCAGGCCAGGTCATCCCACCCCCTTCCCTGTGTGTGTGTGGGGAGGTGGGGCGTGCATGTCACCTCTCCCTGTGTGAACCCTAAAGCCTTAAAGATAAGAAGGCAAATAAAAACAATCCAACTATGCAGTATTTCTTTTTAACGGGGGCTCAATCAACTTGATATTAATTTGAACGTTTGTACTGCATAGTTCTGATGGATTGCCGTTGGACTCGCTTGAATACGAGTAATCTTACCAGGTGTCCCGTATTCAGTGTAGGGAAATATGGCCACCCTACTTTTAAAGCATCCTTCTACAGTTTTAACTTTCCCTATATTTTAGTTACTTTATCCCCTAACAGTGTGTATATTGTGTTTTTATCTATCACCACAGCAAATTCAGCACATTCCCTGGGTCCATACCGGAAGTGTTCCCCATCAGCCACCATACAACACTTGCCATTCCTAGCATAGGTAGTTTTTACTCCACCAGCTTCCCAGCATCTCAACCATACTGTGCAATTTGTAGACTGTGCCCGGCAGCATGAACCCACATGCTGGCGACTCTGTCTCTAAGGCATGATACCTGTTAGTGTCTCTCAGGTTCAAACAGCAGAACAAGTCTTGGGCTTTCCAGACCTTGTCATTAGTTTGCAACAATATTTGAGGAGGCAAAACAAACTCCTTCTGCACCATACAGGTTGCAATGACTTAAGTTTTAACTTCATGGTATTGGACCCTTGTTAATTTCCTTATCCCGAACCGACTGGTGTCATCTCTCTTGTTCTACATTTTTAACTTTTCTGTGGAAATAAAAGAGGGCAAGTTTTCTTGCTCCATATTACTTCAGGCGGGTTTTACTTTGTATAGCATGTATCCCCCATGCTGCACGTTATTATTGGAGCACAGTGATTTAGTCCCGTACTTCCTTAAAATAAATTACAACATCATGTATATTATATTTTGCTCATTCAATGGATGCGAGATGTTTGCTGCTATCTTCTGTTGAAATGCTTGGCCACATTCCCACAGCATCTTTGTGTCAGCTTGGTTTCAGAGAGACATGTCAACTGGAAACAGTCCAGTTCTTGTGACAGTCTTATTAAGTTTCTTTTCTTGTAGTTGCTGCTCCCCCTTGGAAGTTTTACACCATTCTAAAGTAGACATTTGTATTCAGAAAGTCCTTTCAACGGTTCTTAATTATATTGTCCCAACTGTCAGTGAGCACAATCCTTTAGGTAACTGCTAATTGGTAAAACTGAATAACACTGACACATAATGAAATTGAACGTTTCTGTACAATATTTCCCCCGGTAGATTTTAACCCTAAACTATGGACCTGTTTGCAGTCTAAAACACTTTAATCTTTTTTGTTTTCTTTCGTTTGTTCTGACTTACAAAACTCTACCATATAATTCTTGTGTTTATTCCCTTAGTGGCATTTATTTTACACCACAGTTAAACAAAACTTTTGAATAGAATTTTCAAAAGGAAATGTTGCCATGTTTGTGAATGGGAAGGGCATTATTCAAAGTTGCTCCATCATCCATAATTAATAACCTATTAAAAGAAAACAGAATTTGGGTGGCACTTTCCAATGGTGATTGGGCTTCACTGCTTATATTGACTGATTTTCCTTGGCGCTGGGTTGGTTTCTCCTTTCAAAGCACACAGCTATCTGAAAAAGAAAATACAACCTATCGGAAGTAACACATTCACATATCTTTTACCCCTTTCACTGTGTACACTGCATGTTCCATAGGAATGCACACTGCTTTCATAAGTAATTTCCATTTTTCACTTGCCATAACATTATATTAGTGATGTCAATTTACTTATATATACATATAATACATTATTAATATTTTTTCTGCAACTGTTTCAGCTGTTGTTTTGTTACTGAAAAAGGGATCCAGCGTCTATCCTTGTTCTGGCCACCCTTTGAGTCCCTATTTTCATTTACTAATTTCCAGTTAACATTTATAACCTAATTTTTTTTTAAATGTTTAACCATTGTAAAAGCATTGAGGTGCCCAACGTGTTAACAAACAAAGTTAAGGCTGCCAGGAGATGTTGGCTGCTGCCCCAACAGAGTTTGGGTCAGCATTGCAACTCTGAATGAAAGATTTGGCTAGATTTGTAGTGGAATCTTTTAAAAGCCAATGTATTTCATGCTTACGTTTTACATTTCCTTTTTAACAGTTTAAAAAAAAATCTGCAGTCCCTTGCTGTGCTGCAAACAGTTTGAGACCAAATAAATATTTTACATTTGCTTGGCTTAGCCTAGCCAACTGAGCCTCTGAACCTCCTTCTTTCCTAAAATGGTTTTACACTCCTGATGTCTTCCCTTTGTAAATGGCAGATGCCACATTTAAGTTGCTCACATTTCTAACCGGCAGTTTTATTTTTATATTTAAGACTTTGCACAGGCGAACTCTTTTGGCCTGGGCTCTGATAATTGCTGTACCCTAGCCATGTTTTATTTTGTGGGGTTTTATTCCCTTATTTTTCTTCCCTGGCTCAGCTATCCGAGACTTTAGTGAGCTATTTGTAACACTTTCCATTTTTCTTTTTCTGACTGGCAGTATTACTACGTGTTTTCCCCCCTTTTTTCCCTTACAATCTGTTCTTTGAGCTGATCAACTCCCCTTGTGTTGCTCTGAATTATTTTTCTACACAACCGTACCCAGGTTACATCCATTCTAGTACACTCAGAAGCAGTGAAGCCGTATAGAAATCCCTATTTCATTTTTGGTGATTTTGACTAAATCGTCCATAGTCAGATGAGCTTGTCTGTCTGCCTGCAGCAGTCATTTATACTTTATTATTTACAGACCATTACTTTGAGAAAAGGGTTCATTTTCCTTCAGAGTGGCTGTTAAAGGCTCCTGGAGACAAAAACCTAGCAGTAATCACCACCTGACCCCCTTGTATCATTTGACTGAGGGTTCCACCAGTCGTGACTATCCAGAGTTGTATGGATATAATGGGGTTTTATTATTAAACCAAGCTTTTAACACTTCTACTTCCTCTTTGTAACACCTCCACAACCCCACCGGTTTAGTTCCCTCCGAGCTATGCAGTGTTAAATGGTGCAACCCTTCCTTTATAACTGCCCATACCTTTTCCTTAAATCACTTACCTATCTCCCAAAGTGACATGTTTCTCAGTGGTAGATACGCTGGAGGGGAGGGATAGGATACAGAAGGACCTAGACAAATTGGAGGATTGGGCCAAAAGAAATATGATGAGGTTCAATAAGGATAAGTGCAGGGTCCTGCACTTAGGACGGAAGAACCCAATGCACAGCTACAGACTAGGGACCGAATGGCTAGGCAGCAGTTCTGCGGAAAAGGACCTAGGGGTGACAGTGGACGAGAAGCTGGATATGAGTCAGCAGTGTGCCCTTGTTGCCAAGAAGGCCAATGGCATTTTGGGATGTATAAGTAGGGGCGTAGCGAGCAGATCGAGGGACGTGATCGTTCCCCTCTATTCGACATTGGTGAGGCCTCATCTGGAGTACTGTGTCCAGTTTTGGGCCCCACACTTCAAGAAGGATGTGGATAAATTGGAGAGTGTCCAGCGAAGGGCAACAAAAATGATTAGGGGACTGGAACACATGACTTATGAGGAGAGGCTGAGGGAGCTGGGATTGTTTAGCCTGCAGAAGAGAAGAATGAGGGGGGATTTGATAGCTGCTTTCAACTACCTGAAAGGGGGTTCCAAAGAGGATGGCTCTAGACTGTTCTCAATGGTAGCAGATGACAGAACGAGGAGTAATGGTCTCAAGTTGCAGTGGGGGAGGTTTAGATTGGATATTAGGAAAAACTTTTTCACTAAGAGGGTGGTGAAACACTGGAATGCGTTGCCTAGGGAGGTGGTAGAATCTCCTTCCCTAGAGGTTTTTAAGGTCAGGCTTGACAAAGCCCTGGCTGGGATGATTTAACTGGGAATTGGTCCTGCTTCGAGCAGGGGGTTGGACTAGATGACCTTCTGGGGTCCCTTCCAACCCTGATATTCTATGATTCTATGATTCTATGATTTTTCTTGCTGGCTTTGAGCTTATCTTTGTGGGGTTTTTGCACATATTCTTTAGCTACAATTACTGTTCCTCCAGGGTCGTCCATGGGTCTTATTCTTTAAAGCTCCAGTGACATTCAAGAGACCTTTTCTGTGTCCTGCCAATAATTCTTTTCCATAGATATCCAAATTACCCCCCCATTTCTCTTACGTTACGGAATTTTTCTTAGGAGAGAACATGTTTTTTTCCTTCTTATTTTTTTAAAATGTTGCTCCACTTACTGGAGTTCCTTTTTTCCACCCAGTCCCAGTTTCCTGTCACTTTTCTGGGGAGTCCAAAGGGTCTGCCGCTGGATTTAATCCAACCCTCCAGCGGGGTACTGGCTTCCTCATACTTTTAACGCTTTCAGTTCCACTTCCCTTATTGTGAGGGTTTCTGCCTAACATTAAGGGGTGTATTACCAGACGCGGAGATCCCAGTGATACTCATCACTGAAGGTATTTTACCTGCTTTAGACAAGAGGGTCCTGGGTTCTGGCACCAAAATGTTGGGATTCCCTCACACCTTTTCCACTCAGCTTATCCAGAGTGCCTTGTCCAGTTCTGGGAGAACATTTTCTGCAGTTCTCTGGAATCCAAAAACTCGGTTGGAATTGAGACTCGTCACTGAGGTTTCTGTATTGAATTTCATGAAGCTACATGGGATGTGATCAGGTGGGGCATGGTGAATTAGGGTGCATCACAACTCCAAAGTACATCACTGTAAATCAGAGGATAGGTCTATTCTAAACAGACTAACACATGCGCATCACATTCTACATTGTATCGCACGCTTGATGAGTGGCTTATTGATTTTGTGACCCAATCCCTGTATAGATCATGAACTATCCCTATGCTACAGTATGTACTGGTAAGCAAAGGTGCATCTGGGAGTTTATCACACATGACCTTGTTTATCATTTATCTACTAGCTACGTATTAGTTACAAGGCCGCTTGTGAATTCATGCTTTGTGCACTGTTAATCTCTGTTTTCTTACTTCTGTTTTCTTTCGTTGTTCATGAAAGGCCTACAGATAGGATATGTCTACGCAGCAAAAAAACCACACAGCTGGCCCATGCCAGCTGGTTTGGGCTGCTGGACTATTTTCATTGCTGTGTAGACTTCTGAGCTCAGGCTGGAGCCTGGGCTCTGGGACCCTCCCACCTCTCAAGGTCCTGGGTTCCAGCTCATGCCTCTGAGGGTGACCCCCCTTATACATTAAAAAGGGGGGTGTTAATTTAATTTAATGGGGGCTCAGGGCTATCAGCTCTAACCACGGGGCTACGGGATAGTCCGATGGGGGGCTCCTCATAAAGTGTTTCACTTTGGGTAAATAATTAGCGAGACACTGGAGCAGGGAGACTGGGCCCTGGGGTTCCCACCTCACAGGTGCCTGGCCTAGCCCTACCAGCCTAAAGAGTAATTCCCTCACTTGCGCTCTCCCCCCACACACTCAGCCCAGCCCAGCCTAGCCCATCCTCTGTGTGCTCAGAGATTATGTTTTCTGCTACAAAGGCATGATTTGCAAACTGAAAACAAACCACTGTTCAGGAGCTTTGGGAGACAGCACCCCAGTCTTCTCTCTCTACCTTGGTCACACATATTAGGCCTCATTCCTCACAGTGTAATCAGGGTCACCCGCCTCCTCCACCTTTCAGGTTCACCCCTTTCCCTGCTGTTCTCACAGCCTGTTGGAGCACATTAACCCACAGTGTCTAAAATCAGCTCGTCTACGTGTCAGAAAGCTCCCAGGGGTGCATGTTCAGTGAGCAAAATAGTGGCCACTGTGGTTATGCCTATACAGCAACTAGACATCACAGCTGGCCCGTGGCAACTGACCCGAGCTCGTAGGGCTCGGGCTGTAGGGCTCTTTCATTGCTGTGTAGACTTCTGGGCATGACATGGAGCTGAAAGCTTGCAACCCCAAAGTAACCACTTTGCGACCCCCAGAGGGGTCAGACCCCCCAGTTTGAGAACCCCTGCGTGAGTGTGTCTGCAGCAACGTTGTATGTGAAGTTATAAGATTCCCCTGCATGGTGTTATAAATTCATGTTCCAGCCCTGCCCAAAGAGAGGTTGGCATACAGGTCTGTCCTAAACAAAGGAAGGTGTGTTCTGCTTAATTGGCATTTAAGCAGTAAACAGAGTCTCAAGCAGGAAGTAAAGACAAAGGAAGTTCCAACAGGTGACAAGAACCCAGCAGGGAACATCCTTCCACATAGACTCTTTTCCTGGTTCTCAGGAAATGTTTTTCAGGAGAAGGACTGAAACTATAAAAAGGAGAGACAAACAACCCAAGACACCCCTCTCTCTCTCCCTGCCCATCGCATTCACAGCACTTGAAGAGACAAAGGAAGCAGCCATTGGACTCAGGGAGGGGTCTGGCCTAAAGAATCTAATGTAATTTGTCAAATTAGGGATCAGTAAACGTTTTATCTTTATTTTTGGCCTTTATGCCTCATTACTTGTGCTCATTTCATATCTCTCTCTTTGTAGCTAATAAATTTGTTTCCTTGTTTTATCTAATCCAGTGTGTTCAAGTTAAAGTGTCTGGGTAACTCTGTTTGGGGTAGCAAGTTGTTACCATATTATTCCTTTAAAGGAAAAACAGATTTAGTCCATACTGTCCTGGAGAGGGCTGGGCAGAACAGGACATATGCTCCTGAGGGGAAATCTGGGACTGGGAGTGTTTGGGGTCATTTTTAAGGCTAGTAAGAGCCAAGGTGTGGCTGGCTGGCTGCAGCACACAGAGACCTAGCTGGGAGTGACTTACAGGTTGGAGGCTATTTGTGAGCAGCGAGGCATTGTAAAGGGTACCCCAGGTCACAGGGCAGGGTTGACACAGCTACTCATCAGTCTGGATCGTACCTCAGTATGGCACAGGCATGCATATTGCTTTACAGGACCAGGCTTCTGCCTGGCGAATATTAGTCGGTGTCAGACACAGATGGCAATTAGCCATGCGTAGGGAAGGGCATGGAGAAGTCCAGAGTCACCTCTTGTGCTCCCCTTGCTAGTTCCTTTCCCCCCATGTGCACAGAGCCTGGCTCTGGGGAGTGGGTCAGGGTGAGTTCCCTGCCCCTGGATCAGGGAATGGTCACAGTGATGCTGCCCTCCAGAGTTTGCAGTGGGCACGTATAATGAAGGAAAGGAGGGAGCATAGTTTTCTTTTTCTCATTTGGCAGGAAGGCCCCTGTGATTACGAGAGAAGTTGTCTTTTCTCATTTCCTGAGCCTTTGCACCTGCTTTGGAATGCTGGCAGAGGGAGACATGGCTGCTCGGTGTCATGAGACTTGGGTGTCACTTTCCAGAGCAGATGGGACACTTATAAAATAGCAGCATTTGTTATGGAAGGTTACAATACTGAGTCCCTTGGAGCGTTCCTGCAGGGGCAGAGTTAAGGTTGTTTGAGGGGTGTTGTGTGAGAAGCATTACCCTTAACTCTGTTTCCTGACTTTTTTAAGTGTCTGGGGTTTGTTGTTGTAACGTTAATGCTCTGTTTAGGGTTTGCACATGGCTCGAGGAACTGGGACTCTCGTCCATGTGTCTTGAGTACCTGTGGCTTAATCTGACCCTGGTGGCAGCAATCTTCACTTCACTTTAGCTATGTGCCATGTGTAAACCCAATGGATTTATCCCCTTTGCCCTTCTCTATGCTCCTGCGGGGAGGAGCTGCTGCAAACTGTTGGATCAAGCACTATGCTGTATGCTGAGCTGTTGCTGGGTGGGGCCCTGCTGCAGTGGAGACAGTCACTTTAAGAAGATCCCTTTGTAAAATGTTGCTCTGTCATCCTTTGTGCAGTGATAAGGAAAGCATCTGACCCTCCCTGGGACTGCGGCTCAGGGATTCTGAGGGGTGTGTTGCTCAGGGCTCCGGGCTTGCTCTGTAGGAAGAGGTGGGATGGCTGTGCAGCGAGAGCCGGGGGCAGGAGCCTACATGTCTGTACATGCCATGTGCTGCGTTCCCTGTCTGCTAGTTCTACCGCAGAGCTGCTGTTCTGCTGCAGACTGCAGCTGTGTGAAGCTGGGAGCCATGTGCGCTCCTCCTCGACCTCACTCTGCAGGACGCCTGCTCCCATATTTACAAGCTCCTGGAGTTCACTGTGGCATTTCCCCGTCCATTCCTTTGGCTCAGTTTAACAATCTCATTACGTAGGCCTCTGATCAGTTTTACTCTGCAGTGCAGGGATCTGCTGAATATTGAACAGTTGTGTGAGGTGCCGACTGTCTGTCATAGCCATGCTGTGGTCTGATTGCATCATGATCGAATCACAGCAGGCACCGCGTGGTGGTGCATTGCCTGTTTCCTGCTCACTGCAGGGGGAGGCAGAGGTGGGGATGTCCTGACACAGGAGGGCCCTTCCACGGTTTGCCCATTTGTTCCCAGATAGCTGTCCCGTAGCTATTTGCAATGCCGTGCCCTGGCATACCTGTGTTGCTTTCATTAGTGCAGACTGCTGCAGCCTTGGCTCCATGTAATTCCGGTCTCATCTCCTTGCAGAGGCTTTTCGTGTGGCCGAATAAATCTGTGTCCTCGTCAAGCGTGTGCTGTATGTCCCTGGTGTCGAAGCGGGTGGGCGAGGGATGGAAGGAAGGGGATTCAGAATGAGCCGCACTGACTCGCTCCGTTTACCGCTGTCTGCCATGGTCTGCGGGGGAGTTAGCAGGTACCTCCTCTACCAGGAAAATGGCTCAGGGGCAGCCCCGTGGCAGACGCTCTCTGACAAAACAAAGGCACCTGCTAACTTTCTGGGGCCTTCTTCACTTCTGCTCTAAAATGTGTTTGGCTCCTCTCCTGCTCTGATCTCCAGGGTGGGGTCTTTCTCCCCAGCCTCAGAGGAGAGCATGACAGTCTCCCTGGGTGGACATCATCTTCCTGGCCATGGAGAGAGAAGATCCTGCGGTCCCCAACTAAGTTCCCTCTAAGCTGTGCGGCCGTGCAGCAGGCTATTAAGGGCCGTGCAGATGGCGGCCTCGGAGCCGCCGCGGCCAGGATGAGGCGCTTCTCCCCGGGCTGCTGCAGCAAGAGAGAGCTGAGGGGAGTCCTTTTTCCCTGCCGCAGCCCCGGGGCAGCCTGCACCCCAAACCCCTCAGCCCCAGCCCCACCCGAGAGCCTGCACCCCCAGCCAGAGCCCTCATCGCCCCACACCCCAACCCTCTGCCCCATCCCTGAACTCCAAACCCCTCATACCTTGCCCCACCCCAGAGCCCACACCCCCAGCCGGAGCCCGCACCCCCCCCCCACCCCAATCCTCTGCACCACCGCTGAACCTCCTCTGCACCACAAACCCCTCATCCCTGGCCCCACCCCAGAACCTGCACCCCCAGCCAGAGCCCTCACCCCCCCCACCCTCTGGCCCTGAGCTCCCTCCCCCACCCCAAACCCCTCATCCCTGGCCCCACCCCAGAACCTGCACCCCCAGCCAGAGCCCTCACCCCCCCCACCCTCTGGCCCTGAGCCCCCTCCCCCACCCCAAACCCCTCATCCCTGGCCCCACCCCAGAGCCTGCACCCCCAGCCAGAGCCCTCACCCCCCCCACCCTCTGGCCCTGAGCCCCCTCCCCCACCCTAAACCCCTCATCCCTGGCCCCACCCCAGAGCCTGCACCCCCAGCCAGAGCCCTCACCCCCCCACCCCAATCCTCTGCCCCAGCCCTGAACCTCCTCATGCACCCCAAACCCCTTGGCCCCACCCCCACCACACATCAGCTCCATATTGATGCACATAACAGAAATTCATTCCACATATGGATCTAAAAAATTAGAGGGAACGTTGGTCCCCACCAGGGTTGTATTCGTGCTGCTCTGGAATTCCGATAGTCTGAGGGGCGGCCTAGTTGCCCCACATCCCAAGCCATGCCTCCTGTAGCCCTTGCTCCCACCAAGCACACAGCATACTGCCTGGCGCCACGCCTTTCCTAGGGGCTTCTCCTTTACAGAAACCAGTCTGTCTATCTGGCGCCTGCTGGAGTTGAAAAGTGAGACGATAATAAGATAGAAAATATCATATTGCCTCTATATAAATCCATGGTACGCCTACACCTGGAACATTGCGTGCAAATGTGGTTACCCCATCTCAAAAAAGATCTATTGAAATTGGAAAAGGTTCAGGAAAGGGCAACAAAAATTATTAGGGGTATGGAACGGCTGCCGTAGGAGGAGAGTTTAATAAGACTGGGACTTTTCAGCTTGGAAAAGAGACAGCTAAGGGGGGGGGGGTAGGATAGAGGTCTATAAAATCATGACTGGTGTGGAGAAAGTAAATGAGGAAGTGTTATTTACTCCTTCTCATAACACAAGAACAAGGGGTCACCAAATGACATTAATAGGCAGCAGGTTTAAAACAAACAAAAGGAAGTATTTCTGCACACAACGTACAGTCAGTCTGTGGAACTCTTTGCCAGAGGATGTTGTGAAGGCCAAGACTATAACAGGGTTCAAAAAAGAACTAGATAAATTCATGGGGGATAGGTCCATCAATGACTATTAGCCAGGATGGGCAGGGATGGTGTCCCTAGCCTTTGTTTGCCAGACGCTGGGATTGGACAACAGGGATGGATCACTCAATGATTCCCTGTTCTGTTCATTCCCTCTGGAGCACCTGCCATTGGCCTCTGTTGGAATACAGGATACTGGGCTAGATGGACCTTTGTTCTGACCCAGTATGGCCAGTCTTATGTTCTTATAAGAACCCATGGGAAAAAAACCTAAGGGTATGTCTACACTCTAATTAAAAACCCGCAGCTGCCCTATACCAGCTGTCTCGGGCTTGAGGGGCTCTGGCTAAGGGGCTGTTTAGCTGCAGTGTAGACCTTCGGGCTTGGCCTGAGCTCTGGGACCCTCCCTTCTCACAGGAAATTATAGACCAATCAGCCTAACTTCAGTACCTGGAATGATACTGGAACACGTTATTAAGCAGTTTGTAAGCGCCTGGAGGATAATAGGGCTATAAGGAATAGCCAGCATGGATTTATAAAAAACAAATCATGCCAAACCAATTGGATTTCCTTCTTTGACAGGGTTAGTGGATGGGGGGAAGCACTATCTTGATTTTAATAAGGCTTTTGACAAAGCCCCACTTGACATTCTCATAAGCAAACTAGGGAAATCTGGTCTAGACGAAATTACTATTAGGTGGATGCACAACTGGTTGAACTTGAAAGACCATACTCAACAAGTGATTATCAATGGTTCGCTGTCAAACTAGAAGGGTGTATGTGGTGGATCCCGCAGAAGTCAGGAGTCAGCTGGGAGGGTGTGATGGGGTAGTCTCCCCTTAAGGGTAATAGTGCCTAATGGTCAGCCCACCCCATCAGGTGGCCTGGCCCTTTAAAAGTTTGAAAAGTCCAGTAGTTGGACTGAGCCCAAGATGACAGATGTCCCTGGGTGTATCTGAGTAAGCGCCTCCTTATGGTTACGGGACAAAGGGCCATGGGGTTGGGTGTGTGGCTAGCAGCTTTGGCCTTGAAGATTTAATTTGGAGTATTTACTATTCTAATTCTAGCTATCGTCATTGTTAGACCAATGTCCTGTTCCTATATGACTCCTGCTGAGCTCTTGGCTTCAGTGGTATCCAGTGGCTGTGAGTTGCAGAGGCCAAGTACATGGGGTGGGAAATTTGAGACTCTTCAGTTTCATTGATTGGCCCTATCAACCTTCCCTAATATCATTCCTTCTTCTTACTATGTAAACCTCTATTGGGTTTACATTTATTCCTCTTGTAAGATAAACGGTCCAGTCTTTTCAGGCTGACTAGATGTTGGCTGTGAAGCTCTTTCTCTGCAGAAGCTGGGTCTGGTTTCTTATATTATATTCTGTGTGTTTGTATTTCCCTGCAGGGAAAGACCATGTTTGCAGATTTATCGGCTGTGGAAGGAATGAGAAATTTAATTACGTGGTCATGCAGCTTCAGGTGAGTTCTTCTGTTCCTTGTCTCAGAGACACCTGGGCTTTGCCGTTGTTCCCAGTCAGCAGGAGAGTGAGGATGAGAGTTGGGGTGGAGGTTGGCTGGATGAGGGAGGGGGATCTTTTGTTGCCTTTCAGATCCCTGCGTGGCTCAGCATGAGACTCTCCCCTTCTGTATAGGTTTCAGAGTAGCAGCCGTGTTAGTCTGTATTCGCAAAAAGAAAAGGAGGACTTGTGGCACCTTAGAGACTAACCAATTTATTAGAGCATAAGCTTTCGTGAGCTACAGCTCACTTCCTCAGATGCATATCGTGGAATCTGAGGAAGTGAGCTGTAGCTCACGAAAGCTTATGCTCTAATAAATTGGTTAGTCTCTAAGGTGCCACAAGTCCTCCTTTCCTTCTGTATAGTCAGCACCTCCAAGAGCCTACAGAGCTATTGGGGCTCTGTGTAGGGCCCATAACAAAAGCAGCTGTCCCCCACAACAGGCCTTTGCAGGTGAAGAGATGAAATCACTGGCTGGGATTGCTGCAAGGGGAGAGACAGCTGATGGAAGGACTCCTGTGGGAGGGGAATAACCTCTAGTGAATGGAGATTTAAAGCAACACCTTCATTTTGGTAGTGAGCCTGTTTCAAACAAACAGTGAGTTAAAAGCACATTTATATTTGAGGCCTGCCCCAGAGTGTCTCTTGGCCAGTGTTGGGGGTTTTACTATCACATTTGCCTGTCGATTATTATTTATTGTATTGTTTGTGTGACAGTAGCACCCAGAAGCGCTGACTGTCCTCAGGGCTCCATTGCGCCTGGCGCTGTATAGCCATAAAATAAAAGACCCTCTCTGCTCAAGAGAGTTTACAACCGAACCAGGCATGATGTGACAGATGGGTGCAGAACACTGTGAACGGAAGGTGAGGGTGACGGTAACAAGTAATAGGAAGTCAAAGTCTCATAGAATCGTAGAATATCAGGGTTGGAAGGGACCTCAGGAGGTCATCTAGTCCAACCCCCTGCTCAAAAGCAGGACCAATCCCCAATTAAATCATCCCAGCCAGGGCTTTGTCAAGCCTGACCTTAAAAACTTCTAAGGAAGGAGATTCCACCATCTCCCTAGGCAACGCATTCCAGTGTTTCACCACCCTCCTAGTGAAAAAGTTTTTCCTAATATCCAATCTAAACCTCCCCCACTGCAACTTGAGACCATTACTCCTTGTCCTGTCCTCTTCTACCACTGAGAATAGTCTAGAACCATCCTCTCTGGAACCACCTCTCAGGTAGTTGAAAGCAGCTATCAAATCCCCCCTCATTCTTCTCTTCTGCAGACTAAACAATCCCAGTTCCCTCAGCCTCTCCTCATAACTCATGTGTTCCAGACCCCTAATCATTTTTGTTGCCCTTCGCTGGACTCTTTCCAATTTATCCACATCCTTCTTGTAGTGTGGGGCCCAAAACTGGACACAGTACTCCAGATGAGGCCTCACCAATGTCGAATAGAGGGGAACGATCACGTCCCTCGATCTGCTCGCTATGCCCCTACTTATACTCATCTACTAGCCAAGGGTACAGTTTCTCTCATTCACTCATATTATTTAATTTAAATTAAATGATCTTTATATTATCTTTAAATTAAATAATAAAAGTGAATGAGAGAAACGGGTAGATCACTAACCGAGCACTGCCTAGCCAGTAACGTTTGACAGCTTTTCAGTGGGCATTGCAGCAGAGGTGGGTGAAGAAGGGAACTGAAGGGTTAGAGGAAGAGGCTGTGTGAATTAATTAAGGGAGGGTGTTCCATGCGTAGGGGGCAGCATGGAAGAGGTGCCAATGTACTTGGGGGTGGGGAAGCAGAGAAGCAAGTGATGGTGGCTGCCCTGGTTTATAGAGCAAAGAGGCTGCTGAGATGTGCCATATACCAAGTACTGTCAAATACCCAGAGCAAGCAAGTTTTGGCAGATAGAAAAGTAGCGTTTCCACCAGGGATCTTATGTGGCATAGGTAAAGATAATAGGTAAATGCTATTCAGAGAGAATTTGTGACTTATTTGTTATCTTGACCATGCCCCTTCAAAATAAACTTCTCATTCTTTTAAAGTGTACTTCTTACCTGAGGGCTTGTCCCCTGTGTCTTCCTCTTGGTGCCGGATGCAGTCGGCACCTCTTCTGTCTAGGGGAATCTTGCATCACTCAGAATGCAGTGGGTGCAAGGCCTTTTCAAAAGGACAGTGAAATCCATGGAGGCCAGGCTGAAAATGTGCCTCCTTGGCTGCTCCATGGGCCGCATTGGACCCTCCTGGAACAGCCGTCAACAGGTTCTGAAGAGTGGGCCTAAAAAACCAGCACCTTCTAACTTTCCTTGTCTGTTCCTGCGGACCTCCAAAGTCGTTCCTGCTGCTTTTAGTAGTAGCAATTTTAACCTTCTAACCCGTGCTAGCCCTGCAGAGCCAACACAGCTGTACATGAGTAACTGCGGCCTGAGAGCCTCTACAGAATTCTCTTAAGATGTAATTGCAAGACCCAATTCTGCCCCACTTCCACCTGTACAAGCCCCCAAAGACAATGGGACATGGAGTAACTTTTAATCCCAGAAGTTTCTCCATTGCTTGTCAAAATCAACTCTCATGGGGCTGCTCCAGAGCTGCCGTCTCACTGCCTCTCCTGGGACGCTCTGCAGGACCCCCAATTCCCTGGCACTGCAGGGGACTTTCTCGTTAGACCAGCAATACTCAGGCTCTCCTTCTGACTGTTGCTACTTTGGAGCGATGCTCCTTGCAGCTGCTTCTCGACCAGTTCGGTGTTGCTGATATAATCAGGGCACTTCAGTTTCACTGCTGCCTCCCAGACTTTTGCAGAGCTGCTCCTGTTTCGTAGCTTCCTTTGAGGCCATCCTGGACCACCATGGCTTTCCATGCCCCTGGGTAGCTTTATTGACCTGAGACCATGCCTTTGTCTCCCTCACCTGCCATGGGAAGATTGTGGGTCAACAAGGCAGCCTTCGAAGTGTGCAGTTTTTTTGGCTTTTTCTTAAAAAGATCCCCCATGATTCCAGTAGTATAAAATGAGGACACGAGAGGCCCCAGAAACAACATTCTGGTAACAGGACAGCTCTGGCTGCACTCCACAAAGCCAGAACATTCGGAGTGGATAAAAAAGCTGTGCTCCCTGTTCTTAACTCACACAGACCGAGAAAAAGAAAAGGCTAGAGAGCCAGGTGCAGCCAAACCCTTAATGCTTCCTTAGTGACTTGGTTCTGGGAGGGGCATGGATGGAGACCCAGGGTATTTCATTGGGTTTGGGTGTGATCTGTAGGGAGCCTGTAGGCACAAGTCCCCAGGAAGCACCTGCAATCCTTTCTAGCCCCATTCCTTCGTGAACTTGGCTTGACTCATCCTTTCTATGTCCGTGACATTTCATATGTTTCTGAGGGGTAGAGATAACAGGGTTCTATAATACAGTGTTATCAGCACACCGCAAATAATTCCTGTGTTTATCGTAGGTCCTCCGAACGTTTTCAGTAACACAGTTTGGCCTTCTGCCAAAGGAATTCTTTTCCTAGGTGCTTTTGATTAGTTGATAGCCTTCCCTGATGCTGAAGATTACCTGGAGAGTGCTTTATCAAAAGGATTACACATCTCAAAATCCACTTTTTGTTGGACCGTCAAAAAAGGCATAGGCAGAGTTCAGAAGACAAGGATAAATAGAACCCTGTGATTTGGATACATAGTCCATCCTTAGCTTTCATTAAATTGTCTTTAAAGCTATTCATGAGGATTAGAACAGGGCCCCTGAATGACCTGTGGTTTTATATCTGTAAAAAAGCTCACATAATGACAGTATGTAACAGGAGAGGAAGCAGCTACAAAAGGTTCTGAGAGGGAAATTTCATACTTAAGGTAGCATTCCCAGAGAAAAAATACATGTTGAAGGTGATATGTATGCCCCTAAACTCTACCTTAGCCAGCAAGTGAGAGGATGTAACTTTCCAGATAGCAATTGTATCTGCCCCAAATCAAAACAGCAACAAGTAGTCAGTTGCACCTAGTATATTTCAACTCCTAAAAGCAGGGTTTACTTTATTAGGCAGTTTACCTTGCAATCTTTAGTCTCCTTCGGTCTTTTTCAAGTACAGCGTCTACTCCCAATCCACTCCTGGCCTAGCACTTGCAGAGAACTCTATCTATGTCGGTGCTGACTCAGGTAGTGTAAAGAGAAAAAGGAATGAGACAACGTCAGCCATTAGGGCTCAAATGGAAAGGTAAAAGAGAGCAGGTGGCCCAAAGGAGCGTGGCTGCAGTTCAGATCTGCACCCCTTCCTGGCTCCTAGAGCCTGGAGGAGGTTTTGGCTGGGGAGCTGTGCTCCTGTAGAGCCCCTGCCTTGTGGTGCACTCATTGCTATTTGAATTTTTGCTGTGGGAGCCCTGAGAAGGAAAGAAGCTGTGTGTTTGCTAGGGGGCACTCGTGGACTGCCAGGACTGCCACAGTGAGGAGACGCAATCAGCTGACAGAGTTGCCAGCTCTTGGGATTTGATCAAGTCACACAGTAGCTGCTCTTCTTTTAAAGCTGCCCCTGATTTTTTCCCGCTGACTTCTTGTGAATCGCTGCCCCTGTTAAAAACGGACACTGGTCTCATTACGGCCCGTGGGACTGAAGTTAGGGCATGCTCTGAGTCAAAATAGCTGCCACAGCCCTGTGCAGTTTGCAGGTGGAAGTGATGCAGCCCCTAGTAAAGATGGCCACTATTTTCCATAGATTCAGTGGGATTGAAGCCAGCCTTCCCTTTGGGAAGATGGCCAACTCCTGAATTCTGGTTAGGAAATGGTGAAGAGTCAGGAGAATATGGCATGCAGGAGGGAGACTTCGGGGGTGGAAGGGATCTTGGGAGGAGACAGAAGGCTGTGTGGAGGTTAGAGGGAGAGTGGGGCCATAAAGAGGAAGATTGGGTGTAAGTGGGGGAATGATAAAGGTGCAGAGGAGTGTGGGGCAGAGCAGGAGAATGTAAGGGGTAGAAGCTATAGGGGTGGGTAAATGAAGAGGGTTGGGGGGGGGGATAGGATGTTGTGGGGGAGGATATGAGTGAGGCAGGACACTGGATGGAGCAGGGAAGGTGGCTGGGTGGGGGATAGGATGGCAGCTCCCTTAACCCAGGGGATATGAGAGTAGAAGGGCAGTCATTTGAGTGTGCAGTGAGGGTGAATTGTGAACCTGAAATGATCACGCACAAACTGGGAATGGTGGCCTGTCCTGACAGCACTGAGAGCATGGCGTGCTTCCTTCTTGTTTGAAAACCTCATGACTTTTAAGCCCATCTTATGGTTTTTATATTTTATTTTTTTTTATCCTTTGGGGTCTGACTCGTGATTTTTAACCACTCGGGGCTGGATTTGCTTGTTTTTTTTTTTTTTTTTTTTTTAAATCAAGGCAAAGGTTAGAAATGTGGGTGATAAATGCTGAGATATAGCCAGGAATCGTACACCTAATCTCTGAGGGAAAACGATCCAGAACGCAGGTAACAGGCAAAGCTGCGAAGCTGGTGGGTGGGCGCTTGCATTGCATTATGGCAGGGAAAGGGTACTGGTGAGTTTAGGTTCCGTGTGCAAAGGACCAGGTCACAGAACAGAAAGAGGCAAAACCAAACACCAACCATGCAGCCTGGCAGCACATTCCTGAAACTGGGGCCTGGGGCAATGCCAACAAGCCGGGCTGCAATGTCTGCTCCACACGGCAGCACCAGCAGGGTTAACACCAGTTAGTCCTCCATGTGGGGGAATGTCCCCTGTGTGGACAGGCATGCTGAGGGGTGACTAGACTGTGGGGTGGAATTTCTGGCCAGAAGGGACCATTCTGGTTAGCTAGTCTGGACACGGGCAGGGGCCATAGTTTGCTGCAAAGAGTGGTATGGAGGCAGATCTGCAGCTTGCCATGTCTGTGCTGGGATTTTACAGTGCATTAGTGATTCCATCTGAAAACAGCTGTTTCTCCTAGTTTGGACGTGGTCATGGAGTGAAGGTGGGGGAAGCAGTTCAGGGGACGCGACTGTGGTGGAGTGGGGAAGTGAGGGATGTGGATGAGGAGATGGGACAGCAGTGGAGTGGACATAGATGGGTGGACATGACTTTGGTGGAGTGAAGACAACTGTTGCTGGGTGCGGAGTGAAGCGGGAGGTGAGTCTATAAGAGAAAAGGCGAGGGAATGCATGAATGAAGGCAGGGCAGAGGGAGAAGGGGCGGAGTGGGAAAGCCTGTGCGTGTGGTTTCTGGCACACAAGAAGAAAGCTCATCATTTCTGGGGGCTCATTGAGGCCTGTGACCTGGTTCTCACATGTGTGCTTACATGAATTTAATGTAGTGGTCGTAGTTCAGTATTCTGCTGAACTGATAGCCTTTACTTAGACTCTGAAATGAACTGAGGAAGAGGTTAAATTACCACTTACTCATGAGGAAAAAAATAATCTCGCCAGGAAAAATTGCACTCTAGCAACTCTGTATCTGGTCTGCTTCTTAATACAAGAGCGTTGCTATGCCTGGACTTGCATGAAAATACTTACATGAAGCTCACACCCAGAGGAGCGGGTGTCTTGCGGGGGGCTCCTAATGGAATTGGTTCCAAAAGGCGTTAACAGCCAATGGGCGCTTAGCTCATTGACCACCCTTGTGACTGGCTGACTCTCTGGCCTTTCTGTTGAGCTTCCAGCCCAGGGCTGAATAGGTTGGGACACTGAAATGGGAACCATCTGTATTCAGCACTGTATCTCGGTCTCTGTGAAGTCTGCTCTGCTACTGTCCTTCCCAGGCCTGGTGTGAAGACAGGTAAATGGGGTTCTTCGGCTTCCAGAGCTGTCAGTCTGGCACCTTTTTATCAGCAAGTAATTCACTGGAAAATGAAATCCAAGAAATAACTCAGACCTAGGTGTGCGCACATCTCTGATTGGGTGGGGATAGGGAGGGGAGTGTGTGTGTTAAGCCTTGGTGCTGTAAAGCATTCTCTGTCTGGGTGTGGATTAAATGTAGCAAATGGTGCGTGGAGGTGTTGGGGTACACGCCGTATTAATTGTTTCAGGGCCGGAACCTTGCAGACCTCAGAAGAAGCCAGCCTCGGGGGACTTTTACGCTGAGCACAACCCTGCGATTGGGCAAGCAGATTCTAGAATCCATAGAAGCCATTCACTCTGTGGGATTCCTGCACCGGGATATCAAGCCGGTAGGTAGTTTTCAAAGAATTTGTCAACTTTAAGATTGAGTCAAGAGTCATCCCGATGGCTGGGACAGTGGGAAGTCTTGGCTGGCAGAGACTACTGTGTAGCCCCAGTCGACATGCAAGAGAGGAGTAGAGTGACGTACTCCCCAGCCACCCCTCTCTAGAAGAGGCCACTCCACTCCACAGTGGGTCTGTGGCTCTGGTGTCATGCTGCCCCCCAGTCAGGTCAGATTCTGGGGGCAGGCTGCCTCCAAGTATTATTCTGGAATCCAGCCCATCACTGCTAAGCAGCTGTTACATAGGTTCAGAAAGGTCATGTCATGCATTTGTCTTTGCTAAAGTAAACCCCCTTTCCGGAGCCATTATTTCACAAGCAGGGGTATCTGCATGTCCTGGCAAACAGACCAGAGGTGCAGGGGACCTTGTGTTGGCTTCTGGGGAGCTCTCTGTGCTGAGTGCAAGCAGAAGGCGAAAAGACAATAGCCTGGCTCCTCCGCCTAGGGAGGAGTGATGCCCCACCCAGAGTCAGGGTCAGCCCTCTTCTTAGGACTTCAGCGGGTAACACACATTCCATATCCACACTCCCTTCCCCTAACCTGAGGCCTTCTGCAGGGGCTGTCTGTTCCCTACAAGTTTCTGCTCTATAGACCACTTGCCTGAGAGTCAGAGCCTACTCCAGAACCTCCTGTAGGAGCCAAGCTCTTTCCTGTAGGTCTCCCCACCTTGACCTTGGGACTTCCTGCCAGGGCCTCTCTGCTCCTGGCTGCTTTCTCCCTAGCCGATCCATCTCAGCTGGGAGGTGTGACAGGGCCGAATTCTCAGCTGGTGTAGGTCAGTGTCCTGCCATTGACTTGCTGTGCCTGTTTACTCCAGCTGAGAATCAGACCCAGCATGGCAGAGTTATGTGCAGCATAGTGTGCTCTAGTAACTATAACATGAAGAAGAACGGCAAGCACTTTCTGCCCATAGTAACCCCAGGCTGAATGGGGATGCTCCTTGTTCACTACAGAGCTCAGGATGTGGAGTATATATATTTCCCATAGCTGCCAAAGTTTTGCTGAGATAACACGCACTCTGGTTTTGTGGTTATTATCTGGATAATCCGTAGCCACTGTGACAGGGTCAGGCCAAATGGCTACAGGAGAGTGATAGAAGGCAGTTATATTAGCCCCAGATTAAGTAGGTCCCTTTTCCTTGGGTAAGGTGACAGGGAAGGTTCCAGAGCAATCAGGAACCTTCTGGAGACAATTAAGACAGACAGGCTGATTAGAACACCTGCAGCCAATCAAGAAGCTGCTAGAATCAATTAAGGCAGGCTAATCAGGGCACCTGGGTTTTAAAAAGGAGCTCAATTCAGTTTGTGGTGTGCGTGTAAGGAGCTGGGAGCAAGAGGCACTAGGAGCTGAGAGAGAACACAGACTGTTGGACTGAGGAGTACAAGCATTATCAGACACCAGGAGGAAGGTCCTATGGTGAGGATAAAGAAGGTGTTGGGAGGAGGCCGTGGGGAAGTAGCCCAGGGAGTTGTAGCTGTCACACAGCTATTCCAGGAGGCACTCTAGACAGCTGCATTTCACAGGGCCCTGGGCTGGAACCCAGAGTAGAGGGTGAGCCCGGATTCCCCTGAAACCTCCCAGCTCCTGGTCAGACACAGGAGGAGTTGACCTGGACTGGGGGTTCACAAAAACGGCCAAACTGAGGGCTACCGTGAAGCTCCAAGGCGAGCAAATCCGCCGATAAGCGCAAGACCCACCAAGGTAGAGGTGTCACACCACCTGTCTTCAAACTGAATTTTAGGTGGGGGAGCCTTGAACCCTGTTCACTGCAGGGTTGCTTCTCTACTCCTTGGGACTCACTTTGAGCCTCTGACTTTCTCTGCCTGGGGGAACCAAACATGTTAGCAAATAAACTGGGAACTCATGGTGCTGCCTTGACATGCACTGTGTTCCTGCCTGAGGCATCTCTCGGTGGGGTGGTCGGGAGAGTACCGAGTTTTGTGTGATAATGGCTGCTGCTATCCAAACTGATTATTTTATTCTTTTCCTTTTGGCCAGTCCAACTTTGCCATGGGTCGCCTGCCTTCAACCTACAGGAAATGCTACATGTTAGACTTTGGTCTGGCCCGGCAGTACACCAACACCAACGGCGAAGTCCGGCCAGTAAGTGACACCTTTTCCAACTCTGCTTCCACTCAGGCAAGGAAAGGGGTTTTGTTGTTTTGTTTTGACATATATTGGGACTGCTTCTCAGGCTGGGTGGGGGTGGGGACGGATTGTGTTTGAGCAGGAAATGGAGGCATCTTGCTATTGTCTGAGAAATGTGGGTTTTTTCCATGCTAACGGTTTTCCACGATGTGCTTGGGCCAAGCAGGTGGGAGGCTAGAGCTGTCTGAGCTGGTGGCCTCCCTCCCCGCCCAGTAGAACAATTCCATTCATGTCTTTGTCTGGCCTAGTCTGGGGAATAGAGCTGGGCATATTCTTTAGAGTTGTTTGTTCGCACGGCAGCGGGTGTCTGAAGAGGACATTGTTCTCCCAATACACTGAGTGTAATGTGGTTCACCAAGACGCTGGGCTGTCACCCCTGCCAGGAGCATTGTTCCTTCCCCTGCCTGGCTTTGTCTCTGTGCATATTGTCCCTTTCATATTTCTGAGTAGGGGGCTGAGGGTGGTTGCTCAGAGTCGGGGAGAGGGGAAGTAACTTGCTCTCCTCGATGTGTGTGGCATATCCAGCCCTCTTGCTTAGTAATGCATGGTTTGGGCTCAGCCATGAGTGCAGAGCAAGCTCCAGAGATGTACGTCCCACCTAGATCCCATTAAGCTTCCGGCTGAGCACTCCTGGCTTTGCCATTGAATAGGTTGCTCATTCTCCCAGGATCAGACCTTGGCGAGCTCCAATAATCTGTTTGGCTGGCAGCCCACTGTCGCACCTTTTGGCTTCAGAGCCTCTTATATCCATACACGCTGGCAGCCACGCTGCCTCTCCACAGAACCCCAGCCTAACTCATCCTGAAAGTCCCAGGCTTTGGCCTAAAGTGCTTCTACCCTGAAGGTGGGGTGGAGCCTGCTGGGCTCAGGGCCTGAAAGCCTGAGAGCCCAAGCTATGGTTCAGTGAGTGGCTTCCCACTGCTTTGGGCCAGTCTGGCTAAGCAGACTATGGGTAGCAGCTAGGTCCCACCGGTCACTACTGCAGAGAAGGCAGAACTGGGGCAGTTGTGGGGATGCTCCTCCCTTATCTGATACGCCCCCCCGGCTCCAACCATGTCCTGCCTGGAGGGGGGGCTCCAGCAGCCCCTATGGACTCTGCATTCAGGAGTTTCTATTAGGTGTGTGTGTCAGGTGGTGGGGAATTACCAAGTGTAGAAGTCTACACAGAGACTTCCCTCATGGTATTCGTTGTTATAGCCTGTACCAGTGCTGGTGTCGTCAGTAAAGTGTGTTAGAAAATCAAACCAAAGCAGCACAGAATAAAATCCTGTTTAGCGTAAGGGCACAGTTATGTCTGAGCCACGTCAAATTGCCAGGGAGTCACCCTTGGTATGAACACTCTGCGCTTATGCCAGCTATTAGACTGGAGCATGTTTATCATGGGTCTCTGCACCATGGTGGCTGTACTGATATTTGAGCAGGGCTGGACATTCCCTTGGTAACAAGACTATCCAGAGTTAGCACAGCGAATGTTACCAGTATTTCTGGGAAGGAGATTGATCGTCCTGCTTCAGGGCTTAAACCAATTTCTAACCATTAGAGACAAGGATGAGACCTTCCTGGGGTGAGATTATCCAGCTGTTCCTGTGGGGCTTCTTGCACCTTCCAGTTGGGTTTAAGATATCACACTGCCGCCCATCTCCATAGTATCTGGTCATCTTCCATGTAAAACCAATAGCAACAGTGAAGTCCCCAGGGGCCTCCATGGAGACTCTGGCCCTCCCCCCTTTTTGGGGTCAAAGCTGTGCTTGGATAGGGGGTTTGAGCTGGTTGGCTGATTGACTTGTTATTGTGGGGCAGTTTGGGTTGATTGCTGAGGGTGGCCACTGCCCGAGACAGAAGAGTGACTTCATGGAGCTCAGGTCTGATCCGATCTGACAACTCCTGTTCTGTTTCACTGACAACCACCATTTTTCAGATACAAGCTCTCAATTTTTCTGACCCCCTCCCCCTCAGATCACAGCACTTCAAGGGCCCCATGAGGTGGAGAAGTGTCATCTCACCCCACATGGTCTTTTCCGGCCAACCACTTGATGAGACTGACATCTGTCTGTGTGTTCCGTCCCCCTACAAAAGCTTTGGCTGTCTTCTCAAGCCAGTCATTCTACTTTGGTCCTACTCTCACCACGCACACCTCCCGTCACACCAACTCACCCAAACAGCCCTTCACCCCCACTCTCTAACTGCCCAAGTCGGCCACCGGGAAGGAAATTTGTCTTGTGAACCGAACAGCAGCAACACCACACTGGCTCTGTGGAGAGGCTGTGCCAGCAAGATGCTCTGAGCTGGAATATGACTTTAAGGCATGTCCATTCTGGGGCCTGCCTGCCTTCACTGAGACCCCATTAATCACCACAGGCAGCCCCTAACACATTCAGACAAACTGATAAGAGTTTGCATTATTCTATTATAATCCCATTGAATTCAACTGATTTTCCCCTAACCCCCCTCTGTCCAAGTTTCTTGACTGAGAGTGAGTTGGTGGTCTAGTTTCCAGGAAGCCTTCACCCTTTAGCCCCTCTCCTTTGAAGTTACGGGGTTCCTGTCTCCTTGGGGGTGCCGGCAGGGAGTTACCCAGACAGCAGCAAACACAACAAACACAGGATTGAATGGCTAAAAACATGGAGATGGAATGAAAACAAAAGACAGGGTTTGCCTAACCACGGTAGACTGACACTCCTCCTATGTGAATCAGAGATGGCGTTTTCTGCTTCAAGGAAAACAAGCAAAGGGAATATGTGCCTTGACGACTGTCCCATCTCAGGCCATTAGTGCAATAATTGGGTGTCAAAGCCAGTTCCTCAGAGTAAATTTCATAATCTAGTGCTTGAAAGTAGACTGTGCCAAACAGGATGCAGGAGGAAGTATCAGAGAGTCTGGTGCTGGGGAATGACATGAAAGGAAATGGAGACCAATATTTATTTAGTTTTTAGTATTTTATGTTCATTATATGCCCCCACCCACCCCAGCATCATGGTGGGCTGTGGAAGGGGAGTTAAATGGAAGTTTACTACGCTATTCTTTCTTTCTGTGAACGGGTAGAGTCCTCAGAATGCTCACGCTGGTTAGATTGCAAACCTCCTGGGGTTCCCCTTTATCCTGAACAAAACCAAACCTTACCTAAGCTTTCCCCAGAGCTGCCTGTTTCCAGAGTCTTCCTGCAAGACATCCAATCCCTCTCCTGCTTTGGAGACTCTCCACCTTTCAGCCACCAGAGCTGGAGCTAGTGAGACCCAGCTGCTATGACTATCTGACTGCCAGGGTGAGTCAGCAGAGTAGCCCTGCATTTTCCTGCCGAGTCCTAGAACCTGCCATCCTGTCACATGCCCCTTAAACAACATCAGCACAGGTAGCTATTTTCTGCAAAATGCGTACACACTAAAGACGTACCTGAAGGGCCTTTTGCTCTTAGAGCTGGCAAAACTGATTGTAGCTCAGCTTCCGAAGGTGTGGGCCAGGAGTACAACACTCAACTTAATTTCTCAAAATGCTGGAAAGGTTGTTTTAAAGTGAGATGATTGAGAGGTAAAGAGAGAGAACCCACAGCAAGAACTACCTGGCAAAATGGCCTTTACGTTACTAAAAAAAAAAAAAGAGACTATGACCGGTTCGGTCACAGAGATCCCCTTGGGACTGTCATCTGATGTGCTGAAATTACCTCTGAGCCTGTTTCTGGGCCTCAATTTCCTTGTCTTAATTCCGTCTGCCTTTTGTGTTCATTTTCCTTCTCAGCAATCTGTGCACTTCTAGCTTCTTCTGAGCTTCACTCTCACTCATTTTGCTTACTTTTCTGTCCCTATTTCCCTTACCCAAAATAAGCAAACAGAAAATAACAAATCAGTAACCACTTTGTCTGTTCTCCAGCCACCACACTTAAAACTCACTTAAAATCACTACCAGCGTCTCGGAGCAATCAGCTGTGCACATATCCTGCCGACTACGCCACTGTGACAGGTTCGGTCACAGAGATCCCTTGGGACTGTCACTTGACGTGCTGAGAAATTACCTCTGAGCCAGTTTTTCCTGCCAGCTTGGGACTCCAGAACCCTGCTTTGTTGAGCCAGATATGCTAGCCTGCTGTAGCACAGACCTGTGCCACACCCCCAAAGCTGCAGGCTTTAACTAAAAACAGCTCAGCAGTCACCTAACTCCAGCACCCAGACACCCAGTTCCCAATGGGATCCAAACCCCAAATCGTTTTACGCTGTATAAAGCTTATACAGAATAAATTAATAAATTGTCCTTCCTCTATACCACTAATTGAGAGATAAGCACAGCTGTTTGCTCTCCCAGGTATTAATCACTTACTCTGGGTTTATCAATAAACAAAAGTGATTTTATTAAGTATAAAAAGTAGGATTTAAGTGGTTTCAAGTAATAACAGACAGAACAAAGTAAGTCACCAAGCAAAATAAAGCAAAAACACGCAAGTGTAAGCCTAATACATTAAAAAACTGATTACAGGTAATATCTCACCCTCAGAGATGTTCCAATAAGCTTCTTTCACAGACTAGACTCCTTCCTGGTCTGGGCCCAATCGTTTGCCCTGGTACAGTCCTTGTTAGTTCCAGCAGACATCTCAGGTGGCAAGCAGGGGTTTTCTCATGACTGGCTGCCTCCTTTGTCCTGCTCCACCCCCTTTTTTAGCTTTGGCACAAGGCAGGAATCTTTTGTCTCTCCTGGTCCCCACCCCTCCTTCTAAATGGAAAAGTACCAGATTTAAGATGGATTTTAGTATCATGTGACATGGTCACATGTCACTGTAAGACCCCCTAGTCTCCATTCCCCATTGGCTGGCCCACAGGTACACAGGAAGGTTGTAGGTCAATAAACCATTTACAACCAATTGTCCTAGTCAATGGGAGCCATCACGATTCTATTAATGATCATTAATGGCCCACACTTTGCATAATTACAATAGGACCTCACAGTTATACTTCATATTTCTAGCTTCAGATACATGAATGATACGTGCATACAAGTAGGAGGAATATATTCAGTAGGTTATAACCTTTGTTATGATACCTTACAAGAGATCTTTTGCATAAAGCATATTCCAGTTACATCATATTCACACTCATAAGCATATTTCCATAAAACACATGGCATGCAACGTCACAGAGACTATTGTTGAGCGAATGGGAAACAAATGATGGACAGAAGAATACAGTGTGTTCAGTGTGGGGCAATCCGCGTGGACAGCCACAACTCTAATTTCATGAAGGAAGTTCCAGGCATGGGTTTGAGGCCTGGGTGCATGCAGAATTCTGGCCAGGGCCCAGTGAAACAGTGGAGGGATTACACGGCCTCACAGTGAGAGACCAACCGTGGTAGCTTGTACACGCTACCACTTATGTCGGTATAACTTATGTCACTCAGGGGTGGGCGTAAACCACCCCCCTGAATGACGTAAGTGAGACCGACCCAAGTGCTGGGGTGGACAGCATTATGTTGGCGGGAGAGCCCAAAGCAGAGGGTGAACATTATAGCATGAACTGAATCATACAGACAAGAGGCATAACAGAATGGAGAACATAGGCTCACTTGTGTAAAGGAGCCAGCCTGTCCTCCTTATTAGGCATTTGTGTCTTTCATGTCAGGGCCCGCAGAGTGTTCTCGGTTTGTGGATAATAATGCATTAGCCCTTGATGACGCCTTCAGCGTCACAACAGCGTGTCTGCCGAGTGCTCCCCCTCCTCAGGAAACTGGGCTTCATATAGCGCGCATCTCCTGTAGCCGCTTTTGAAGCCAAAGCGCTCCTGTCGTTTCAGATGCTTTTCTCCAGGATGCATCCCTGCCCTCCCAGGCCGCCAAGTCCAGATTTCGATTTGCAGGCCTGTAGTCCTAAAATGGTCAGGCGGATTTAATTTCAGTGTGAGAAAGATTCCTTCTGCCCTCAGCTCTTCAGGGTCACAGTTCAGCCTGGAGTAAATAGTGACATCCTAGATAAAATCCTCTAAAAAGAGGAAGACCTACAGGAGAGGCTAATGCCAGCTAAATGGGGATGGTGTAACACGTGGGCAGCCTAGTGTGCCATCATTACCGTACCCTGACAGGGTTTGTAAGTAAACTCTGGGAGAGGAGCTTTGCAGTTATTTAGCATGCTGAACTGCAGGTTTTCAAGGCTGCATTCGCACCCTGTGTGCTCTCTATAGAAACCTGGCTCAGTACTGTCGGTAATTGTGTTAATTTGTGCCTGGTGCCTACGTCCTTTTTAATATAATCGCAACAAGCTGTGGATTCTTTGCATTTTCAAAAATATATTCACTGAAAATTTTCCAAATGAGCTGTTATTTCACCAGCTCAGTGCAGTCATTTATTGGCCACCAAGGGAAAGGTGGTCTTCTTTCTGGGATGTAGCTCTCCTGTTTGTCTGAACTGGCAGTGTGCTATTGTGCTCTGCAAGCTACTCTCTTTTTTTTTCTTTTTCTTTTTTTTGCTTAGTCAGCTGCAGTCCATTGATTAGATCTGTCTCCTTGTGATTCAGACTGCACTGCAGTAGTTTCCAGTGCCTTGCTGAAGATACTATATACATGTGCGAGTGATGGTCCGTCTATTGCAGAAGGAAAGCATTTTAGGCAGAATGGTACTTAGCCTCTTTAGATGAACATGGTCAGTATTGCAGGACAGGGTAACAAAGAAGATTTTAATTTTCTGACAGTAGTTTTCCGTCTAAATCTATGCTTGCACTTTGGTGCAAACTGTTAAGAGCCTTTTGTTACTGCAGTGAAAAGCAGACTAGAAATGCACCTAGGTAAAGAAGAAATGGTATTTCCTACAACTGGAGCAGATTTTCTTTCACTTGGAAAGAATGAACTGTAGAGAAAGACTGTGCATAGAATAGATTGTATCCTCCCTGAGACCTGAAATACTTAAATCCAAGCACAGTGGGTTTGTGCTGCCCACCTTTCACCTGAGACCTATCATATGTAAAAGAGTTAGGTCAGACATCAGTATTAGTGATTGTATTGTAGTAGCGTCAGTCAGACTCAGGGGGGACCCTAGTTTTTGCTAGGTACTGCACATGACACTCATAAAAGACACTGTCCCTGCCCTGAGAACTTCACAGTCTAAAGAAATGAAAACAGACAAAGGGCACAGGAAAGGGATGCAAAATCCAGGCACAATGCAGGGAGCGATGGGCACGGGATTTGGTAGTTTCAGAACTTTTTCAAAAAAAGTTTGTATTCATACTATAAAAGCGTAGGATTTTGTGGGGGAGTGGGTTGGTACTAGAAATGACGTGGAGGAGAAGAGGAGATGATTATTGTCTCATCTGTAAAAAGGTGAATAACTGGACACCTGGCAATTATAAAACTCTACCTCGGAGGGGACAAGTTAAAGCACATGAGTAAAGCAGTGTGGGGGAGTTGAATAGTGCACATACAGCTACAGCAGTAAGCCCAAACCGATGTAAATAAACATTGTATTCTCACAAAGGTTACGTTCATAACAAGATGCGTTTGGTTTGTACCCTGCTGCTGTCGGATACATCGCAGTTTCCATGTCACCATGAGTTTAAATGGTAGAATTGTGAATCATGCTGGAGAACTTGGAGGGTAAGCTAAATTGGGGCAGGAGTTGTCTTTTTGTTCTGTGTTTGTACAATTCCTAGAACAGTGGGGTCCTGAATGCTACTGCACCACACTACAACAACCTAAGTAGATTCATGACATTCACTTCCAGGTATTTTATTGAATCAAATGCAATAATACCTCCCTGTGTCAAATTTGTCACAGATCTTATTGAATTGTTTATTAGTGCTGATTTATAATGTGAGCCCATATCTGCAATCTTACACGCTTTTAAAACAGACAACACAATAATTCACAGTCTATGTACCATATAATGGACAGTGCAAACGAGCTGTCATGTTTGTCCTCGTTATGGTGAACCCTTACCAATCCCTTCTATGGCCACACTCTGACCTTCAACATACTCCCGTCCCAACCCCGATGCAGAGCCCCGAGGCCACAAGTGTATGGCACTAGCCAGCCTGTAGTCACAAGGAGGGAGGAGATAGGGCCTGTGGCCCAGCGAGATGGTGGGGCCTGAAAGTGGCTCATGTGACCTGGTGAGGGGCAAGGCAGCAGCTGGCAGTGTGGAGGGGTTTTCAGCAGTGGGGGAGCAGAGCTGGGGTTTGGGTCGGGTGGGGAAGGGAGAGTAGATTTGTCTGTGGGAGCGGGAGGAGCCCCAGAGGGTTGATTTGGTCAATTTATTTTATTTCATTTGAGTGGGAGAATCAGAAACAGTTGCCTCAGGGAGGGCAGGACTGAAGCTCCCACCACAGCACTTTGGGCATCAGCCACCGCTGCTCTGCATTTTATGCCTTGTGTTAGAAACGGCGAGTGAGGAGAAGCTGGTCTCGGGAGAGACCCCAGTCCCTCTGGCAGAGAGCTCATGGTGCTTGACAGGCAGTTCACAAATTATGGGTCCTTGTCCCAAAGGGCTGGCTATGTCAGTGAGCCCCCGCACAGCCAGGGGAGACACTCCTGTCAGTGCTGGGGAGTGAGCATGGGGGCTGACAGCAGCAGCTGAGGAGGAGATGTGTGCATTGGGAGGGACACAATATTGCTTTGATTTTTAATTCATTTCTATTTAATTTTTCTCCATTTTGTGTTTTTTTTTTTATCATGGTTTTCTTTGGGTTTCTCTCTGTTTTACAGTTCTTTTGGGCTCTTCTTTTGAGGCTGTGTTTGATGCGTTGGCTTCCCATCCGCTGCTCGTAACCATCTCTGCCATGAGTTGTGAGTGAGCCATCACCGTGCTTCTGGGTTTCATTTTGTTTTATGCTTTTGTTCTTGATGGAGTTCAGAATTAAGTCTGTTTTTGTTTTCCCTTCATGATATGTTTCTGTTTTTCAGCAGGATTGTGAGATCCACCTAATCTGATGCAGAAGCCCAAAGCTCTTGGGGTTTTGGCCCCAGGAGTGCTTGGGCACTCTGGGGGTTCCAGTCTCAGGGACCTGGTTGTCACTCTTGGGGGTCTGGTGTCAGGGGCAGGGCTTTTCCTCCTGGTTATTGTTGCATTTTGAGTCTGGTTTTCCGTATTCATTCCTTCCCAACTCCACATGAGGATAAAAGATGCTGCTGTCATCAAGGGTTGTACAAAACACTGCCGTTTAAAAGGGACATTGCTAAATCTCACGGGACAGAGAGTTTGTCTCTGATGGGGCCTTCAGCACAACCGCAGCGGAGACTAGGAGATCAGTGCCCCTCACCCCAGGTCACCAGGGCAGCCTGCCTGTCGCACGGATCGAAATTGGAAGTTCCGACTATTGAGTTTAAGTTGCTTTGTTTAGTTGAGCTTCACTTCCTGTCCCACCTTTTGCGGTAAGCCCTTACAACCAGGACCTATTGCCAACCACTGCCGGAGAGCTGTGGGACTCCTCGGTTCTCCAGGGGCTCTGTTCATGTTTCCCTGGAAATCCCTTCTGGGTTTCCTTCCCGTGTACACACTTTGGAGGAGAAAGGTTCTCCTTGTTTAGTCTGAAGTGTAAATATCAGAATTTAGTAACATCTGCAAAAAGCTCCTGTCACAAGTGAAGAGAAGTCACCATTTCATAGAGGTCATTGGATAATCTGAGATCCCACTTCCAAGTCCTGTTAATTATTTTTCTCTAAAATAAAACTGTGCCCTGCCTTTTCCAGCAGATGACACCCCCACCTTGTATTCGCTACATTAAAACCTTATTTCCCTGCCTTGAGATTGGCTTTACAGATCTCTGCTCCTGGAGTTCTTTGTTGAATTGTAGCTGACCAGTACCTAAAGAAGTCAGATGTGAGGAGTGTCCATCACAGACCACTATAGCTTGGGGCATTTGTCTGGGATTGTAGCTTACATCCCTGTTCAATCCCTGGGGCCTTTATCAGTAAGAACCTCTCTCCAGGTGCTTCCCCTTGAATGCACTTTGGCAGAGGGTGTTGGGTGCACGCCATCTCCCCACCATGCAGCTTCAGTTTTGACTTCATTGACCCCAGATTTGGCTCAGGTAGGAACATCTTCCTCAGTGCCATCAGAGGAGCTGGAAAAGAGTTTCCTGGCACGGTCTGGCATTGCGAAAGGGCTGGAGATGCTCTACCAGGCCTGTGGACTTTGAGGCGGCTTCTCACCTCTACTAGAAGCAATACAGCTCAAGGGCTTAGCACGGTGTCAGTGAATTCTGCGTGTACCTCGTCCACCTGGCTATTCTCAATGCACAGAGATGAACACCTATCCAATAGACTAGGATCATTCCCTTGTAGGGTGCGAATCTAATACAGTCCCCTAAAATAAAGCTCCTTATAAACAAAGCATACTTCACATGCTGTACATTTCCTCTGGGTGCTTTTTATTTTTATTGTTAAGGCTGCGAGTTTATCATGGAGGTCACAGATTCTGTGACTTTCCAGGACCTCCGTGACTTCTGCAACGGCCGGTGTGGCTGGTTCCAGGGCTGCCCGAGCAGCTCAGGTACCCTCTGGGCCAGCCACATCAGCCACTGCTGGGGCAGTCTTGGGCCACTGTGCCTCCCCTCCCCCAGCAGCAGTAGGAGTTTGGGTGGGGGAGCTCTGGGCTGGGGGTTGGGGCTCAGGAGGGGGTGAGGGCTCTGGTCTGTGCTTGCCTAGGAGGGGCTCCCTTGAAGTGGCAACATGTCCCTCCCTCAGCTCCTAGGCAGAAGCTGCGTGCTGCCTCTGTCCACAGGCACTGCCCCTATAGCTCCCATTGGCCACAGTTCCCGGCCAATGGGAGCTGGGGAGCCGGCGCTCGGGGCAGAGGCAGCGCGTGGGGCCATCTGGCCACGCCTCCACCTAGAATCTGAGGGAGGGACACATATTGATGCTTCTGGGGAGCCGTGCGGAGCCAGGTTAGGGTAGGGAGCCTGCCAGCCCCGCCAAACTCCCCCAGCACCTGTGGGGGTCCCGGGCCGCCCGCCGCCACGTGCACCTCCTCAGCACAAATGGGTGTCCCAGGCTGCTCCCCCTAGAGCAGGGATTCTCAAACTGGGGGCTGGGACCCCTGAAGGAGTTTTGAGGTTATTACATGGGGGGTCGCGAGCTGTCAGCCTCCACCCCAAAGCCCGCTTGCCTCCAGCATTTATAATGGTCTTAAATATATTAAACAGTGTGTTTAATTTATTAGGGGGGTCACACTCAGAGACTTGCTGTGTGAAAGGGGTTGCCAGGAAAAAAGTTTGAGACCCACTGCCCTAGAGCACCCGAGGCACCCCTGGGCTGCCCCTCCCCCAAGATTTAGTCAGGCTTGTATAATACAAGTCATGAACAGGTTATGGGCCGTGAATTTTTGTTTACTGGCCATGACCTGTCCATGACTTTTACTAAAAATACCCGTGACTAAAATCTAGTCTTATTTATTGTCTGTACTCTGGCAGTTGTCCCCAATGTGCTACGCATGTCTACACAAGGAGAAAGACACATTCTTTGACCTGAACAACAGAATGTATAGAAATCCTAAAGTTTACAAAATGAATCAAATATTTATAATTTAAATCAGATTTTTATTTACCATTTGCTAGTTCTTTACTGTCTTCTCATTTGATAGTTTTAAATGGCTGAAGTGGATATTTTGTGCTTTTGTCTTCAATTAGAATTTCCTAATTGTTTGTAGCATTTCAGATTTTACATGGAATTTTTTTCTACTAAGAAATTTCACACTTAAAAAAATGCACACTTAAAAAAAGTGACGCCCTAGGGCTTTTTTAACATCTTTTGTATCTGAAACACAAAATTGATAAGCAAATGGCCTGTGGTATTTTTGCAAGCACCACCTTCTGATCCCTCGAATATCCACAAGTCAAAAAAAACGAAAGGCTTTGACTAGACCATATTCTTCATTCAGGAAATGTCCATCAGTTGCAAACCCTGAAGGAAGTGTTTCAAGAGGAGAAAACCATGTGTTTTCATAACCTGTCTGGAGAGCACATGTATCCTGAGTACAGATGGGAGGTGTGACATTCATAGCAAACCTATTGTATATGGGACAGCAACTACTGAGGGAGGGACGTTTTGTGTGTGACAAGCTAGACATCTCCAGTTACTCCTTTTCTTCCAGACATCTGACCACAATTGCTAGTGATACAATCAAAATATGTGAGAGAACACTAAGTGCCAGGTCACTGATTTTGTGATAGACAATGCAGCCAATGAGGCTAAGAGGAGAAGGGGAGCCTTGCAAGAAAAAGATGACCTTGGTGAGTAAAGACTGGCTGTTCTGCACATACTGTACAATTCCTGCTAGAAGACTTGGAAGGAAAGACTGGCAAGGACTATGGTATTGAAGGCCAGTCTGATCCTGCGATGTGATGCGTGAGTCTGGATCCCTGTACCAGTGTGGAGCTCCATTGACTTCTGTAGGGCTCAGGGGGTTAGCCATGTGGATTCAGTTGCAGGAGCAGGGGCTGTGTGATGAGTTCTTGCCCAATAACCACTTTGCAAAGACAAGCATGGAGATCGCCATGTATTTGTGATGCCTCGAGAAGAAAAGTGGAATCTGCATTTGCAGATTGCCTAGAAGCTTGTTTCAGAATGGCCCAAATTAATGAAAATCTGTGAAGAGCAGAGACATGATATAGACTCTGTTTCCCAGAAAGTAACAAATATTGGCCTGAAGAGGTTTGCTGAGAAATTGCTCCAGATATTGAAGGCAGCATTGTTGGGACTTGATTCTGAACAGATTCAACAAATTCAGCTATAGCTGATGAAGTGTGAAAGAAGACAGAAAAATATCTTGTGCTGAACTGCAATGAGATAACTGCAGAATGCATATTCGGAAAGCATTATGACTTGTAAAGCATGAAAGCACAGGTTTAACACCATATCACTTTCCAGCTTATGAAATATTCCCGTGTGTGCCAGCTTCCACTCACAATTTAGGAATCAACACTTGCTCTTGAATACGTAGAAGAGGCTTATGCTGGTAGTTGAGTTCCAGCTACAGTAATTCAACCGCAGGCCAAATCTACATTTCAGAAAGTCATGTTCTCCAATGAAGTACTGAAAAATGTAACAGCCGCTCACTGGTGGAGGTCTCAAGTAAATTCTCTGGGAGGAACAAGGCTGGATCATGAAAGCAGCATCACAGCTGTTAATTGCTACAGCTTCTTTTGTTGGTGCGGAATGAGTATTTTCATCACTCGGGCTGGTGTGCTCCAGGATTACAAACCTCAGGGAACAGGTGATGCATCCATGTTGGTTTTCCTTCTCAAGCATTTTAATTCTGAAAGCCTTGAAATCACCCTCAGTGAATTGGAATAATGGGACTCAGGTGCATAATAGACTTGTGACTTTTGATCATGGATTTTAGTTATGGTTTCAAATGCCGCATTATACATTCAGTCTGGATAAATCAATAACACAGAATTTGCGAGAATAGATGTATAAAAAAATTCACCGTTTTGAACTTTGATAATGTATTGAAAAGCTAGGCAGATATTCAGTGTTAACACTGAAGTAAATTTGTGGTGAGAAAAATACAAATAGGCATTAAGAGAACATTTTAATATAAAAATACAATCTTAGGTCCTGATCCTGCAAGTACTTATACATATGCATAACTTTAAACATAGGAGCAAAGAGTCCTGTGGCACCTTATAGACTAACAGACGTATTAGAGCATAAGCTTTCGTGGGTGAATACCCACTTTGTCGGATGCATGTAGTGGAAATTTCCAGAGGCAGATATAAATATGCAAGCTTTCATGTATGAACTCCACTGAACTGCCCGTCAGCCAGTCCATCCCTGAGCCTTGAGGACTCACACGTTCTTCCCCTGCTTCAGGCCCAACTCTCACAGCTCTGCAATTCTAGCCCCTCTCCAGGCTGGCCAGGAGGACTGAATAGAATCCTCTTCAGACCAGTCAGCACTGAAGGGAAGTTCGTATCGAGGTATGCAACTGAGTCCTCAGGGCCGACTGCTGCCTCCCAAGTGATGAGAGAATTGAACTGGCATCTCCTTGCACTGCGCTGCTAAGTGCTCCGACCTCTAAGCACCCAGCTGGGCCTGTCTGGAGTTTTTAGGGAGGGATTTTCAAAAGTGCTTGCCTTGGGCTGAACTCTGAGCCCATTTGGGCCATTGCCAACATCCCCCGGTCTAACTCGGCCTCTTGAAAATCCCACCCGTACCCATTATCTTTTTTACATCTGTGAAGCTCCCCATAATCACTTGCCATGTTTCATTATTCTACATAGAATTAGTTCAGAATGATCACATCTTCCACAGGTGAAATTGTGCAGACATGAGAGATCTCTGGAAGCAGCACTCTCAGCCCCGTCAGCAGTGGGAATAGTGATGGATGCAAGGAGCAGTGCTGACTTGGTCTCAAGACCACTGTATCCATCTTCTGGGGTGGGGAAGGGTACTTGAGGGGTGAGAGTAAAGAAAGGGAGAACAAAGGCTCCAAGGGGGACTCAGAGGAGCCTTGGAAAATAGGTGAACACTAGAAGGTTTTCCACTTGTTAACTCTTAGCATGTAGCTTCCATGTTGGTGCCTGTTCAGAGGTAGGGGAGAGGTTTTGACAGCACCTGCCTTGGGAACTGGGAAGTTCTCAGACACCATGGAGATGGGAACTGTACAAGTCCCTGGAGGGGTGAAATGAGCAGTTTGAGCACTGGAAGCAGGGCAGGACTGAGATATTAGAGATGAGTGTGACCTCGTGGGTCCAGTGCAGTCCATCGTGTGGGGGCCAGAGCAGGATGCTCTAGTGAGTGACCCCATCACGTGTTCTAGTGGGGCCTGCTTGTCTTCAGGAGATGGAGGAATCGGGCAGCTGGCAGGTAGCATTGGGTGGGGTCTAAGAGGGGTTTGCAGGAGGGTTGTGAATGGGAGGGGGGATTGGAGGGGATGCTGCAGGGAGGTAACATGCCAGATCAGCACCTGCATCTATCCAGCGGCGGTATCAGAATAGCAAACCACTGGGCTGGCCCTCAGGCGCTGCCTTGGATTTAGCTTACCCACACTGCCCCATTATCAGTTTGTACTCAAAGGAAGGATTGCTTTTGGGCTCCTGCACTTGCTTTCTGCTCAAACTAAAATTTGGTTATGAAGGTACAAACCTGGGTGATGCTGACAGCTTTGCTGCCCGGAGCGACTTTACTGATCACTGTCCCCTTAGCGCAGAAGGAGTTTTTCAGGGAAATGTAGGACTAAGGCACATGTTGTCTGTTTATATGGCCACTTGATCACAGGGAAGGGCATTAAGAAGAGATCTGCAGCTTTCAGGTTTGTATGGCCCCAGGGTAGAGCTGGGAAGTCTTTAGGAATTTGCTGCACTCTGGCTTCTCCAACGCCCTGCTTTGTTTCTGAGATTATTTATTGTCTCCCATCAGCCTCGCAATGTTGCTGGGTTTCGGGGAACAGTCCGCTATGCTTCCGTGAATGCACACAAAAACCGAGTGAGTATCTCCATTTCTTAGGGGTTAAAAGAGAAGGGTTTTTTCCACCCCTGCAGCCACGAAGGGTATGTCTACACTACAATAAAAGATCAGTGGCATGGTCATGGCTGGCTCGAGGCAGCTGACTCTGGTTGTGGGGCTCAAAATTGCAGTGCAGACATTTGGCTCAGGCTGGAGTACAGACTTTGAAACCCCACGAGGGGGGTGTATGGCAGAGCTCGGACTCCAGCTCGAGCCCGACTGTCTACACAGCAATTTTTAGCCCTGCATCACGAACCTGAGTCAACTGGCCTGGGCTCTGAGACTCGATGCTGTGGGCTTTTTATTGCCATGTAGACACAGAGTAGCTCTGTAGCTGCGGGAGGGGTCCGCTGATGTGAGTTGCTTGTTGCCTACAGCAAGCTGATGTGTCAAATAACTCCAGTGGAGGTGGAAGGCTATTGATTGTATGTGTAAAAATATGAGCTAGTCATTGGCTTTTCTCTCATCGCCTGTCTAATATTTGGCAGTTACCATATTTGCTGCTGCTATTAAGAAAAAATAAAATACAAGAGAAACAGAAAGCCATGTCCTTGTGTGGCTCCTTGCCATGGGCCCACCACCCGAGGGCCCTAGCAGCATGCTGGCCGTGGGAAGGCTGTGGCTCATGGCAGCCTAGCCCTGGTGACATGGGTAACTCAGAACAAATCCTAGATTTTTTTCCTCCGAAGAGGGATGTTACTTCTGCAAAATATTTGGCCTGTTTTGCCCCAGTTTCCCCAGATGTCTGGCCTTCCCCCTCTCATCTAATATTTGTAAATATGTAAGCAGTATTTCCTGTCTGTATGGTAAAGTTCTTCTGATGCTTAGATTATGGAACTAAAGTTCCTGCCAGAAGAAAAGGTTTTATGAGCTCTGACCCTTCACTCCCCTCTGCCCAATCTCATCCTTCCCTCCAGCCTTTTTGCATCCCAAGTGATGTGGCTTTTAGGAGGTGATTTGGAAATGCATATGTGTAGTTACTGTAAGTGGTAAAACATTGATAGTCACTTTTAATCTTCACTGGGCTTCCCAGACAGCTAATTAGCCCCTACTGGTCGCCCTAAAAATAGGCAGATCAGTGTTATCCTCTCTTACAAATGAGGATGCTGACACCCGAGAGGCTAAGTGGCTAGCTCAAGGTCACATAAAGAGTCAGTGTCAGAAATGGGATTAGTAATCAGGCTTCTAGGCCGGGAGGTGCATCGTGTTTTGCAGATCCCCAGCAAATGGCCTGCAGACGGCTGATGGTCGAGAGGCCCCAGTTTGGGAACTCCTGCACTAGAGCACGCTTCCCTCCAGACCTTTATTTCTAGATCCACTGCTAGTTTATATTGTGCGTGATGAGTAAGGCTAAGATTCAGTCATGGGTATTTTTAGTAAAAGTCATGGACAGGTCACGGGCAATAAACAAAAATTCACGGCCCGTGACCTGTTCATGACTTTTACTATAAATACCCATGACTGAATCTTAGCTGCTCCGGGGGCCCTCCGGGAGCCAAACGGTGATCCCTGCTCTAGCGGTGGGGGCTGACTACCCCCGGCCTCCAACTGCTCCAAGGTCCCCTGAGCCACTGCTCCGATGGCCTCCAGAATGGCCCCCGGGACTGCTGCTCCGGGGCTGCCCCTGGAATCACTGCTGCTCTGGCGGCCCCCAGGGCCAGCCACATTGGCCACTGCTTGGGCGGTCCCCGGGCCAGCTGCCTGGTGCCACCCAAGCAACTGCCGGTGCAGCTGGCTCTGGGCCCACCCCAGTGGCTGGCTCTGGGGCCACCCCAGCAACAGCCGATGCCAGCTTCTGGGGCTGCCCTTGGGTCAGCCGCACCGGCCACTGTAGACTTGCAGCCATAATGATGAGAAGTGCTTCTAATGGTGGCCATTTTCAGCCCCCGGTGCTGAAAGCAGTGGGTAGGGACTTCTTTAGACAGTGAAATCTCCTTAGTGGTTAACATTTGAGTTCCCATCAAACACGGTATATTGATCCCCCTGGATTATAGTTATCCTCTAGGGAATTCTCCTCTCAATGCTTATTACAGCTGGCACTGGCTGTGCTGGCTGTAGCTAAGTTTGCCTGACACATTCTATTACAAGATCCTGGTTCCAGTTATTTGTGCCTTTGCCAGACTAACTGTTTGGGCTGAAATTTTCCATGGCTGCCTCAGTTTGAGCTTTGGAGCAGGGACTTGAAATTTGGCAGAGCGGGCCTCCTAGGTGTCAGAAATGTGCCCTTTGCCATCCCTGTGCCGATCTGTCTAAATCTGGGCTCATTCAGGATGACTTGGTCCCAGGATGGCTGGTGCTCTGGGGGTGGATTAGGGCTGTGTCTGTCAGACCACTGTCCCACGTGTTGCAGAAGTTTGAAAGTGTGTGGTAAGTGGAGCAGTTGAATGCCACGCTGGACTTTCTCCCTGTTTTCTGGGTACACGCCTAGGGTCAGATTTACACGAGCACTGAGCACTCTCAGCTGAAGTCATTGGGAGCAGTGCTTGAATATATAAAGTACTGTGCAATGCAAAATACTCAGACCAATCAGCGCTAGGCATCTCATACTGGGCACTCAAAATTAATGGGCACATTTGACAATTTTGGCTTTAAACCCCATGCCTCAGTTCCCCCTCTGTAAAATGAGGATAACCCTGCCTCACCTTCAGGGAGATGTGAGGATAAATTCATTAACCATTTGGGAAGCGCTTAGTTACTGTAGTAATGAGTGTCGCAGACAAGCCACTGAGAGAATTAATTCTGCATTCAGAGCAAGGTTTGAATAGTGTGGGGTGAACAAGGGTGGGATCCACACACTGAAGAATGGGGGAAAAAGAAGTATTGAACAGCTCCCCATGCAGTGAGCATCATCCATTCTGTGCACTGCCTGATGTAGGGTCCCGTGGAAAAAATAGTCTATGATTGTGTAATTACATGCATACGCACAAGGGGTACACAAGTTAAGCTTGCATGGACAACCTTATTCCCTGAGGTCTGGGCGCTTGACTGTACAACCTGAATAATAGTTACCCTAGTTTCATGAAGTGTCCTGAGAATGGAAGTGACACATTCCCAGGGTGGTGTTCACTCCGCTTGACACGCCGTGGTGTCTCCCACACAGCAGAAAAGATGCTGTTTGGCTGTTAGGGCTTGGAGCCTCGTATTTGCTTTACTTTGTCTTCCTTTTCTCCAGGAGATGGGTCGACATGATGACCTGTGGTCCCTCTTTTACATGTTAGTGGAGTTTGCAGTTGGTCAGCTGCCATGGCGCAAGATCAAAGATAAGGTAGGAAACATGGTGACTAAGGTGTAGTGGGTGACGGGGGTAAACTCTGTCCAGCAGCTGTTCCACTCCCCTTTCCTGCACCTCAGCACAGATCAGAGGCTGTTTTCCAGGGCTTTTCAGAAAGCAGTAGGCAGAGTCAAGCCCCTGGGCTGTTGCACTGAAACCTTGGGTCTAGGTGTCAGGAAGAACTTTCCGCCTGTCTCCAAGAGAGCGCACCCCCCACAGCTGCTGAGTAAACGAACATTTACATTGAATGCACACTCCACCTCACTGCAGCAATGTTTGGAATACTCTTAAATCCTGTTCAAACCTAGGCTGCTAACTAGTAAATCTACCAGTGTATTCCCACAGCGCCTCTTGCCGCTTCCCTAGCTACGTGCATGGGATGAAAGCTGCCTTGTAACATCAGCATCGCCAGTTCGGCTGTACTTTAGCGCACACAAAAATACTTCCTTCCCCCCCTCTGATCTCCTGTCAGAGATGATTTTCTCAGTCTGTAACGTGGCCTAAAATGCAATGTGTGTCACCTGGATTGCTTCCGCGCTGGAAATGAATGGTGCTGTCTCAGCTTGTCTGCCTTCACTGACCACCTCAGCCCTGTCTGCTGGCCCATCGTGTCTGTCCTGTGTTGATGAACTGACTGGTTCCTTCCTGCCAGCCAGCTTCCCAGGAAGCGCTAAATGGGAGCGTTGGTCAGCAAGTCAGATTGAGTCCACGGGAGTAAAACAGACCATCCAGGTGTTCCTGAAAGATCCCCCTGGGGGAGGGAAGAGCCAGAGAGCAGCCGCCCCTACTTCCAGGAGTCTCCACTGAAGGGGCAGCTCCCAAGAGGTGTCCAAGCTTCCCTGCATCAGCAGATCAGCCTCACTTTGCTAGGGAGTGTGTGTAAGCCAGACCATGAGGGCCCCCTGCAGATGGGCTACTGCTGAGGGGTTAGGAGGGTGCAGCCAGGAGAACGATGGTGGGATCTGGTGTATTTCCCTTTCTACAGGAGCAAGTTGGCATGATCAAAGAGAAGTATGAACATCGAATGCTGCTAAAACACATGCCATCTGAATTCCACCTCTTCCTGGATCACATTGCGAACCTGGACTACTTCACCAAGCCCGATTATCAGGTAAGAGACTGGCCTTGTGGAGGGCCTGGTGCATGTCATTGGAGAGGGATGCTTTGATTTCACAGGTGGAGAGGCCATTCCTGCGAAGCCAGAGAGAGGCCGGGCCACAGGGTGGTTTGTCAGTTCCAAGTTCTTTCCTCTCTCCCCCCTCACCCCACCCCATCAAACAAAAAGCCCCGACCTCTGATGCAGACAGACCCATCGCTATGAACCTTGGTGGCGTGAGAGTTGTTTGAACTTTCTCAGCAGTCTTTTAAAGGCAATTAAAACATCCCTTCTACATGGCATAGTTAGAGTCGGGCCCATAGGGTGCATAATCACCCTGGAAATCACCCTCTTGGAAAATCCAGGTTATGTTCCTCAAGCAGCTGTGTCTGAGCTAAGCATGTTCACATGTCTTCTGCCAGTAGCTGGCTACTCTGCATATGTGTGTCTTCCTTCCAAGTCCCATGGGCCCGGCCTGCAGAATGAGCCCCACTGCACAATCCTGCCAGGCAGTTATGCACACATCTGGTCTGCAGGAGAGCTGAACTCCAGGTTCTAGGGATGCAGCAGCAAACCAGTTGCATGGTTTAATTTAAAACATGCACCCTTTCTTTTCGTAGCTTTTAAGACGTTTTAGGCAGCCGGTGGGGACAGGGACAGCTTTGGGAAGCAATGTCTGATGCTGTCTCTGTAACATTTATTTCCTGTTCTTGGCACCATTCTTAGAAAGTAAGGGAAAACTAATCTGTCGTTTAGGCCTTGGCTACATTGGAAAGTTGTACCAGTTTAACTTAAATCATTTTTGAAGCTTATTTAATTAAACCAAAGCAAACCCCTCGGTTTAGCTTAATCCTGTTCCCAACCAGCTTAACCTAAACCAGAAAAGGCCACTCGTTATGGAAATGAGTGCAGCCACACAGGGGATTGCACCAATTTAACTAAATTGGTTTAAATTCAGGTTAAATTGGTGCAACTTGCCCATGTGGACAGGGCCTTGTTGAAGTTTCCCAGATAGTGGCAGAGTGCAGGAGGCACCCTCTGTTAAGAGACTTGTCCGTCAGAAGTAATTTAGCAATGAGAAGTCCTGGTAACCTGAAATGGTTTGCAGATTTCCACAGAGCTTGTGATTATAGCTGCTTGAAAACCAAGAGTGGTTTCGTGGCACAGCTAGTCCTAAACCTCCAATTATATGAGTTCAGTGCAGCTATGCTTCTACCAGAAAAAAGAGAGGAAAGAAAGTGAGGAGAAGCTGTAGCCTGCTAGCATGGTGGAACAGGAGCCATAGAAAAGTCACATGCTGCATCAATAATACATACTGATGACAGCATTATGGCACAGCTCAGGAGTCCAGCTGTGAGAGAGGTGGTTAGAGTCTCCGTAGCAAAGCTACGCAGAACTGGTGGAGATGCCCCAGGATGTGAAGGTTTCCTAAGTGATCGATGCAAGGGCATGGACTGGTGGACTGCAGAGATCCTTTCTAACGCCGCTCTCCGTGACCTGGCACTTGTCCAGCTCCTCAGTCTGGCCGTTTTTAATGCTTCCTACGTACAGCCCCTTCCATGTTCCGTCTTCATCAGAACTTTGTTCTGTCAATATTTACAAAGCACCTACCACCGACGTGCCGAGTGAGCTACCAGACTCGCGTCTGTGCTGCCTGCTTGCACGCTGCTTTCAGTCACGAAGAGTGCTCCGTTCTGTGGCAGAAGCTGCAGAGGAATATTGCTAACGTGGCACTTCACCCCCATGTCCTCTTGGACCTACTGGCTTGTGTCAAGAAGGTCCCAGTAGGAGCTCCTCTCTGGTTAAGGTGAATTCGCATGCAATAAGCAATATGTATTCAGCTCTGCCCTCCCCTCCAGAGGTGGGGATGCTAAATCCCTGAACTCCAACGGTGCAAAACCTCACCAACTTGACCCTGCCTCTCTGGTCCCTACCCTCAGGTGTCCCCTGGGGGACTGGCAGGACCTTAGCCCTCCCTCAGCCTTGCTGCTTCTCACAGAACACCCAGGGCAACAACAAGCCCTGCATAGAGCACAGCAAGGGGTCGGTGGGCTGTGTGGATGGAGTGCAGAGCTGAGCTGTGCTGGGCACAGAGAGGGTGGCAGGTCTGTTTAGGGGTACTGTGATGTCCCCAGTTGCTATTTCCATCCCCACAGGGGCAGAGTTAAGGGGGTGTGGTTGGTGCTGGCAGACCCAGGGGTTGAACCAAGTCCTCATCCAGAGTGTTAATCGCAGTCCATCCTGGTGCTCTGGCAGCGGGTGGGCTCCCCACACTGACCACAGACTGCTGAGCGCCCCCAGCCCCTGCAGTGTAATTGACTCACCCAGCACCAGGTGAGCAGGCTGCGGCAGAGCCCAGACCAAACCCCAGGTGTCCAGGCCTCCATCCATTGCCTTACAGAGACCATCCTTCCCCCTCCTGCAGCCGCTGTCTCACTCCATGCACTGAGCTGCCATCGTGGGTGACTTCTTGCTAGGGCAATTCAGCACTGCGTCTTACCTGCTGTGGGCAGCAGAGTCCGCGACGTGCATTCAGCCCCCTTACTTCTGTAGGCAGGGCAGCTGAGTGACTGCGCCTTGGGCTGCTGTGTGGGAGACCTGGGGTCTCGGCCCAGCTCTGCCAGCAAGCACGTTTCCTTTTCGATGAGCTGAAAATGAGGGATTTTCCCCCTTGGAGGGTAGGGCTGAAGGTCTTGGTTAATATTAAGCGTACAGCAGTACTAACACCAGTCAGCGGAAGAGAAGACTTGCACTCATATCTGTCTAGCTCCTAGGCCAGGTCACTTTCCCCTCGGTGACTGGATAGGTTGTATGGCAGGGCTCTCTCTCAAGAGTCTGTACTCCGTGCTGGTGTTCCATGCATTGCTCCTCCGCAGCCCGCCATACCACTCCAGAGAATCACCTACAAAGTCCAGGAACTTTGGAATGATCAAGTTCTGGAGCTGGTTCTTGCTGCTAGGCACTAGATCTCAGCTGGGGCATGCCCACGATATTAGTTTTATATGGGTCTTACCCATTATTTTCCCCTATCTCCACTCAAAAAAGCATGATAAAAAGTTACAATTTGTAAAAAGGTCATGTTTGTCAGAGCTGTGTCTCATGAGATACTTTACCAAATGACCCCATGTGTGCCCCATAAACTCCACCTGGGGCCCTAACTGGGCATTCCCATTTCCAGGCTGATCTGAGAGGGGACGTGGCTTTTAGAACAGGCTGAAAGTACAGCTTTCACGAGATAGGCTGATAGAACCTTAGCTACGGTGCAGCTATGCGAAGCCCTGCCATACGGGAGAAAGAGGTATCCACTGGAGCTGGTCAGAAGATTTTCATCAACAGTTTTCTGGCAGAAAATGTTTGACAAATGCAGAATTTTTAATAAAATCATTTCCTCTGTGTGTGGGGGAGGGAAGGTGGGCGAGAGAAATAAAAAAAATAGTTTCCAAAAGACAATTCCAAAACACATTTCAAAATGTCAGAAATCCCCATGAAATGGAAATTGTGAGTTTGGACAAGCTCCGTGCTTCAGGCATTCTTTAAGGCAGCTGTCAGCTGTTACAGATCCTCTACCTCCCTCCTTGTTGCTACGTTTATTCTTCTAGCTGATCATGTCGGTGTTTGAGAACAGCATGAAGGAACGAGGCATTACTGAGAATGAGGCCTTCGACTGGGAAAAAGCTGGAACGGACATTTTATTGTCTACAAGCACCTCCACACCACCACAGCAGAACACCAGGCAGACAGCAGCCATGTTTGGGTGAGTGTTATCATAGAATCATAGAATATCAGGGTTGGAAGGGACCCCAGAAGGTCATCTAGTCCAACCCCCTGCTTGAAGCAGGACCAATTCCCAGTTAAATCATCCCAGCCAGGGCTTTGTCAAGCCTGACCTTAAAAACCTCTAAGGAAGGAGATTCTACCACCTCCCTAGGTAACGCATTCCAGTGTTTCACCACCCTCTTAGTGGAAAAGTTTTTCCTAATATCCAATCTAAACCTCCCCCACTGCAACTTGAGACCATTACTCCTCGTTCTGTCATCTGCTACCATTGAGAACAGTCTAGAGCCATCCTCTTTGGAACCCCCTTTTAGGTAGTTGAAAGCAGCTATCAAATCCCCCCTCATTCTTCTCTTCTGCAGGCTAAACAATCCCAGCTCCCTCAGCCTCTCCTCATAAGTCATGTGTTCCAGACCCCTAATCATTTTTGTTGCCCTTCGCTGGACTCTCTCCAATTTATCCACATGGTCACACCTGTCACGCTGTCAGCAGGTGCTGGGCCAAGGGAGAGTCACTGGAAGGAACACTGGCCGTGATTGCCCTGGACAATAGGATTAGGTACAGAAGTGTTGTTCATTTTGCTGTAGAGATGAAGTGTGTGTAATACGGTGTGCCTAAGTCACCGGATCGCACCTGGATCCTGAGCATTTGTCTTCTTGTTGTCACCTTGTACTGGGAACGCTCCCCTGCTTACGCTTTTACATCAGGAGGGTGCTGCACATGATGTGGTGCACGGTCCCTGGTGCTCGCCAGCGGGGTCCACACGCCAGTGCGTGTTACACGGTCCCTGGTGCTCGCCGGTGGGGTCCGTGACCCTGGGACAAAGAGCTATTTAGATATTTAAAAATGGCCTGGAAAAAACTCCTCTGACAGGAGATTGAAAAGATTGGGATTGCCTGTTTTAGCGAGGTGGTGAATCAGAGGGGCTGTGACAACAGTCGACAGAGCAATGAAGGGCTCAGAAAAGGGAGAGTGTGACGTTCTCTTCTCCCTGCCTCACAGCGTTAGGATAGGGGACAGTCAGTGAAATTGAAAGGTGGCAAATTCATGATGGATAAAAGGAAATGGTTTTTCACAGGATGTGTGATTAACCTCGAACAACTCCTCACAGGAAGTCGCAGAGGCTGGAAGATTGTCAGATGATGAAAGAGAATCCAATCTCTTTCATCATCTGGGTGGCAAGAGTATCTAGCGTTCTAACAGCGAGTGCTAACACGTTCTGGCAGGGATATTAAATCTTGTATTCCAGGGTTTAAACCAATCTCTACCTGTTAGAGATCAGGATAAAACCTAATGTGGGGGTAGATTAACCCACATCTGCCTCCTCAGGATTCCTTCGCCTTCTGCTGGATCATCGGTAGCGACCCACGTCCAAGATAGGAGACTGGAGTAGGGGACCCTGAGTCGGTCCTGTCTGACACTTGCGTGGAATAGACACATGCGGGTGGGATGTTTAGAATCTTCTGAGTGGTTTAGCAGCACAATCCAAGGGGAGGCAACTGGAATTTTCTCTGAAGTCGCCTAGGTGCTTGTGAGAGTCCTGGCATAAATGGATGATGAGCACATGCTCTTTCCCACTGGGTAGGACAACATGGGTAAAGTTTATGGAGCCCTGTCGGCTTAGGGCTAGGTGGACTCTTCCCCTACAGCCGGCTGTTCCCTAATTGTCCAGCACCTTCTCTGAAGCAGGGGTTGTCAGCCTGGAGGTCTGTGAGACGCCCTTCCTTTGTTTGTGGCTAGAGGGGAAGAGGTTTGTGAACTTGTTGGGGCATGGGCTGCTGGCCTGGGAAAGGTTGCGACCCCTGATGCAGTTAGCCTAGCAGCTCCTACATATGGTGGGGGTGCTGAGGCAGGTCCAGGGTGCAGGATATATAAGGGTCCTGGTTCTCTATGTGATCAGTATTGTTGTCCTGTCTTGATGTCCCCCTTAGGGTGGTTAACGTCACTCCAGTTCCTGGGGATTTGCTGCGTGAGAACACTGAAGATGTCCTGCAGGGTGAACACTTGAGCGACCAAGAGAATGCTCCTCCAATCCTGCCAGGCCGGCCAGTGGAAGGGCTGGGCCAGCCTCCTAACATTGCCTTCAACGAGACCGAGGTTTGGGAAGAGACAGACGTGAACCGCAACAAACTCAGGATCAGCATCAGCAAAGTAAGGAACCTTCCTCTTGTCTGGCAGTGAGGTGTGCGTGCCCAACTCAGGCCGTAGATTTAAAACCAGAAGGGACCATTGTGACCATCTAGTCTGACCTCCTGTATAACACAGGCCAGAGAACCTCACCCAGTGTCTGCTGCGCTGAGGGAATTCTTTCTCCTTGCTACAGGAGTGATGCTGTCCAGCTCAAAAACTTGTGGTTGAGCTAATGTGTGTCTTTGAGCCATCCCAGCTCAATATAAGGACGCTACGCTTTGGAAAATTTGCCCCATCCCTTGGGAAGCTGCTTTAGTATGAGACATCTTCTTCATATGTAGGTACTTATAAACCAAGATCAAATCACCTCTTTATCTTCTCTTGGATAAGGTACAAGGCTTGGGCTCCATAAGTTTCTCACTGCTAGGCAGGTTTTCCACACCTCAAATCTTCCTTGTAGCTTCTCTCTGAATTGCACTTCGAATTTTTCAGCATCCCTTTTGATATGTAGAAACCGGAAATGGGCACCGTTTCTGGCAATGGTCTCACCAGTGACTACTTATACAGAGGTAATATCGCCTCCCTACTTGCACCCAATATTTCTTCATGTTAGCCTTATGCCACAGCATTGCACTGGGAAGTCATGTCCACTTGGTTTTCCCCAGGATCCCAAAGACCTTTAATCACTGCTTCCCCAGACAGAGCCCCTATCCAGTACATGTGACCTGCATTCACTGCTTCTAGATGAATGAGCTCAAATTTGGTTGTTTAAAAACACTTATTACTTGATAGCTGCCATCTCATAGATTCATAGATATTAAGGTCAGAAGGGACCATTATGATCATCTAATCCAACCTCCTGCACCATGCAGGTCACAGAATCTCACCCACCCACTCCTGCGATAAACCTCTCACCTATGTCTGAGCTATTGAAGTCCTCAAATCATGGTTTAAAGACTTCAAGGAGCAGAGAATCCTCCAGCAAGTGATCCGTGCCCCATGCACAGAGGAAGGTGAAAAACCTCCATGGTCTTTTCCCATCTGCCCTGGAGGAAAATTCCTTCCCAATACCAAATATGGCGATCAGCTAAACCTTGAGCATATGGGCAAGATTCACCAGCCAGATACCCAGGAAAGAATTCTCTGTAGTAACTCAGATCCCACCCCATCTCATCAAGTGGTCCAGATCACTTTGTGTCAGTGACCTGTTCCCATCATGATTTACCAACCCACCAATCTTTCGTCATCTGTTCATTACTAAGGTTTTTATATTTTCTTCCAGATCATTAATAAAAATGCCAAATATTTTTGGATCAAGGACCAAGAACTGCAGGACCCCACTAGAAACACTCTCATTGGATGATGATTCCACATTAAGAGTTAGGTTTGAGACCTGTCAGCCAGTTTGAAACCCATTTCACATGTGCCACACTGATTTTTAGTGCTAATTTTTTAATCGGAGCGTCATGTGGTACTAAGTCCAAGTGTATAACATCAAAATGGTTATCTTTATCAACTGGACTTGTGATCTTGTCAAAGAATGATATCAAGTTCATTTGACAAGTCCTATTTTCCATGAAGGCCTGTTGATTGACATGGACTATATTCCCATCCTTTAGGTCTTTGTGGATTGAGACTTATATCAACCTTTTCATGGCTCTGACTGGAATCTGTGGCAGGCTAACCACCCTGTCGCTACCCGGGTCATTCCGTGCATGCCTTTTATATATTGGCATGGCATTAGCATTCTTCCAGGCCTCTGGAGCTACTTAGTATTCCAGGATTTATTAAAAATTAACATCACTAGTCTGGAGAGCGTCACAGCCAACTCATTTTAAACTCTTGGATGCAAGTATTGTGAGCTGGCATGTTTCCTTTAGAGACTGGTGTGTAGCAGAGACAGGATCATACACTAGAATGGGGAAGCTTTGTTTCCATCCTGTCTTACCTTCTTACTTCCATATTGTGGAAACCATATTCCATAAAAATCAGTAACTCCTGGTTCTAAAAGTCACCTCAGCTTTTTCTGTTCTTAAGAGCCACCAAATATACTGCAGTTTTTCCTTCAGGCCTGAGATACCCCTCAGAGACCCTGGCACAGAAAATCCACTTGTGGTTTTCCTTGCGGGTGCTCATTTTGGCTCATGCAGGAGTTATGTCATATTGTTAGTGTTGGAGCAAGTGCTGCCAGTCTCATTTCCCTCTCTGGTCTGCTCCAGTTGGCAGCCGTAGGCATTCCTTCCCAATGGTTTCTTTTACTCGCCATTCTCTGCATTCCCCCTGGATGGTACATACAAGGTACTGGGCCTGGGAAACTCGGCTTCCCCGTCATGCCAGTCTGGGTTCCTTCAGAGATAGATGTGAGTTACACCAGGAGCCTTCATGTCAGAGAGGGCATTCAGACCTCCTTTCTGCACAGTATTGGTCCATCTTGACAGTGCTGAATGCCAGGGCACTGGTGAGCTATGCCATAAGGTCACCCACAGATAAGAGAGGTCTCTTCAGGAGCCAAAGTCTGACCAGGGTGACCCTCCCTCTGTCTGAGAGGGCTGTTGCTTCTTGCCAGTTTCCAGGAGAAGCAGCTGAGGGCCTCCTGCAGGTGCTGAGCATCTGGCGCTCCCAGGGACTTCAACAAAAGTTGTGGTTGCTTGGCACCAAGCCGGGCTGGGGGCTTAGCATCCTGCCCCGGGAAACTCCGGCCTCTCCTTTTTTTCTGTCCGAGAACTTAAGAGCGGCCACACTGGGTCAGGCCAAAGTCCGGTAGCCCATCGAGCCCAGTCTCCTGTCTTCCGACAGTGGCCAAGGCCAGGTGCCCCAGAGGGAATGAAGAGAACAGGGAATCAGAGCTGCAGCGAATCCCGCTTGGCAGATGAGTCCCGGTCAGCCCCTGGGCCGGAGGAGCTGCTGCTGCTCCATATAAGGAAGCTCCCCGCTCTGTGTACCTGCTTCCAGCCTCAGTCCCAGCCTCCTGTGCTGCTTCAGCACCAGACTGACCGCTGAAAGCTCTCCTTTCTCCGTCGCTGGCCTGCATCACTGCTGACCCTACCACCGTGCTCCTGGGCACCCTGTCCTGCAGCCCTGGGGCTGCTCGGACTCCCCACTCTTGTCCCCGCCCAGTTCAGGCAGCAGCCAGACCGTGCCACTGTTCTCCACATCTCTCAGATCCAACCCTTTCTCGCTCTCCCAGCCAGGCCCGCTGCAGCTCCCCGCTTCACTACTGCAACCACCTGCCTCTGGCCTACCTGCTCCCTTCCAGTCTGTGCAAAACCCTGGGCTGAGATCTGCTTCCCGGCTGGCCAAAGCCTCCCATTGGCCTCCCTTTCTCTGCTGCATCAGGCTCATTGGCCTACAGCCCTTCACTACTCTGCCCCTCTCTAATTATCTGCTCTTGTGTCCACTTCCCTGCACCAGCCAAGGATGCCAGGGTTTCTGCTTCTCTCACAAACACCTTCACACGTTCTACCTTGCCGCCCCTTGTGGAGAGAGCTGCCTCATGGGCTAGCCCACGAAATCACTGCCCTCTCCTCCAGACCTACTTCTCCTGTGATCGCTGCAGGAAATTGCCAGCTGATCCTGGGCAGATGCTCAGCAGGGATGGCGGGTTTGTTATTTGGCTATTCGTTTCACACACCGTCTAAATGATTTCTATCCCATGGCATATGCCCAGGGTCAGGCCTGGCTCTGCACACAGAGTTTGTACCACTATGTCTCTTAGAGGGCTGATTTGTCACTGATGGGGTATACCAGTCCCACCTCAACTGTGGATGCAGTTATGCTGCTAAAAAGGTGCCTTATCCTGATCTGGCTTGTTCCCATGCCTCTACAGAAATAGCGATACCATGTATAAAACGTCATTACCCAGGGTAGCTGCATCCACTCTAGGCGGGGCATTATCTGCTGCACAGTTACAGTAGTAACTCTTGTCCTCCCTCCCCAGTTCCCGCCTGCTTGTTACACTCATGTCTTGTGTCGATGGTAAATTCTGTGGGGCAGGGACCATCTCCTGCTGCCAGCACAACAGGGCCCAGGTCAGGCCTGGGCCCCTGAGCATGGCCAGAAGACCAGGGACTACATAACACCCAGCCCCTGCCAGGAAAGCAGCCCTGGCACAGGAACAGGCTCTGGGCAGCCACACCAGGGTCCAGAGCAGGCTGTGTGACAGAGAGGATTCTCCCTTGCCCACCTCCACTCCCTTAGCTGCTGCAAGAGGTTTTTTTTAAAAGCAAGTTCACCCCAAACACACAAATAGATTAGGTTGAGGAGGTACATGAAGCTCAGCCAGAAAAGACCCTCTTCTTCTGAAGTAAGAGGGTCCACACACGGTGTTATTCCAGTACAGCTGTTCTGCTTTAGACTCACACCCTTCCTTCATGTGGAATAGCTTCCATGTGTGGACAAGCCCCTACGTTCCTCTGAGCACCGCTAGCACAGGCCATGAGAGGACAGCTGGGACTGTATTGTTCTGGAAGGAAGAGACAGGAGAGATTCAAACCCAGAGCGAGCGTCCCAGCTGGTGGGCCGTGCTGGGTTCTCCTCCGTGTCTGCCATCAGCTCCTTGACGTTCTCTGTGTTTTCCCCCATACAGACCCAGTGCATGGTGGAAGAGGAACAAAGAAGTGGTGTCTGCCCTAGCTCCCCTATACGGGCGCCTCCAGACTCCCCTACCACTCAAGTGCGCTCTCCGAGATACCGTCGTGTGAACAGCCCTGAGTCGGAGCGCCTTTCCACTGCCGATGGCAAAGCAGATCTCCACGAGAGAAGGTTTGCTCACACACCACAGCATCCCTTTCTGCTTTGCCCTGGGAAATGAAGGGCAAGCGAGCCCAGTGGCCTCCTGCCCTGCAAGGGGTGTGGCTGGATTTGTTACACATTTTAAAGTATTTTTCATCAGCCTCAGTTTGTCTCTCGCTTTTGGTACGGTTATTGGTATGACAGGCTCTGCCGGGGCTGCCGTCGTAGGCTCCTTCTCTTCTTCGCCCCTCTATAAAACCGCCAAGTCTTTCTTGTGAAGCCTGGAGATGTTTGTGCGGAGGACGCCTGGCTGGTTTGCTAGCTGGTATCTTGCTGTCATTGAGAAACATGCCCTGGGTGATGTCAGCTCTTTTACTCTCAGCACGCTGCTGCTCTCCCAGCTGGAAACTCAGCGGGTCCGAAGGCTGGCAATCTAGGGCCATGCCATTCTTGAGAGTCACAGTAGGAAGATGGCTTCGGGGGGAGAGGTTAGAAGCTCTGGGATGGCAGGACAGGTGTGCAGAGGGGTTGCTGGGAGTTTAGGAACAGGAAGTGGGGATCGGGGTCAGTTGCTGGTGTGGGCAGGGAGTCACAGCTGGAAGGGAAGGAGGTTTGTTTGAAGGAGGCAAAGGTGAGTCCAGCAACTGGAGAGTGTTCACAGCATGTGGATGGCAGCAGGAGGGAGGTGGGAGTGGACCACTATCCACACAAATATGCCCCACCACTCTGAGAGTTAAATGGGACGCACCTAGACTGGGTTTACCTTGCTGTCCCTGAACGTGCTCGTTTCACCAGTTCACCTCCTGGCTGTGGGAGCACAGAGAAGCGTGCTTGTGTGTACGCACAGCGCACCGGCAATCTGGAGAGCAAGCCCTGACTTCAAGTGGCAAAGGCCACAGGAAAACCTTGTCTGAGATCCGTCGGGGCTCACAGGAAATGAACCGTACAGGCCACAATGAGGAAGGGGAGCAGTTTAGGGTAGAGAGGAGTAGGAAATGAGCGTTCCACAAAGCTCAGCACTGGGGCCATTCTGGTGTGGCTTGGATAGAAATCTGAACCCACTGATGATGCAGGGAGGTGTCAGACACAGGGCAGAGCCAGCAGGCTCCAACACTGGCAAATTCACAACTCCCTGGTCTGCAATAGTGGAGGCTGCAGCCTGGACAGGGCCCTGGGGCGGGGATCTGACTGCTGTGCTAACCAGGCCCACAAAGCTCCAGGAGCCCCTGAGACTCAGTGTCCTGGCATCCCCTGTGCAAACCTGGGATTGCATTGCAGCCCAGTTGCCTTCTCTCAGCAGCTCTGCTTCATGGAGGGAGCTAGGCTGCAGGCCTTGGTGGTGGCATGCCCTTCCTCCTCCCTCTGCTCTTCCTCTTCTCCACTGGTGCTCTGGGCCCAGATTGTGACTTCATGGTCAGTGGTGTGGCCAAACCCCAAATGCTGGGCCCAATCAGGTTCACCCCCAAGTGGCAGGGACTTGCCATGCTCATCGGAGGTCCACATGGATTGGGGAGACAGCTCATGTAGCTGCACGGAAAGACTGAAGCCGGCTCCTCACCGTGCCCCGTGCAGCCAATCTTTCCAATACCTCCTCCTTGGTCAGAAAGGGCGCTGCGGTGTTCATATTCCTAGCTGGGGCTATGAAACCGCCTCCATGAAGCTGTCATGACCGGTGCCTACTCTTCTGAAGGTGCCCTGGCCAGGCTCAGTGCCGTGAACTAGGCTTGCAAGGGGGATTCTGAGGAGGATGAGCTCATCTGGCTATCCACATTTTCCTTCCTCTAGGCTTCCCTGCTGCCCCCGTCACATCCTGCCAGCCTAGAGCAAGTGGTTCTAATGACTCTGCTTTTTAATCCCTTGCGGACCAGCTGCACTCTGCTGGTGCGGGGTCAGTGAGGTTAGTGTGTCTCAGCCTGTGCAGTGTGTCTGGGATGGAGCGTCCCCTTTGGGACCACCTCCTGCTAGAGCCTGCTCTTCTTGGCTCAGCCTATGCTGCTCCTGGAGCAGCCATTGTCTCTCATCCCCTCTGGCTTGTGTGTAAAGGACTAAAGCCCTGAACCTGTCCCATAAAAGGGAATTTGGGCTGTCTGGCACTCTCAGTTGAGAGTGTCCTCATTCACAGGTACTAAAGATTTAGGCCCACATAAACCACCTCAGCAAGAGAAAGTGGCGTGAAGGAGAACAGCTCCATCAGTCCTGGTGCTGGTTCCGACGTGCACACCTAAAGACAGACATCCACCGCTGTTCCCTTCGGCATCCAGATCAGATGATGATATCGTCACTGCCCCAGAGGGATCCATCTTCTACAGTGACCAGGGAAGCACCAGGTCCAAGAGTCCCACCAACTGAGCCACTCCGCATACCAGGGCAGTGTGAGACCTACATCTCTCCAGAGGACATTTTTGCTCTCCCTTATCCCCACTCCCCCATCCTTTCGGGTATGTCTTTATTCAGAGACATCATTACTCCAGAGGAGGAAGCTATACAGAGCATCCAGAGCCTCTCTCCTCTCCCACCCACGAGCCTGGGCACACAACCATCAGTACCATCAGTTCCGCTGGTGGTTCAGGATCCAGCTCTTTCACCCAATGCGTTGGAGGCTCCAGAAGAGGCCCTACCCTACCACACAGGAACAGGCCGAGATAGAAGCCCTACGAGGTCAGGGTTCTGTCCTCTGACCAGATATGACTTTCCAAGAGACAGGTGGTACCCTGTGCCCTGAGGTCCTCCTCAGCTGGCTGATCCTTCACACTAGCATTACTGGGGCTCTTGGGATCCCTATTCTAGGCCTGGAATCAATACATGAGCCTCACTTGCAATCTCCTGGCCAACACTAACTGGCTCCATCAGCATATACAGAAGACAAAGTTGAACCAGATCCAAAGGTCTGGCAGCAGTTTTGTCCTCTTCCCCAGATGAGTTGGTTACCCCATCTTCACACGTCTGCCTGATGACTACAGGCAATATCAAGAGCTCCTACAAAAGGGTGACATTTTAGCTCCAGATACAGCATGAATAGGTTCAGGACCCTCAATATAGATTGCTGGACATCCTGCAACCCTCGGGTCCCAGTCACGTGGCTCTCCTGATCAATGTGACCATCATGGATCCAGCTACAACAGTGTGACACCACTCCTGCTTCTTGTGCTCCCACCCTGACGAGGGCTGGTAAGCACTACTTGGTTTCATCTAAGGGGGCTGAGTTTCTATTCTTTCATCCGCTGCCTGTCTCTCTGATGCTACAGGCAGCCACCAAAAGATCCAGGCTGCAAGGCCTCAAAACTACACCCTGGTACAAGGTGCCAGACAACTTGGCCTCCTAGGGAGAAAGGTCTCCTGTCTCTTTCCAGTTTAGAATTTCAAAGTATCAGGCCCCTACCTACATATGACTTCACTAATTATGCAGAGTTGTTGGGTTTTAAGGACAAGATCCCTCAGGAAGATAGAGCTCAGTTGATGAAGGCAAATGATTGTCCAAAACCACTCTGCAGGCTGCAGTAGATACTGCAGATGCTGCATCCAGAGGTTTCAGAGTAGCAGCCGTGTTAGTCTGTATTTGCAAAAAGAAAAGGAGTACTAGTGGCACCTTAGAGACTAACCAGAGGGATATGTATGGCCATTGTCATGAGGAGAGATTCCTTGTTGCAATCCTCAGGTTTCCCTAGAGAGATGCAGAGTACCATTCAAAATCTGCCTTTGATACAGCTAACACATTCAACGAAGATGGATAAATCTCTCCATTCTCTCAAGGACAATGCTTCGTTCTCTGGGTATCTGTACCCCTGCCCCTACGAGGAAGCATCACAACTGGGGAATAGCGTAAGACCACCTCCTCAATCATTTTACCACCAACGCTCCCAAGTACTCAGCTCCCGTGACATCCACTGCCACACCTCACTCTAACCCACAGCCAAAGAATTACTTAGATGGGAACCTCAGGGCCTGTATCCCTTTACTGATGCCACATCATCCTTCCACTTAGTTTTTTGGAGGCTGCCTTACCCAATTTGCCCTCAGCTGGAGAGCTTTAATAGTAGACAAATAAGTGCTGGAAATGATTCACTAACTGACCAAGTTTCTGTCCACTTTCACCCACAAAATCCCTTCCTGGGCCTTTTTCAGGGATCAGCCTCCTGCGGAAATGTTGCATCGAGAAGTGGACTCCCTTCTCCACCAGGGAGCCATAGAAAGAATTCCACCTCAACATCAAGGGAAAGCATTCTACCCCCTTTACTTCTAGTTCCCAAAAAGAATGGGGGATGGAGACAGATTCTCGACGTACACAGACTAAATATATTCATCCAAAAATTAAAATTCTGCATAGTCACATTGGCATCAATATTTCCCTCTCTGGAAGAGGGCACATGGTTTGTGACTCTCAGTGTGGAAGGTGCTCAAATGCACATTCACCCAGGCCACAGAAGATTCCTCAGGTTCTTCATTGGTCATGACCATTACCAATTCAGAGTCCTTCCATTCGGGCTAGCTATGGCACCCAGGTTCTTTACAAGGGTCTTTTCAGTGGTGGCAGTGCGTTGACTGTCTTCCCATACCTCGATGACTGGCTTCTGACAGGCAGATCATACAAGGAAGTCCAATTGGCAACCCGATTACTCCTTAATCTACTACCTCCCCGGGAATTGTGTCAGCCACAAAAAGTCCACTTTAACCCCCCACACTAGGTCCATAAATTTCATAGGAGTGACCTTGGACTTGACTGCAGCAAGAGCCTATGTATCTAACAAAAGATTCCATGCCAAGGAGACCCTATAAACCAGGTCACCCTCAGACCGTGAACTACAGTCAAAGCTTGCCTCTCCTTCCTTGGCCACAAGGTCTCATGCACACACATGATGTCATTTGCCAGGCTCCATCCTATTGTTGGCAAACCTGGCTTCAGTCCGTCTACTCACCAGAAAAAGTCAGCATCGTTGCCTAAGTAATAATTCTGTCAAGAGTTCTAGCCTCTCTTGTCTGGCGGACAAAGCCCGTAGAAAGTTTGAGTGTGGACTCCTTTCCTCACACCTACATCCTGAAGGGACTTCTTAGATCCTTCCCACCTTTGGTGAAGCCAACCCCTCAATGGGACCTCAACCTCATTCATTCATCTCTCACCAGACCTCCCATTGAACCTTTAGCCACATGCTCTTATGTTCCACCTCTCAGTGAAAGTTGCCTTCCTAGTTGCCATCACATCAGCCAGAAGAATCAGTGAACTAGGAGCACTCATGGCAGACGTACCATACATACCTTTCATAAAGGAAAGACATCTCTTCACCCCCACCTGGAATTCATCCCTAACGTAATTTCAGAGTTGCACATGAGAGAAAGAACCCACTTACCAATTTTTTTTCCCCAAAACTGCATGAGTCTGATAAGGAAAGGCCAATTCATTCTCTAGATGTCTGAAGAGTGCTGGCCTTTTATCTACAAAGAACAAAAGCACTTAGAAAGACGCCTACACTTTGTTTGTCAATAGCAGAGAAATCAAGGGGTCAAGCTCTATTTGCACAGAGACTTTCTAAATGGATCTCTGGCTGCATTATCCTTTGCTACCAACTAGCTCGCATCCCTCTCCTGGAGGGAGAGAGGTCCCATTCCTTCAGAGCACAAGCAACCTCTGCTGCATGTCTGAGAGAGGTACCTCTGCTGGAGGTATGTTGGGCAGCTACCTGGAGCCCCTTGCTCATCACGCTTTGGTCCAGTCTTCTACTACAGACACAGCTGTGGGGATGGCAGTATTACAGTCAGCTGTCACGTCTGCGCCCTCGCACCCACCTTATGTTTGACCATTGCTCGCAAATCTCCCATGTGTGAACTCGACATAGGGACCAACGGACACTGCTACTAAAAATCTCCAGACTCAGGCTCGTGGTGCGCATGCGGACTCGCATGTGAAAGATGGATAGGGAGCACACATCTTGAAGAACCTCCAGTTACAGATAAGTAACCTCCATTTACTTACCCTGCACAGTACCTGGAGTTCTTTGAGATGTGTGCCCCTGTGGGTGCTCCACTCCCCACCCTCCTTTCCCTTTGCTTTAGAGTTTCCTCTGAGGGACTTTGCGGTGGAGAAAGAACTGAGGGCAATTCACCCATGCAGCCCTATATAGCCTCGGTGTAGGGCATGAGGATGCGTAGGGTGAATATGAGGGCCAAATGAGCACTGCTCCTGAAAATCTCTGATCAAAGGTGCATGGGCACATGTGCACCTGAAGTCAAACCCTCATAGACTTTAAGATCAGAAGGGACCATTGTGATCATCTAGTCTGACCTCCTGCACATTGCAGGCCACAGAACCTTGCCCACCCACTGCTGTAATAGACCATAACCTCTGGCTGAGTTACTGAAGTCCTCAAATCATGGTTTAAAGACTTCAAGGTTCAGAGAATTCTCCATTTACACTAGTTTAAACCTGCAAGTGACCCGTGCCCCATAGTGCAGAGAAAGGCAAAAAAAAAACCTGCCAGGATTTCTGCTAATCTGACCCAGGGGAAAATTCCTTCCTGACCCCAAATATGGCAATCAGTTAGACCCTGAGCATGTGGGCAAGACCTGCCAGGCAGATATCTGGAAAAGAATTCTCTGTAGTAACTCTGAGCCCTGCCTATCCAGTGTCCTGTCTTCAGTTGGTGGAGATTTTTGCTACTGGCAGTTGCAGATGGGCCACATGCCATTGTAGACAGTCCCATCAGGTCATCCCCTCCATAAACTTATAAAGCTCAGTCTTGAAGCCAGTTAGGTTTTTTTTTTCCCCACTGCTCCTCTGAGAAGGCTGTAAAAAAACCCTGATATGAAATGAGCATCCAGTATTCCCTCTGTCTTCAAGGCACTTTTGTAGCCTGGGTTAGAGGACTGTCATCAGGTTACGGGAAGCCTGGTGCCAGGGAAACTACAGTGCTACTGTAAACAGGCTGACCAGAAGGAGAGCGGCCTGAAGGGGTGTTTCCCAGTGGTGTGAAACTCCCATATTCTCCTTGTAGTCATTTAAAAGGAAAAGACATGAAGTTGGCCCTAAGCCTGAAGCAGTTCGGAGGGGATTTCTTTTTATCATTGAAGGTTCTAGTTACATATTTTCGGTTAAGCTGGGTGATATATTACTTGGGTGTATGGCAGAGGATTGGGAAGGGATCACATGGGTTTTCTGAGAGACCATGTGGGTTTTGTGTTGGCTCCTAATGTTCTTGTGATCCTAAATCTTGGCTCAGATCTTGGTTTCTAAGGGTTCTTTGTCTTGTTTTCAGATCTCGTGTAGATTTACCTTGTTCCCCTTCGCGGCTGGTGTGTTCCTCCCAACCAGCACAGATGCTGTCCATCGACACTGGCCAAGTAGACCGTCAGGCGAGCGGCAGGATGGATGTGTCTGCTTCTGTGGAGCATGAGGCCCTCAGCAATGCTTTCCGCTCCGTGCCGCTGGCGGAGGAGGAGGACTTTGATAGCAAGGAGTGGGTTATCATTGATAAAGAGACGGAGCTGAAGGACTTTCATCCAGGTGCTGAGCCGAGCACTTCTGGAACTACAGACGAAGAGCCCGAGGAGCTTAGGCCGATTGACGAGGGCGAGGAGAGGAGGCGATTGGGAGCGGAAGCTGCAGTCCGGCCAAAGATCCACGATGGGAGAACATGGGGGATGCAGCCTGTGACTGAGGAGGACAGTTCACACAGGCATGAAGGACACTGTCAAACGGTATCTGACAGCAAACCTGAACAGCAGCCAGGAAGCCCGGCCCAGTCACCGTTACACTCAGCACCAGTTCTCCGACAGCGCAGACGGGAATCCGAACCAATCGGTCCTCAGAGACAGGTAAGACATGCAAATGAACCGCAGCTCACCCACTGCACTGATCTCCTTCTCTGCTCTGTACCCTCTTGGTCTAGCTTAGGAAAGGCGCCATCTGGGCAAGCCCCTGCTACACTCGGGAATTTTGCTGATCCCAGCACTGGTGCCTTTGTAAACCCGCCCTGTTCAGGCTGACATGTCAGAGGTGCTCCCCGTACTGGTCAGATCACACCAGTGCTTGGCATGTCTTGTGACCATCTCCACCTGCTCTAGGTCTGTTTGAGCAGTGTCAGGGCAAGGGTGGGCGGAGGGCAAGGCGCTCGTCATGGCACCTGGGTGCGTCAGAGAGAGCAGGCAGGGTCATCTCTCAGTCCTCCGCCCTGGATCTAGGCAGGCCAGAGGACAGCAGCGGTGGTGCTCAGAGGGTCTCGGATCTGACCCAGTGCCATCTTGGGGCAGGCCCTGGCTGGTGCAGGTCACAAAGCAGCTCTTTGAAAATGAAACTTGGTTAAGAACACGGAAGTGTGTACGTGTCAGTCAGGAACTCTCCTCCCCCCGGTAATCATCATCTGAACAAACACACGCATCCACATACACACCGCAAAGTGGACGCTCAGACCCATTGTTGTTAGGGGTGGGTTGTTTGCAGGAGTGCTCGATAAGTGCTCTGTCTCCAGAAGACATTCAGGAAACGACTATCCTCATGCCAGGGAGAGTACAATGTTAGGGATGGATGTGCGCTTCTGCCAGGGGCTGGCATTTGCATGGCCGTGAGGCTCCCCAAGCAACAAACTGACCCAGGGATGGTCCCAAAGACATGCACAGGACATAGTAAGGCCACGCCTTGCCCCATGGGACCCTCCCTCAGGCCAGTGAGCAGTCCCAGGTGGCCCATCTCCTCCCAACACCTCTGCAGAAATGTGTGCCGCGGTGTGGGGCTGTAGCCACTGTGGGCAGGCTGGAACCACTGGAAACAATCACTGGACAAACCGCGTCAGGGTGACAAGGCCAGGCGCCCCTCTGGGTTCTGTTCCCGTAGAACCTGTGTCAGCTGTAAGGCCCCACAAGGGCTTAGAGACATGCAGCCAATACACAGAACCCTGGCAACATCCTGTCTGCTGTGCATCCGCTCCCGGGAGCTGGGCCTACAGTTATGGGCGAGGGGTCGCTGGGGACAGATACAGCAGTAGCAGGAGACCTGGAGACAATGGGCTTGTGGGTGACTTGCTTCTAATGTGCCAAGTGGCCCCAGTCTCCAGCAGGCTGTCAGATGCAGGCTTCTCCCATGTTCTTTGTGCACCAAATTGCCCCTTCCTAGCTGCTCCTTGAGTGCCCGGGCTTGGATCCAGGTGTGTGGCTGCTCAGCGCTGCCGGCCAGTGCCAGGTTTGGTTGAATGGTTGGTTTCCCCTCTAACTTACAGCCATGCTTAGATCGTACAACTGCCTCTCAGTGCACAGCACAGCTCTGAGGGGAGGAGTGTGCACTGGGCAGTCACGCAGCCATCTGTGGACTCCTGTGTGAGATGTGAATGGGTGGGGAGGAGGAAGGCAGCTGGGAGGAAAGCTCTCCGAGCCAGCCCGCTGGTGGAGGAAAGGAGCTGTGGAGAGCCAGAGTAGAGCTAAGGGCCCTGACCCCCACATGCTTTTATCCAGCCCTCACTCATAAACATCTGGTGGGACTTGGCTTGTGCCAGCCTGGCAGCTGACTGTTCTAACAGTCCCGGCAGCACTTGGTGAGTGGAGGGGCTCCGTCAACCCAGTATGGCCTGCGTACCATGAGCTAACTCAGAGGAGAACTCCAGGAATCCTGTGAATCTGTTAAAGCTCTGACCAGACATCGTGCATGCGAGTGAATCGTGCTGAGCCATGCAGGGTGTCTGAGGAGGTGCAGCTCACTGCAGTACCAGCTGGCAATAGCCACAGGTGGTGGTGTGTAGATACAGGACCCACTCCTGGTCCCGCTGAACTCCCTTGGACCTCTGTGAGCCTGGCCTCCAGTTCTATTTGGTACTTACATGTGAGATTAGCTGCAATCCTGTCTCCTTACAGCGGTACCTTCCTGGAGTTATCCATTCATCTATCGCGCTACCGTCCTGTCCCAGCATCTCCCAGGTGCTGGCAGTCTCTCACTCCTCCTCACCAAGAGGATTAGACTGCCCTTATGGATGACTGAATTTATCAGAATGCGGTTGCTGCTAGTGTGTGTGAGTGTGTGTGCGTGCACACAAGTGCTACTTTGTGTGTTCGTGAGCCTGGCTTTCTGTTACTGAAGCAGGAAGGAGCCTTTATCCAAACCCAGATAACAGACTCCAAAAGTAAAAATGTCTCAAAGCAGCAGGTTAAGTGACTACAGCCTTCCAGTTGCCGCCCAGGATAGAAACACAAATTCATGTGCGCTCCAGGATTTTGGCTACCGGTCCCCTCTGCACACTTTGGCATTTCTTGTAGCATGTTCCTCATTCTTGCCAGCGTGCCAGGAGCTGTACATGAAGCGGATAAAAACAGTCTCTGTCTGAGGAACTGACACAGAGAGGAGAAGACATTCTGCATAGCCCATGGTGCTGTTAGCTATTCTTCTTCTTCATCTTCATCTTTCCCAGATACACGTCACTGAGTTGGAGAGGGATTTTTCATGACCTGTGTCTCTGGGTTTCATGGAAGAATTGATTCTTTAGGACAGATTTGAATGAGCAAGAGGCCTGGTGCAGTAGAACTGGGAGTTTGGTCCGTGCACAAGGAGCATGATGAAAGGAGGCACAAAGCCATGGGTAGGAGAAGGAAGAAGGGGGATAAAATCATTGACACCCCAAAGAGTACAAGGTAGGAGGTGACAGTAGATGCAGGCAGAGCTGTGCATTGCCTAGGGGGAGAGGATGAGCCGCTGAGCTTGATGCTCAAGGCAAGGGGGAGTCATAGGAGGGATTCAAAGAGGAGAGTGATGAGGGAATTGGGATGGGGGAGGAAGCTGCAGTAATCACAGTGGGATATGTCCAGGGCAGGGACATGCCTGAGCTGCTGGGATGGAAGGGAAGGGTCCTGGAGGGAGAAACAGCAAAGCTAATAATAGCTAGGGTGTGAGGGAGGAGCTGAAAATGCTCTGAAGCTCCTGGCCCTGCGAGATGGCGAGGAGAGTGGTGGTGATATGGCCAAGGAGAGGGGCAGAAGTGGGGAGTAGGTTGTGGAGGATAAAGAGCCCTGTTTTGGCCGTGTTGAGTGTAGCCTGGCCGTGAGCTACTCAGGTGTTGTCAGAGAGACAGGCACAGGGCTGGGCAGAGGCAAACACATGGGTGATTGAATCCTCAGCACCGATATGGTACCATGGCTGAATCCATGCAAGCAGATGAAGCCACTCCGGAGTAAGATGTGCAGCTAGAAGATCAGGGGACCAAGGACAAAGCCGACAGGGAGCAGAGACAGGACCTACTAAGGGATGCTGGAAGTGCAGTCGAAGAGGTGAGAGGAGAACCAAGAGCCAGCAGAGCCATGAAAGCACTATGCAGTGTTGTGTGCACTGTTAACAGCAGCCAACCTTCCCCCTAGAGGTGGCCGCAGTCAAGCATTTGACAGGTGGGAAGTGCCAGGTTTATGGTGGCTTGTGCAACCTTAATTCTGCCCCTTTGTGTGCCTGTGCTGTGCACTGAGTGAGGCATGGTCCTGGGGGAAAATAGTGGGTGCTTATGTAATTAAAGGCCGTCTCCTAGCGCGTGCACACAAGGGGCCAGAACTGAGACTGCACAGGCAGCTCTATATCTGGCATGTCATGAGTTTCAACTGCTCGGCTCTGCAGCCTGGCTATCATTCTTTTGACACCCCCTTTTTCTGGAATGTCCTGGGTTATCTGTAAATGGTAAAAATAAACCCCATTGTATGCAACTGAAACAGGGCAGGGTTTGAGCCCCAGTCCTTGAGGCCCCAGCACAGGCCGCTGTCCGTGGAGCTACAGGGCTAGCGGCATGAGACGGCTGCTTTTCCAGGAGGAGGATGGGCCTCTGGTGCCCTGTGGTGTGTCTGGGGCGTAGCCAAGAGGATCCCAGTGCAGCAGTGAGAGACTCTTGCCCCACATGATAGCACCAGAGTGAGGTATGGACTGTTGGGGCCATGTGCTGGCTCCAGAGGGATGGCTGGAGGGAGCCCCGCTCAGCTCTCTCTTCCCTCTGCCCCTGGGATTGGAGGACTTCCTGCCCCTTGTGGTGCTCTCAGAATGGGGCATGGGCTGCTGGGGCCATGGACCAAGTCCAGTGAGGTCAGGTGCAGGGGAACATGGTACAGGTCTCTCCGTCCCACCCCTGCCACTGCAGTAGTTGTGACAGCTCCCAGGCATTCCCAGTGTGTGCTAGGCATCCTAAATACCGGAGCCCCGGCTGGCTCCCCACATGTCCATGCATATCTATATAGACAGACTGCACACACCCATGAATCATGACACTGCTGAAATGCAGTCGCAGCCAGGGCAGTGAAACAGGAAAGCTGTTCAACATGCCTGGAAACAACATGCATCGGTTTAGGACAGGAAGTGAAGGGATACCAGGGGCAGCTAGAACTGCAGGGGGAAGTGAGGATGGGAGAATATAATTACCCTATTTGGAGCTTTGTCAGGACCGTGGGGTGCCACCCAACTCTTGTGAAATGTGTCGCAAGACCCTGTAACGACCACACGGAGAAAAGAGAGGAACGAAGGAAATGGTGGGTAATGCCAAGCGAGCAGGAAGAGACTTGGGTAGGGGCTTCTCTTGTGAGAAGGACTCTGCGCATTCCCTGGCTTTCCTCTGACGTGCATTTGGGTGGATTTTCCTTGGTGAGTTATTTTCAGATGTTCATCAACACATTCAACATACCTAGTCAGCCAGCCCCTCCGCCTGCTGTCTCTGCCCAGACCCCAAGAGACTCACCTTCTTTCTAGTCACTTGCACCGAGCTGAGCTAGCCAGATAGTCTTCCCTGTAAACCGTGGCCATGGGGCAGAGGCAAGACAGGCCCCACCAGGGCTGCAGGGGCCACTGCGGCACCTCCTGTCCCTCTGGCCCCCATTCAAAATAAGTGTCCACTGCCTCTGACATGGGCCACTCTTTGCTTGTCTGCCTCAGTAGGTCTGATAAAGACTTTTCCTGCAGAGCCTCTGCTGCAACCGTCCTGTTTCTTTGCTAGTCCTGCAGCCGTTTGTTTGCCTGTGGCTGTCGGGCTGGGGACGTCATGCCTGGTGCATCATTGAGAACTGTAAGCCAGGGCTAAACAATGTAGAAAAAGCAACTTTTTAACAACATGCCTGGTGAAAAGTGCTGAGGAGCCGATGTGTGGCTGGCGTAGGGGGAAAGGGGCCTCGTGCCTCCTAGCCCCAGGGCTGCTGGGCCCAGCTCAGCCCAGCCCACACTGCAGGCTACATGGAGTTTCTATACAGCCCTGAGGGCTGCCCAAACTTGTGCCTTTGGGTGATCACAGCAGCTCAGAGCAGCCAGGGCACAGGAATGTGCTGACTGCCCCCACCCCCTGCCTCTGGGGGTGCCCACCCAAAGGGCTTCCTGCTCCTAAGGAAGGTGCAGAGCCCGCTCTCTACTCCCACAATGGACCTCCCGCAGCAGGGCTGTTCCCTGAGAGGGAGGGGACTCATGGACTTTGGCACACTGCTTGGGCTGGCACAAAGGAGCCGTGGCACAGAGGTGTTTCCCTGGGCTTCCTTGGTGGGTAGCAAAGGTACTAACGAGGTGGGTTGCGGCTGTGAGTTGGGGTCTGGGAGTGAATTCCCATTTCTAGACACGGATGTGTGAGTCTCCTGGCACTTACATGCTTTAAACCCACCGGAGTCACAGCTTGGAAAGCAGGGGGGCCCCAGCCCAAGTGCACGGGGAACCCCAGTGCTCACAGCCAGCCCCAGCTCTCTGACAGTGCTTCACAGTTGCTCTCTACAGGTCTCCTCCTCACCAGAGTAAGCTCCCATCTGCTCCCTGACACCAATCCCCAGAGACAGCCTGGGAGAACGGACGACTAACAGTTTGCCCTAAAGCTCCCCAAATCCGGGCTCTGCCAAACCACAGCTAAGAAACCCTCCTGCAGATAACCCTGCCTACTGAGATCTTTCCACTGAGAGATCATTGCTGAGAGATCACTGGGGGCTGTTCGCTCCCAAACTGTGATGACCATAACCACCGTGGCATCACGTAGGGAAGGGGGTGTCTCTCAGGTAGCCAGGACCTCAGTCATTTAGGGCTTTATTGATCACAACCAGCACCTTAAACGTCACCAAGAAATCATCTGGTATCCAGACAAATTGTGGTCTGCCCTGGAGTCCCGGCTGCAGAACCTGGACACCACGTTCTGCATTAGCTGCAACAGCAGCAATCAGAGCTTGCTGGGACTAAGAGGTGGATAAAGGGCCACGCTTCCAGAAAAGGCACGCTGCTCCCTTATTAGACGCAGCTGAGAAGCTCGTGACACTGAAAGTACTGAAGGGCAGGCGCAATCCATCCGTTGGGGGTGCTGAGATAACTTTGTCCTGTTCTGCTTACTTCTCCCCTCCTATAGGCATTAAAACTGTCCTGGTTAGCTTGGGCTCCTTTGGGCACCGAGTTATTCCACCAGCAGGATCAGGCATCAGCTAGGACTGTGTGCCACCAGCATACAGAAGACCTCACATTCACCTTCTTGACAACCCCATCCGCATGTTAACCAGAGGGGGGAGGACAGAACTGTCTGGTGCTTTGCTAGGGTCTGCGAGCATGGCAACACACCTCACGCACAGTGGCAGTGAAGACAGCTGGTAGTCTGGAAAGAACTGGCATGGACATGTTTATCTTTATCTGCCACTGGCAGGAAGTTATCAGCTAATTCCCTAGCAGAGTTCCTGTATGATACCCACCGCTACCACCCAGCTCTATGTGTAGGTATATGGGTGTTGGAGTATGGAGTATGTTGAGGGGATTACAAACTGGGGTTAGCTCAGGGGCTCTCTCTGCGGCCTCTGCCTATGGATGCTGGTGGAACAGGGCTGGTGCATAAATAATGATGCCCACAACTTGAACACTGCGTGCACTGCGTGGTCGTCCCATCTCAAAAAAGCTCTATTGGAATTGGAAAAGGTTCAGAAAAGGGCAACAAAAATGATTATGGGTATGGAATGGCTTCTATGTGAGGAGAGATTAATAAGACTGGGACTCTTCAGCTTGGAAGAGAGACAACTAAGGGGGGGATAGGATAAAGGTCTATAAAATCATGACTGGTGTGGAGAAGTAAATAAGGAAGTGTTATTTACTCCTTCTCATAACATAAGAACTAGGCATCACCAAATGAAACTAATAGCAAGTTTAAAACAAACAAAAGGAAGTATTTCTTCACACAACACACAGTCAACCTGTGGAACTCCTTGCCAGAGGATGTTGTGAAGGCCAGGACTATAACGGTTCAAAAAAGAACTAGATAAGTTCATGGAGGATAGTCCATCAATGGCTATTAGCCGGGATGGGCAGGGATGGTGTCCCTAGCCTCTGTTTGCCAGAAGCTGGGAATGGGTGACAAGGGTGGATCACTTGAGGATTCCCTGTTCTGTTCATTCCCTCTAGGGCAGCTGGCATTGGCCACTGTCAGAAGACAGGACACTGGGCTAGATGGACATTGGTCTGACCCAGTATGTCCGTTCTTATGTTGTTTTTCTTTTTCAAGTTTGTTTTCTGGAGCGTTTGTTCTTCTGGGTGTGGTTGAGAGCTGAACGTGGTGTGTGTTGTACCGGCAGAGCAGGGGCAGTGCCTCTTTGCCCCACCCCCCACCCCCCCCACACTCCCCTTGCCCTCGTGGTTCCTAAAAGTCCCCTGACCCTACCTCATGCTCTCACTACTTTGCATCCTCTCTATAACTCTTGTGTCATGCAGCAGGTGCCTGGGAAGTGGGGTGTATGAAGCAGGCGTGTGGGGGCGTTGACTTTCTGTCTGAGTTGCCGCGCAGACATGTCTGCAACTGGTTCTGCCCTGTCGAGTGTAGGTGTGAGCACCTTGTAGTGCAGGCTGTGAACACACGCTGGCTGGTGGGTTTTTTGTTTTTAGCTGCCTGGGTTGGTTCATTGGAATCTCGGACCCCGCTCTGGAACAACATTCCTGAGAGACTAAAGTTGAGTCACCAAAGAAAAACACCCAGGCCTGACTCTGAGCCCTAGTGCTGCCCAGTCTGGAACCGCAGTGTGGCTTCCCTGGAAAGGCTGGGTGGTGCTGGTACCATATCTGTGATCCACCACATCTGGCCGTGCACAGCTATGAACGCCGAATCTAGCCAGAGCAAACCACCTTTACTGCTAATGCTCCAAAGCTCCCCAGCCCTTTCCCGCCGACAGAGCTCTCGACAGGTACTGCGGGTAGCGTGGGTGAGAGACCCAGGTGCGAGCTTTCCCTGCTTCTGCTTTCTGCATGGCCTGGCCTGATTGACTTGTGGGGTACCTGGTGTGGCGCTGCCTGCCGGGGGCTGCAGCCCAAAGCGACTCTGTCCACCATGCATGGAGAGGTGCAGGGGCTGAGAAGGACTTTCCCTGCATTGCTTGGCCCCGTGTCAGGGGGCCTCTGTGGCTCCAGGCACCAGAACTGTGAGCAGGGAGACTGACAAAGTTCCCACTGCCGGCAGCCCGGCTGTATGGAGGAGGGAGCTGTCCTCCTGGGACAGACGGGGGAGAGAGGCTAAGGGTGACAGGGGCAGGTGGGGTGGGGGTCTGGGCAGGGGTCAGGGCCTGGCCGAGGATGACGGGCTGCAGGGGGCAGGGACAGAAGAGGACAGGTTGGAAGGGGGCTGAGCAGTACTAAGGGAACAGAGCAGAAGAAGGGAGTATAGGATGCAGGGGCAAAATGGAGGAGGCTGCCTCAGACTCCCCTGCCCCCCTTCCCCACTCCAAAAGACCCTGGGTGCTCTGTCCCCCACCACCTGCCCCTCTGGTCCCTAATATCTTCCTCTGGGTCCCCAGTCAGCCCAGGTCCCCCACATTCCCCTGCTGCTACTGGCTCTGACGGAGGGGCTGGTGCCTTCACCCAGGCCTGCCCCGCCCCACTGCCCAGGGGCACACCATGGGGGCCTAGGAAACCATTCCCCACTGGTGAGAGACGGGCCATGCTGTGCAGCAGGCAGGCTGCGTGGATCCTGTTCAGTAGATGGGAAGCGGGATGTACCCACGCTGCCCCAACCTATGTAAGTGCCATCAAGCTGGACTGAAGTCATGGAGTGGAGAGACTGAAAGCTGTGTCTGGGTGTGTGCCAGCCTACACAGAGAGAGAGAGAGAGAGAGAGAGAATATTTCTTCCAAGAGATCATGCCTGTAGAGTATCATAGACTATCAGGGTTGGAAGGGACCTCAGGAGTTCATCTAGTCCAACCCCCTGCTCAAAGCAGGACCAATCCCCCATAGTTGCCCCAGATCCCTAAATGGCCCCCTCAAGGATTGAACCCACAAGCCTGGGTTTAGCAGGCCAATGCTCAAACCACTGAGCTTTCCTTCCCTCCCACCCCCCCCACACCCCCCCCCGTGAGAAGAAGCTCTTTGGATTCTGGGCTCTATACGTGGAACCAAATGGCCTTTGCAGTCAGAGGGTCAGGGAAGAAAGACAGGAATTTATATAAAGTATAGCTCATTTACATGCATTAACTAGAGCGCCGGCTCATGGCAATCCAGACTGACAGTTCAGTAGTAGTTACCCAGCTACTGGATTCTGCCTCCTCCCTACCCCTCCGTGAGCGGTATACTGCACACAGGTCCGCCCAGAACAGAATTATATGACAAGTCCTAGTACCAAGTGACAGGCAATGAGTGGCTGTGCCGAACAGATATCAATGAGACGAGGTAGGAGCGCCTTCCCATCCATTAACACCGGCATAAATTCCATAAACATATTGAGTCCTTGGTTCCTCAGTGCTTTGGCAGTAGAGTTCAGGCATCCAATTAAAGGAGACACTGCTGTACTCCCCAGACAGTCCCAGCCCACCCCAAAAGGCAGCCATACCTCACCATGCTTGATGGGTATAGAAGGGTACCTCAGACACCTTTTATGGGCTGGAGGAAGGAGTCCCTGGGTGAGGGTCCTTGGCCTGTGTTATGCAGGAGCTCAGACTGGATGATCTAATGGTGCCCTGAGAAGCACTTATAAGCCTAAACACACTCCATCGCTGACAGGGAAGGGACTCCGAGTCTGCCAAGTGCAGAAAGCAGGAGTCGCAGCACTAGGGTCAGCTGAACCAAATGAAGGACACGCACAGTCATCTGAACTTTTACAGCAAGTACCCAAATGGGAGGTTGGTGCCTGGGTGAGACAAGTGCGTGTGCTGGCTGGGATTTGTCGGTCTTGGCATAGAGATAAGGTCCCGTCCTCAAGAACTGACCATGTACCTACCAAAGGGATGTGGGAGGGGATACTGGAAGGCCATGTGATCAGGTGAGGGGGCTCAGCCGCTGTCTACATGTGCTTGTTTGCGCCAGGAGGACAGGCTTGGTGTGGGACAAGATGCAGCTGAACTTCCCCACCAAGTCACGGTACCCTCCCACACCCCTTTGCTCGGATTGTACTGTCAGCTCTCCAGGGGAGCGCCGAGTCCTTCTCCGAGACGTGTCTGTCCAGGAGGGGCATGAAGGAGGAGAGGATAGAGCCTTTACTGGGAAGGATGCTGCTTTGGGGGAAAGGTGCCTCCTGCCCGCTGGAGACCTGACGGCTCTGTGAGTGGACTTGAGAGACAAGCATGCTCCTCGGGGCTCAGGCAGACAGCTGTGGAAAGGGGAGGAGCAGGTTAGCATTCCCAAGTCCCCTGAAGCTAAAGAACCAGAGAACGTGGCTGGAAAGCCTCCATTTCCCTCAGCACCTAGGGAAGGCTGGGCGCTGCTCCTGAAGGGGTGTGTCGGTTTCCATAGCAGTCAGTGGTGTGCTGAGGTCCCGCCCATATAAAGCAATATATTGTCATGGGTGAGTGGGGGCATGGGGGCAGGAAGAGGCCTGTTGGGGGTGGACTGGGGCAGGGTGGAGTGATGGCAAACCCGAGCGTATCTTAGAGCCCCCAGGCTCCTGGCCTGGCCAGGGTCAGAGAAGGGGCTTACAGCTCCCTCCTCCCTGGGCTCCACTCTGGACAGGCCCTTTAACGTCCTTTGAGAAATGGCTGCAGTGGTCACTCCGCACTGACTGCCTTTCAGGCAGCCCCTGATTCTCCACATGCCCAGGGTCGGTGCCCCAAGCCTGCGCCTGTTGGGGTGAAGGGCAGAGGCGGCGCACCGTGATTTCAGTGGCACAGGCAAGAGAAAGGACTGATCAGTCCACTCGCAGGAGGGTTCACTGGCGAATCCCAGGGCGAGCCGTCAAGCCCCAGAAAGGAGCCTGCCACCAGACCTGGCTAGTCAGGGAATGGGATGGTATCGGCTGTGAGGGTTTCCTCTGTCCTAGCAGAGAGTTTCCGCCAGTGCCCAGCTGCTAGCTGTTACCTGTACGTAAGGTGTCTGAATGCCCCAGCTGCAGTGCCAAGATGAAAGGTGCAGAGAAGCAGGTGATGGAGGTGACTTGAGGATCCAATGCCTGCCAGCGGGGGCAGGGGGCTGGGGTGCAGGAGTCCTACACCCCCTCTCTCCGTCACACTGCCACGTCACTGGGGAAGGCAGGACGGCCCCGCTCCCCTGATGCAACCTGAGTGCAGGCGGAAGTTGCCCCGTAGGGTCTCCAGGCAGCCTGGCCCAGGTTACAAAGGCAGAGCAGTCAGTGAGGTCAGCCAAGAGCGGAAGCACTTGCCACCCGCCAGCGAAGATGTCTGCAGCATGCGCAGCACAAACCAGGAGCGAGTCAAGTCTTTGCCTGACACCTTTCCCTCCACTCTTCTTGGTCTTTTTCAGTTGGAGGAGGACAGGCATTCTCAGCACTCCCTCCCGAGGTACAGCCCCCTCAGAAGACTGGCGTCCTCCGTTTTCTCCTCCTCAGCCCTGGAGACAGAACACTACCCTCAGCTCGGTGGCACTTTCATACAGCGCAGCCGGTCAGCGGAGAGCAGCCCCGTGCGCATGCCCCACCGCAGGCACATGCCCCTCACGGCAGGAAACCACAGACTCATGCCTTCTGTCCTCCGCATTTCCAGGTCCCAGCTCCAGCAGGTGTGGGCCCGCTTCACCCATAAAACATAGCCCGTACGGAGGAGCAGCAGCCTCCGTAATGCAATAATAATGCCCGCCTCCCCACAGTGCATCACCACTTAATGCAATACTGAATCCCAGACAACACGGCCTAAGGTACTGTAACTTCCAACGCCCCCTCAGCCAGACCCAGGCAAGAGCAAACCCAGACTGAGAACACCTGCCTCTCCAGCCATCCAACACGCCGGGCGAGGCTGCATCCCGGCTGAAGATGGATGGGAATAGCCCCGGTGAAGGTCATGTATTAGAGGGCTGGCTCCGGAGCTCCTCTGCTGGGCTCCGTGGTGGTATCGTGCAACCACGGGGTCGTGAGTTCCCGGCTGCCTCACGGAACACGGGCACACGCCAAACACGTCTTCAGGTTAGGCCCGGAGTGCAGAGGCAGTGCAGGTTCAGAGAGCGCCCACTCCAGTAAAATCCAGGTCAGGTTTGTCATCATTAGTCTGTCACACTGGGCCAAATCTGGGGGCCATCTGACTCAGCCTGGATTCAGGTAGAGGCCCCCTGGACGTTTGGCTGAGTTAGTCCCTCAGGATTTGTCTCTCTGTGTGGAGTCCGGGTCACCGTTGCTCTGAAATCCCAGAACGTTTGTTGCAGTCTGTTTTTCACACGGTGACCACACCTTTCTGTCCCCTGTGACTGTGTCTCTGGTGTGTGACAGTGAGCCTGTTTGTTCTCCCCTCCTACAGCTGCTCCAAACCTACCTGCCTTGCCCCGGGAATGCTGCCAAGTGTAGTGGGCTAGTAAGGGTTTTCCTTACCGGCCCAGCTGTAGGTCGCTGTATTGAAAAATCCCTGAAGCTTTAGGCACCTCTGGCTTTTCATAGGTGAACCAGCACACCCACCTTGCCATGTCCATTCTTGTGATAGCTCTGATTTTGCTTTGGTGTGTTTTGGCAATGAGCTGGTGAGCATACTGAGTCCCAGGATAGCTGTTCTCAGCTGTCACATGAGGAAAAGAGGGAAGTAACTTCCAGGAATTCTAAGTACTATTTTGCTGCTTCTCTAGAGACCCTGTTGCCTGGCACACGCTCCTGGTGCCCCAGGAGAGCCAATATCCCAAGGCATGCCAGTTTTCTTTCTCTTACTAGTTAGATCAGGTTTCTTGTGGGACTTGGACCTCACCACCCGCTGCACAGAGCCCCAGGACACCCTGTCCGAAACAGTGCCTGGAGTCGGAGGGGCTCGGGAACGTCAGGGGTGATTGAAATTGTCACCAGAACCCTGGTGTCATCTGTCAAAGTTCTCTGCGGAATATTGCAGCTCCCAGTGTAGCTGCAGTGTGAGGACAGGCTTGGATTACAGCCCATGGTAGCTGAGTGAATGCAGTATTTCTCTTCTCTCGAACTGAGCCTTTGGTCTGTTCTTCTGAGAGACGATGGGTTGTGACGATGCAAGTGAGTGCTGCTCTATAAAAGGAGAGGGGCACTGGTGAGGCTTAGGGGTTTAGAGGGATGTGAGCCCAGAGGAGAGGATTCTGGAGAATGAACTGAGCCCAGGGTGCTGACGACAAACTTATGGGGAGCTCAGCCAGCAGAGAATGTGCTGGTGTGACCAGGCAGGACACAGCTGGGTGTTAAGAGAGAGATACTAAATTCTAATACTGACCTTGTACGGCATCAGAGGGCTGTTTCAGACTGAATCACCAGGAATGCTTCCTTCTCAGTTGTGGTCCATGCATGTCCCCATGGGAGTCCTCCATTCATCTCTTTGGATTTGTGATGTGTGCAGCCTTTTTATGTTAGTTCAAAAACTTCAACTGCAGTTTGGGGTTTAGTCCTATCATCAGAAAGGCATTGGTCACTGCCAGAGGGGGAAAACCAGACTAGATGAACCAATGTTCTAATTCAATTTGGCAGCTCCTGTTAAGTGTAGAAACCAGGGGAGAACAAGCTTTCGCTCCCCTCGAGAATAATGTTCAGGGAGATGGTTTCTGAAGGACTGATCGGCTCTGATTTTTTTTCTTTGTATGTTCATAACATTTGCTTTTACTGGACAGCATGTTCTTGAGCCTACAGCGTTACTAAAGCTACACATGTGAAAATCAGCCACATTGGAGAACTCGCACCCAAGAGTGTTAAAGGAGTTGGCCAAAGACCTGTCCAGACAGCTGATGTGAATTTTTAAAAGTCATGGAAAATTAGAGTAGTTCCAGAGGATTGGAAGAACCCAATGTTCTGCCAGTTAATAAATGAGATGGCTAGCATAATTACAGGCCTTTAATTATCAGGGCCAGATTAAACTTTTCTGGGCCTGGCGCCAAACATATTTGTGGGCCCCCATGGGGGCAAAGGATCATGGTGTGGGGAGGTCGGTCCCCAGAGCAAGGGGCCAGCCAGGGGCATTGGGGCATAGCATGGAGGGGTCAGCTCCGCTCCACCCCGCCCACTGCAAGGGCACTGTGTACAAACTGGCGGTTGCCAGACACACACTGGCCCGCCCAGCCCTGTGCTGCCAGCATGCCCCTTCCCTTCAGGGTGGGCCCGTGCCGTGCCACACAGCCCCCGACTCCATATGCCCAGCGTTCCCCGGAACTGCTATGCCCAGCATTCCCCCGCCCGCCCCACAGACCCTCCACACAAATGCACAGCGGCCTGCACACTACCACCCCTGCCCACCACGCCCCCACAGCCCACCACCACGACTACACAGCACCCCCCCAGACCCCCCCACTGCCCAGCATCCCAACACACAGACCTCCCCCACCGCCCCCCAAGAGACCTCCCACTGGCCAGCAGGCCCCCCCACACCTCCAGAGACCTCCCTCAAACCCTGCCCCCTGCCACACTCGCCGGCCCTGCTGGAAGGTGATGGTGTCTTCCAGGCTGGGCTGGCAGCGCGGCCAGGGCCGGTTCAGTGCCAGGGCGGGGAATCGCTCCAGCCTCTTGAAAGTGGCGGGATTAGCCAGGCCAGGGTCTGCCCCTGCCCCAGCCGGGCTCTCTCAGGACCCACTTGCCTGGTGAGAGGGTGACAATACGTCCCCGTTTGGCCGGGACAGTTCCCTTATTAAGCTCTGTCCCGGCCGTTCTGACTTTTTTGACAAAAACAGGCATTTATCCTGTTTGCTCTTGACAACTGATCAGCTGGCAAGAGCAAACAAACAAATGCCCAGTTTACCAAGAAAGTCTGGTGCGCCCTCCTGGCGGGGCATGGAGGAACGTGTGTGTGGGGCGGGTGGCGACGCGAGGTGTCAGGCAGTGGGGCTTGGGGGGATCAGCCCCAGTCCCAGGTAGAATAGAACTTGAGGGGAGGGGGGGTTAGGGGCTAGCCACAGCCCCTGGCAGTGTTGCGGGGAGCTGGGGATGAGGAGGGGTCAGCCCTAGTCCTGGTGGCGGCATGCAGAGCTCGGAGGCGGCGGGGGGTCAGCCCCTGGCTGCAGTGTGGGAAGCTGTGGGGGAGGGGTCAGCCCCTGGCCATGGCACGGGGAGCTCAGGGAGGGGAGGCGGGGTCAGCCCCTGGCAGCAAGGAGCCTGGGGGGATCAGCAGCCCCTGCCAGGCGGCACAGGGCTCCAGCTCTCTCAGCCCCAGCTGCCTCCAGGGGGCAGAGAGGAGCCCTCAACTGGCCTGCGATCCAACAGGAGAGGGCAGGGGGCAGAGGCGGGGGGGCAGAGAAGAGCTGGCGGGGCCTTGGAGTGCAGCCCAAGCAGAGCGGGCTGGTCCGGGGCCCCTTTGGAGCCTGGGCCTGGTGCCATGGTGAACCCGGTACTGTTAATTATCAGTCCCAGGCAAAATAATGGGATGGCTGACATATGACTCGTCCAGAAAGATTACAGAACTGTAATATAACTAATGCCAGTCACTGTGGTTTCATGTAAAACAGGTCTTGTCAAAGAACCTTGGTACTGTTCTTTGACAGGATCACCAGGCTGGATGATAAAAGTAGCTGCCCTGACATGATATACTTAGACTTCTCTAAGGCATTTGACCTAATACTGCAAGAGTCTGATTAAAAAATTAATTAATAGATTGAAAACTGGCTAATGCAGCTCTCAAATGTATTTGTAAATGGGAATCATCGACAAATGGGCATGGTTCTCGTTGGGACCCCCAGGATCTGATTGTGGCCAATGCCATTCAGTATTTTACCAGTGATCTGGAAAAAAGTATAAAATCTTTGTGGGTAAAGTTTGCAGGTGACACAGATTGGTGGGATGGTAAATAATGATAAGGACCAGGCTGTCATACTGAGCGGTCGGGATCACTTGGTAAGCTGAGTGAAGTCAAACAAACATGCACTTTAGAACAGCCAAAGGCAAGGCCAGGCATCAAGGTGCAAAGAGTGTAGGTCACACCGATAGGATGGGGATGCGTATCCAGGAAAGCAGGGACTTGACAAGGATTTGGGAATTGTGGTAGTTAACCAAGTGAATGTGAGCTCCCAGTGGGAAGCTGGGGCAGAAAGAGTGCAATGCGATTCTGGGGCGTATAAGCAGAGGGATGCTGAGAAGGAGCCAGGAGGCGGTGTTACCTTTGCGTACGGTACCAGGGAGACCATTACTGGATACTGTGTCCAGTTCTGGTGTCTATACTTTTAAAATGGTGTTGGAAAATTGGAAGAGGATCAGAAAAGAGTTATAAGCATTATTTCAGGTCTGGAAAACCTGCCTTGTATGAGACTGAAGGCACTCAGTCGATTTAGCTCATCAAAGACAAGGTTAAGAGGCGACAGATCACAGTCTCTGAGTACCTCCCTGGAGAGATCCTTGAGGGCTTGTTAATTCAGCAGATGGGCAGAAGGAGATCCAGTGGCTGGACATTGAAGTCAGCCAAGTTCAAACTGGAAATAAGATGCACATTGTTAATGTTTTTAATTTGTCAGCTGTAGATAACCATTGGACCGGCTTACCAAGGGATGCCGGGAAAGTGCCAGCATTTACATTGGGATTGGATTGGGGCACAAAAAGGTCTACGAAAGTGGGGGGAAGCAACCAAAACAAGCCATATCTGAGTGGTTCAGCACCCAGTCCATCAGGTCCCAGCGTCACCCACTCCAATTTGGTCCAGCCATCCCTCGGTCACACCAGCAGGGGAAAGGCCTCTGCTGTTATGCCCCACACACTTGGTCAGGGGCTATGGAGGGGCTGCCCCCCATTCAGCCCCTTCTGAGTTCAGGTTCTCAAAAATGAGTGAGCATAGCCCGCCTGTTTAAAGAGTTGTGAGGAGGGGAGCGGTCCTTTGCCCACCCCACCCGATCGCCGGCACCTATGGATTGGATGTCTTTGTAAGGGACAGGCTATTGGCTGGCTGCAGGAGTGGGTGAGGGTCTCTGGCCTGTGCTGTACAGGAAGTCAGACGGTTGGGGAGAATGGTCCCTTCTGGTCCTGAAAACGTAGAGACTGACCAGGCAGGTGCTAACTGGGGGGCTCTTGCTGTTACAGGGACATGGGGTGCGGTTTTGGGTTTGTTTGGTCAGATTATTGTTTATTCACAGACTCAACAAAGCACAGGGAGCAGCACTGGGGGGTCCCCAGTTGTAGGGAGAGGGGGTGGCAGAGATGGTGGCGGCCAAGAATTTTCAAGTAGCAACTTTTTCATTACAGGATTCTAAAAAAAAACCTTACCCGCCATGTGAGAGGGCAGGCCCCTAACGCCTCCCAGGTTCGTGCATTGCAGCAGTTCTCAGACCGAGGGCTGGGACCCCAAAGTGGGTCAGGACCCATTTTAATAGGGTCACCACGGCTGGCTTAGACTTGCGGGAGCCTGGGGCTTAAGCCCAAGTCCCACTGCCCGGGGCCAAAGCTGAAACCCAAGGGCTTCAGACCTGGGCAGCGAGGCTCAGATTACAGGCCCCTCCGCCCAGGGCTGAAGCCCTTGGGCTTGGGTTTTGGACCCCTGCCTGGGGTGGTGGGGCTCAGGCTTCGGTCCCCCTCCTGGGCTCATGTTGTAATTTTTGTTGTCAGAAGGGGGTCGCGGTGCATTGAAGTTTGAGAAGCCTGGTGTATTGTAATCACAGGTGCAAATGTTTAAATGAGCAATTGACAAATATTAAACTTCAAACCTCAGAAAAAAGTGAGTTGCAGCCAGGGTGTGTGTAAGGAGTTTGTTGTCTGAGTCAGATTTTCCCAGGTGCCTGCTACCTCTCAGAATTAACTTGCCAGCTGCAGCCAGTGGAAGAAAACTCGCTCTTCATGAAGTCAGACTCTGGTGCCTTCTATCCGTGTGCATTAGCCAGGGGTGCTTGTTTCCTGAATGAGCAGCGTTCTGTTGTTGTTGGCCTGTGCCCCATTCTGCACAGCACGTGTTCCCTGTCGGTATTTACCAGTCTTATTCAAAATAAGCCCCACTAACCTTGCGAGGACACAGTGGGGTAGGATCCAGTGCAGATCAAATTGTATGTATCTGCAGAAACCCGTCTATCTTATAACCTGGTTTCCATGTGTGGGCTGGGCCCCCTCAGTTCCTTCTTTTCTATGCCCAACACCCATAGTCTTCCATCCCTTCATCCCATAGCAAAGAGCTGATGAGACCTTGCCTTTTAATCCCGCTCTGTGAAAATGGTTCTATAAATGCTTGAGTAAAGCTAATTTAGGACGCTCTAGGCAAAGGCCTCCAATCTCCCTCCTCCATTGTCTGGATCACACCATCCTTGGTGAGTCATTAGCCCTCGTTTGAGTTGGTGCATTAGTCTCCTTCAAAGACCTTATAGAGCGCAGGGGAAGGCTCTGAGCGCTGTCACGGGAAGCTCTCTCCCAGCCCTTGCCTGCTGCAGTTAGACCCACACGGACTCTGCTGCTGGGGAAGTTAATCTTTGGTGGCCTGCGTCTGAAGCAGGTAAACAAAAGCCAGCAGCCAAAGAGGCTTGGCAAGGAAGAGAATATCAGCCCTTCTTCTGCAAATGTGGCCCGTTTGGGGTGCTTCCCACCACAGTTGTAGTCACCTTCTTCCCAGGCTGCGTGGTGTATAAGCAGGGGGCTGTGCTGCTGCCCTGCTGCTTTCATCCCTTGCCCAAGTCCCTTTTAGCGGCACGGCTGCTAGGGTGCAGGAGAGGAGCCCGTGGTGGTAGTGTGGTGAACGGCACCCCCCCCACACACACACACACAATGAGTGTCTCTCACTCTGTCACCCTTCTCTGCCCACGGGGTAGGACCAAACGACAAGGTGTTGCCCGAGGCTGCTGCCAGGGGTGTTCTGAAAGGGGCAGGCCTCGTCAGTTTTCCTATGTGGGGCAGGGGAGGGCCGGGCCCCCTGGATATGGTGAGTTCCAGACGCAGCTGCAGCCTTCCTCCCAGCATCCCCTTAAAGCTGTCTCTCCTGGCAGGGGGGCACCAGGCCAGAGGCATCTGCCTAGCCTAGCCCTGCTGCCAGCCTAGCTAAGTCACCACCAGTGCATTGCCTTGCCCGTGACCAGAGGGATGGGCAAGGCATTTTCCTGCCAAGCTGACACTAGTCCAAAGATTCAGACAGATCCCTCTGGCTATAGCTATGGATCCAGGCATAGACTAGAGAGTTATTTGCCTTCTGGTTTGTGAACTTGGTGTCCAGGGTGGGTGTGAGTAATTCAGGGTCAAAATTCAATCCGAAATGCACATGCAAAAATGCGGCTTCCACGCTGGCTACAGGGCAGGGCTCCCTGCGCTCCATCCCTCTCCCTTATCACTGGCCTGTCTTCCTCCCTAGCCCACTCAGTCACCTCCCCAGATGACATTCCCTCCTTGGTGCTCCCTGGTTTCCTGTCCTCACCCCACAGATTCACCTGGCCCTGCACAATTCTTATCTGCTATCTCCACACCCCCCTGCATCCCCCTAGTCTGCCCCTGTCCCCCACAGCCTGCCCCCCTACCCCCATATTCCCCTACACCCCCTCAGCCTGTCTCCTGCCCCCCACATTCCCCTGCACACCTCAGAGTCTGAGTTCGGGGGTGGGGGGGGTCTAGGAGACTGGCTTTATGCTTTTGCAAACTTGCTCCCTTCCCTTGCTGAAGTGGAGAAGCTCTGTTTAAATGGCATTTTCGCAGCTGGCACCTTGCTGGGGAGGAATGTCTCTTAACACTGGCGGGGTGGGGGGGGAAACACAGCTCCTCCGAGCCACTTCACTGCTTTGCTGACACCGCCCACGACGCTGCAGCTGCAGGGTGATGGGGTTCCTGCCGCTGAGCTGATTCAAAGGCCTGTTAATAATCCTCATTTCAAAGGGTTGTGACTGGCAGCTGCAATACGGGGAAACAAAACTAAAGCTCCAGGCGGTGTTTGCTCTGTGCCTCAAACTAACCAAACCACTTCATCCAAAAGGGCGCTGCCCGACTCCGTTCCCCTGCACTGCCATGTGCTGGTGGCCTTGAGGATTTGACCTGTCCATTGTCTTTGGTTGCACAGAGCAGTTGTCTGGCAGGACATGGCAGTGGCAGTCACCTGCTCTGAGAGCCGGGGGCCTTTGTTTCAGAGCTGAGGCTTTCTAGTTAGACTAGGGGCAAGAAGTGACCCTCGGCACTTTAGCCTTTTCTCCATTGCACGGGTTTCCTCAGGGAATTGGGGTGCAGGGACTGGGGCACTGCACGTTTCAGACAGTTTGTAACAGAGCAAAGCCATTTAGAGACGGGGAACTGGAGAGCTCTTCCTGTCTGATTGACAGGTAGTTCTCAGAGCTCCAGAGAAAAATTGGAAATCTTTCCATTGTCTGAGCTTTAAAAAGCCCATTTCAGAGTTTATTCAGTAATAGTAGAGTGTTTTACCTTTCAGTAGCACACCCCATCCCAAATGATCCCAAAGCACTTTACAAAGTGTATAGATATGTGATAGGAATCACTTCTCCTCCCATTTAAATGCCCGCATCCCAGGAGATCCTGACCAAAGAAAGAATTTGACACTTCAGGGAGAATTTCAGGAGGCAGAGTGTAATTACCCATGTTGGAAGAAACTAGGCTGGGACTCGGGGGCTAATATCTGGACTATCCCAAAAAGCATCCCTGGGTTTCACTGTTCGCAAGTGGTCAGGATCGCCGGTGTGTGTCTCATACAGAAATGTACTACCCTGAATCCAGAGCCATGATCTTGGGGAAAGGAATGAGTGAAAGCCGAAATCATTTATATTTTAGATTCTTTGATGTTGAACAGCTGAATAATAAACAGGCTACCTGCCAGCATCTCTGAAACTCGCACTGAAATCAATGCCCGGTCTTTTCCCTCCTGCATCATCATTTTCTGACATGCTTCCTCTGCATGTTATTAGCACTTAGTTCACTTTGACCTGTGTGTTCTGCATTTAAGTGCTCACTGGTGGCACAAGAGTACTCTAGCAAGGCTAGGGTAGGGTTTCTATTGTTCATGAACATGGCCTGGGGAGGAGATCCATCACGTAAAGTCATTCGGCCCAGTGAAACTGGCATCTCTTCAGTGGGATAGAGGGAATCTCTCCACTCCCCGGCCACATGAGCTGTACTGTGTTAGGGCTGTATCGTTAACCCGTAACGCTTTCTCTGCTAGATAATAGGAGGTGTAGCGGAGAGCCTTGACCTGCCCCAATCAGATCTTTACCTTGAGCTGAGGCACTTTCTAAGTAGCTTGCACTGCATAGTTGGAAGCCCTCTTATCCTAGTGCGTTCAAGGTGGAAATCTCTTTGGTGGTCAATGATGTGGAGATAATTGCTGGCCAAATTCTAGCATTGCTCAGGGCTAAGGGACAGAGCTGCCTGCCAGGGTATGTCTAGGCGGCAGCAGCAAGCCTCGGCGCCTGAGTCAGCTGACCCAGGTTTGTGCAGTGGGGCTGAAAATGGCTGTGTAGTTGTTCCCGCTCGGGCTGGAGCCCAGGCTCGGGGCCCAGGCAGGAATGTCTACTCTGCTATGTTTAGCCCTGTAGCAAGAGCCCAGGAGCCCCTGTCAGTTGCCCTGATAGGTTCTGAGACTTGCTGCAGTGGGAGAGGGTTTTTGTGGTGTAGACGTGCCTTGAGAGGCTTGTTGATAAAAGCGGGATTGTGTTTTCTGCCGGACAAGGTCTGAAGCCCTGAAAATCCCTAAACGCCTCTTTCTGCTTCTAGTAAACAAACAACCCCAAATACTTCTCAACTTGAAAACGTGGGGTGCCTTTCTTCCCAGCTTGGCTGCCCTCCATCTGCCCTCCCTCCACGCACGGATAGGTGGGTACGTCCGGGTCACTGGAGAGGCTGGCCAATATAAACCAAATATGCTCCCTCCCCTCCCCCCCACCCTTGCCCCCGTGGTGATGGTGTTTTTTTTGCTGGAGCTTCCATTGCTGATTGTGTGGCAGTACGGCCCATGTCTACGAGCCCTGCGTGGAGTGCGATGGGCCAGGTCTATCACAGCGGCGTAACACAGGCTTTCTTCTCTGGCAGTGCCACTGGCCTGTGCACATCAATGCAAGTACCCCAAGGGCTATTGCAAAGGAAGAACCTCAGTGAAACAAAGGGCCATACCCTTGTCATGTCTGGTTTTGAGTGGATTATCCGGCCCTATGTGTGTATGCAGATTAGAGCAAAGGGCCTGGAGCCTAGTCAATCCCTTGTTTAGTACGGTGTCTCATAGCACGTTGATGTCTCCAGTGACAGAATGCTGTGAAGGGGAGGGGGTGCTGTCACTTGGGACCAGCTGGGGTTGAGTCCATGAGAATGTTTGTTTTTTGTGTACTGTTCAATTATTATATACAAAGAGTAAAGGCTGATCGGTATGCCAGTTCCTTCCCTTGCTGCATTCTCGTACCATGTGCTCTTTGTCTGGGTCACTGTAACGTAGAGATCTGCATTGGCAGTTCCACACGACAGCACAAAAGATTCATTTATAGGAAATGTTTCTAACTCTCACTTGATGTATTGAAATTCCTTCTTTGTACCACAAAAACCATTGTGGGAAATGATCTTGCAATGAATGTACGTTTTTTAACAAGCTGCTAAACCACGTAAGGTGGGGGTGAAACTAACCTCCATGCTACAGTCACCTGCATGTATCTGAACATTCAGAGAGAAACTTGCTGTGTGTCGGGAGGCTTTACTTTTTTAGTATGCAAGGCATTTCATGTTAGCTCCTGTCACCCAGCGAACCTGGCTTATATCTTCCTTACAAGAACTCCTAGAGCTTCCTCATCATCAGCTTCATCACAAGCACAGGCGGGTGATAGGCCGACATGAAACACGCTAATTGCAAAATCTGTTCCATGCTCCCAGGTGAATAAAGGGGCTGCTCATGGGATGCCTGCCCCTTCAGCTTGGTCCTTCCTGAGAAAACCACAGCAGGCTCCTGTCCAGCCCTGCTAATTTACGTGGGCTGTTACTGCTTGGGGAAGGGATAGGGATTGGCCTTGCAGGCTTTTTCCTTCTTCCTCTTTCTTGCTGCTATCAAGTTGCTTTTGCAGTTGGGGACTAGAACACGTTTTGCATTGTTTTCCTTCCACTTTGCTCAGTGGATAGTGAAAACAGTCCTTCTGCATTGGTGCGTGTTCTCAAGCAGAGAGCCGGAGGCAGACTCTCCCAGGGACGGGTAATCGCGGGAGAAGTAGGGAGTTCTGTGGCAGGGGGATTAGCTTCACAGGTCTAGCACGTCTTGCCAAGATGTTGAGGAAAGGGTGTGAAGCAAAGAGTGCACACAGTGAGAAGCAGGGCACGCAGCTAGCATAGCGATGGGTGTGGCGTATGCACCTCTGAAGATCAATAGAAGGACAGTGTAGCTTCCGGTGGTAAGACACTGGAAAAGGAGATCATCTCCATGAGACTGGTGCTGCCAAATCTTGGAATAGCAGGCTTCTGCAGACTAGCGTCATAGTTCTACGGGATTGTATTCAGTGATGGCACCTGCTCCGTGTTATCCCCTGGGGCAGCTGGCTTGGAAGGAATCAGGCACTCAGATTTTGGCTTTCCCCCTCACTGTAGTAAATTCTGCCAAGTCTCCCAGTCCCCAGTGAGCTCAGTTGCTGCTGGCAGAGCATAATGTCACTTCCAGGATATGCTGAGGCCCCGACAGGATCCAGTTGGAAGCTGTTACAGGGAAGACTGAACTAAAACTCTTGCTGTCTATTTGCTATCTGCATTTCTCAGGATTAAGGCCTCTTCCCGTTCCCAATGCAGTGCTCTGAGTGGCGTTGGGAACTTGCTTTCTGTTCTTGGACCTTCCAGCTCCCACGAAAAGACGCAGGGACCAGCATATCCTTCCTTTGCATTATCTCCCACAGCCAGTGGCTCACTGCTGTGCTTCTGTCACAGCGAAGCCAGCTTGAGTCCAAATCATACATTCGCTGCAAGACGGCTAAGGTGCAGGGTGTGTCTGTCGCTGTCGCTTCTGTTTCAAGCAGACAGAGTTCGATGATGCTGATGTACTTACGGCATGCAATTAGCCTGGGCACAGGTGTGCAGCGTGTGGATGAGCTTCCTGGTTTGCTGTGGAGAGTTCATCTTGGGGGTCTTGTGTTTGCACAAGGAGCTGGTTCTTGAGAACGTCCCCTTTATGCAACCCTCCAGGCTAGTGTCATCTCGGAAGCACATTAGACAGACTCATGTGGGTCTGACAGCAGGTCTCATCTGTTGTTGCATTCAGAGAAGTTCTGGAAGCCCATTTCAGTGGGGGAACTGTCTGCTGTAGCTTAAAAGGTAATGAGGGATTGGTTTGGAAGGACCAAGTTGTCTGAAGGGGTCCAAAGCTTTTTTTTCCCTGAGCCTTTTTATTCTTCCTGTGTCTAATCCCTTTAGAGCCTAAGGTAAACCCCTCGGCCTTTTTGTACTGCAATAACACTGTATTATATGCTTGCACTATTCTGGGCAGACCAAGCATGCAAGAAATAATTTAAAGCTTTTTTTCAGAAGAAAAGCACTGTATTATTGTGTATATAGAGATCCTGAGAGAGAATTTGAATTCTAACTCTTGTATAAAAGCATGCACTGAATACCTGTATGTAGAACACGCTGTAAATGCTGCCGAGTACTGTAAGATCCTACACTTGAAACCACAACAAATGAGCAACTTCATCTAAAAAACAAAACAGAAGCTGTGCAATGGATTCTGTGCCTTTTTTAAATCCATGTATGTTAATCCAGACAATCGGAAAAAGCTTGTATACTACCAAAACCTTATTAAAGAATCAAAGGCACAACCCTGGTGATGGTGTTTTCTTTCACCCCTTCTCCTTTAAATCTGTTGGAAGATCCTTCTGTGATGTGTCATGCTGACCCTGAGCAACAAGTGGAAGAGCTCAGTTGTTAGACAGACAGGGCTTACCCCTTTTCAAGAGCTTCTTTGTGAACCGCAGGCAAGCTGGGCTGGACTGCCCCCCAGCTGAATTCACTCTGTTTTCCCAGTAGACCCAAATGATCAGACCTCTTTGGGTCCCAGGGATGCAGTGCTGACAGCTGTTTGTGTCACTGGTGCCGCAGCGTTGTCAGCGCAGCTCGTGCGGCTGTTCTCGGCGCTCCGGCGTCAGCTGAATGAGCAGAGCGTGCGGCCAGCTGATTCAGCAGACCTCGAGTTACTCATCAGGAAAGCCCGCAGGCTCAGTTCAGTGGCCAAGGTGCTCGGCCAGGTTCATTGTTGCCAAAGCACCGTGCTGGTGCCCCATAGGAGCTACAGATAGCCTAACCTGTATGCCTGTGAGAAGGTACCAGTGCTGACCCCTAGATCAGTACAAAGATACCCCTCCTTCCGCTCTCCTTTTATGCATCGATACAAACAAGGTAACGTAGTACATTCCATATGCTTTTCGTTGTCGGCCTGTACCTTGTATCTGCGAGTTCAAACCAAACATTCTCATCCATTATCCTGCCATCCCCTGCTTCTCTTACGAGGGGTCAGTGCATCCCTGTACCCTCTCTTGGGAGTTAGTTTATGTAGTCACTCTGGGTGTTCTTGGTCCATCCTCGCAGGTCAGGAATGTGCTTATTTGGTTAGATAATACCTAGTGTGTTACTGTTCTGCCAAGGCCAGGCCTGCTTTGGTTCACCCGTCAGCTGTGCCTGGGGCTCCAGCAAGGCCGAGGCCAGCTTTAGGTTCATGTTTAACTAGTGAGCTAGGGCTGTGAGCATCTCCCCACTCCAGGAGCTCACTGAGGTGTCCGAGACAGCCAGTGTTTCATTCAGATTTGCGATCAATTTTCAGCAGGCCCAAAGGGATCAGGGTTGTTGACTTTCAGCTGATAACCTCAGGCAGTCTTGCCATGACGTGAAGAGTTTGGAGAAGACAAGACAAGAAAGATTCTGCTCCCAGTACTGTGGGGAAGGTGTGCTTACCTACCAAACCAGAGGCTGATTTCTAATACCACTCTTCCCCTGATGGCTGCAAATACCTCCTCTACTTCATAACCTGTATTGTGAGCCAAGGTGTCACTGCTGCCTTGGCGAGGTAAAGGTCACTCACCAGTATGACGTGAGAATTTGCACCAAGTCACCGCAGGCAGAGCTGGGCGTAGATCCAAGGTCTCTACTCTGACAGTGCATCCCATGGATCCTGGTTTACCGCTCCGGGTACCTTCCCCTCATGCATGGTAGGGAAGATATCTCTCACACATAATGAATATTTTACCAGCGGGGCAGGAATCTGACACTAACCTGCACAAAGCATGTGTTCCATGCTGGAAGAGTGACGCTTGGCAGGTCTGTTGGACACTGTGTTGTTATCTCCCTTGTATGGGCTGGTCTACATAGAGGATAAGAGCGTTCTTTTCCTCTGGCTAGCGGCTCCTATCCTATAGCTGAAGTGAATGCAGTCTGCCCCATAAAGCTGCAGGCTGTGGGTTCATAACCTGGGGGGGAAGGTTGATACAAAGCTTCATTGTGTTTTCATGGGTTAAACAAGTTCCTAACTTGGCATGTTTTTCTGAAGGACAATGTGTATGAGACTTGGCTGCTCTATTAGAGAACCAAGTTCTGTCCCAGCTCTGTATAAAGTGACCTCTTGTAAGCTCTGTTACCTGTGAAAGGGGTGAATGCTAAACTGTCCCCAAGGTGATAAGGCAGTGATAAGCCGTGGGGGACAGATCTGGGTCTGGAACGTGTGGTCTCTGGGCTTGCAGTGCAATGTGGGAGTCGATCCCTCTGATTTTGCCTCCCCGGGATTGCTCGAAGGCTGGAAGTTTTCGGACCATTGTGAGATTGCCTGCAGCAGGGGCTGTGTCACTCGTGGTGACTTAGTTGTGTGCAGTGTGTGTCTGGGCAGTGTGGGGGAGGAGTTTATGCAGATCTATGGCTTCACACTGTATTTCCTAGGTTTGTCTGGCTTTGAGTCTCTTAGCAGCCTGATCTGTCCCTCACAAAGTGTTTCCTAAAGATTGAATTCCCTGTGGTTTCCAACGGTTTAAATCAAAGAGATTGAAAGGAGGGTACAGCCTGCGGCCCCAGGGAGACTCAGCCAGGCTTCTGGCATGGAGCATCTCCCCCACGCCGGGGAATCCTCCCCGCACAGAATCTCCCGGCATGGGGCGCTTTCTGGAGCTGAGCAGAAGCAGGAGGAGGCATGACAAAGACAGCCCTGCACCCTGGTAATTCTTTATTGCTGTACTGCCCAGAGGGACTGTGGCAGCAGGGTGCGCAAGCTAGGGCAGCCTTCAGGCTGCTCTAATCTATGTCTGAGGCTGATCCATCCTCCTTCGGCCCCAGCAGTGAGAAGGTGCAAAGCCTCCCCTCCCAGTCCCAATCCTGAGCCCTCTCTTTCCCCCAGCATACTGTAGAAAATCCAACCCTTTCAGTTCCATCACCCTTCTTTGCCAAGGAGACCTGGGCTCCCCGGTTCAGGTGCCCCCGGGCTGCAGTATGTTTCACAGAGCAGCGGAGATGCTGTGCCGTGCATGGGCTCTGAGGAGTCTGCCTTTTGACCAAAGTGGGTTCTGATGAAAGGTGAGACTCCCCAGCCTGAAAATCTGGAAGAAGGGATTTCTGGAAGCGCTGTAACTCAACAGCTACTGTTGGAATCAAAGGTGTCTTTGAAAATTCAAACGAGTTCAGATTTCTCGTTCCAAGTACTTTTTCTCAAAACAATAGAACTCAAAGAATGCAATGGTCCCCTTGAAACAGAGTTAAAAAATTGCAGTGGTCCTGTTGAAAGGAATCTTTGGTGCAATCTCTGGCCTGGTCTGCACTAAAGGGTGAGCTTGACATAGCTACATTGATGAGGAGTGTGAAAACCCGTCTCTGGCAACAAACCCTGCCAGTGTAGACACAGCTGTGTGGATGGAAGAATGCTTCCCTCAACGTAGCTACGGTCACTTGGGGAGGGGCTGCAGACTATGTCTATCCTACAGGGCTATGCCAGCATAGCTACGCTGGTATAGTCATGGTAGTGTAGACATACCCTGAACGACAGAGCTGCCATCAGCTCCTCCTGCACGGAGCAGTCTCCCTTCCTAGAACTCAAAGGGCTTTGCAAAGGCGGGTCAGTATCATTAGCCCTGCTTTCTAGACGGGCAGAGTGAGGAGAAATGAACCACCCAGGGCGCCAGAGGCTGCTGCAGGTTTGGAAGCCAGGTCTTGGTCCTGTGCCGTGTCAGGGCTTGCCGTCACAGCCGGGCTAACTCACGCGGTTACTACGCCCCTTTCAGCTGAGTTACATGGTGCGTTCAGCCCAGGCAGTGGAGCTGGAACACTCTGAATAGTGGGGATGCTGAAAGCCAGCTCCCTTTCCCAACCACCCCCAGCCAGAGCTGGGGCCTGGAGCAGGGCCGTGTCTCCGCAAGGCAGTGGAGACCCAGACAGGGGTAAGGGGGCCAAGGCTGGGGCCACAGCTGGGAGCGGGTGCGGGGCTGGCAGCCGGGACCCCAGGCAGTGGGACAGCAGCCAGGACCCGGGGGGTGGGGGGCAGTGGATCCCCACGTAAAACCTGGCAGTGCTGCAGCACCCCCCTGTACCCCTAGTTCCTATGAGCCCAGGCTGGCTGGGGGTGGGTGGGTTAGAACTTGAGTGCTGCTTTCATGCAGTCTGGAACTCCCCTGCTTTGCAGTGAGGATGCAGGCTAACTCACTCTAATGCCTGTAATCTTCCGGTGCCTTCCCACCATCCCCCGTGTGCCCAGGCAGACAGAGGAGTTTTCCAACAATTCAGTGGGAGAGAATTGCGGAGGAGCTCAGCTGTCTGCAGCGCTAAGAGCCATGGGATTGCTCCAAAAGTCCCAGCACCACACCCAGGGAGCACAGCACTAGTGCAGACATGGTAACTCGGGTGGGGCTTTGCAGTGTGGGTGCTCTGCCCTGGACTAGGCTAACCTGGCTGCTCAGAGCTGGGGGCCGAACACCCAAGTTAACCCTGCAGTGAAGAGACACCCTCACGATTCCTTTGGGATGTCTTTCTTTTAACAAGTCCAGGGAGTGTGAGTAACACAGGTAAGGAGATGGGTGTGCGAAAAGGATGTCTCACCACATTGTCACTGCAACCAATTCTCTTTGGGCCAGGTTTGCTGGCAGCTGATGCTGAGCACCGTTTCTTTTGGCCCAGTTCTCTCGCTGTCAGATATCTGTACTTCTTGGGGTTCTCTGCAGCAGGCATTTGAAAGGGGAAGCCAGGAAAGCACACAGGCCGCCCAGAATGGTGAGGAACACAACATAACCGTGAGCTGGACGTAGAAGGTTTCATAACCCACCCTAGCAGTCAGTTCTTGCAGGGGAAGCTATCTCCCGACTTCAGTCAGGGTGGAAAGTCAGGGAAAGGGCATGAGCCGAATGTGCAGGGTAAGAGGAAGGTCCCAGTCTGGAGAGGACACCACCCATACTTTGTGGTGTGATTGTCGGCCACGCATGCAGCCAGACCCACAAGGAAGCAGAGGTTAAACGAAAGGGCTGAGGCATGTCTCGGCAACAGCAAGGCCGAAACTTAGAAGAGAGGGAAGGAATTGTTATTTTTCATGCTACCGTAGCACCTTGAGATCCAAATCTGGGTCGGTACCCCACTGGGCTAGGGGCTGTCCACGCAGCCCCGAGGGCTGCTTGGCTAATCCCAGAGAGGGCTGTAATGAACAGCAGGAAGGAGCTGATGGGGAGCATGGATCAGTGGGAACGTGTGCTGATCCAGGCTGGAGCATGCGCGGCTAGATGGGGCGGAGTTGTTTTTAAGTACAAAGGTGATGAGATATTAGGTACTAGCAGAGAATGAGAGAAATACCAGAGGTCTCTAGAATCGGGACCTGCGGCTGAGGAGAGAAGCTAATGCTGCAAAAGAGTGAGCTAGAGCATTAATATCCAGCCCCATTCCTGGCCCCACTGCAGCAGGGCAGTGTGCGCAGGCCCCATGGGAGGTAGAGTGTTGGGGCATTGCAATAATCCCTCTGGCCCATATAGGAGCAGCTTCAGAGAGGTGCACCCAGCTCTCTTCGCTGGTGGCCATGATGCAGGCCTTTGAGGGCAGAGGTTTAAAGAGGGAACTGGGGGATCGTCCAGCCAACAAAAGGGAAGTGGATGATCGTCCACCACTACAACCACCCACCCCCCGATCAGAGGAAATGGAACGGGGCTGGAGCAGGTGGACGTCCACAGAAATGTTTCTGGGAACAGCGTCTCTTCTCTGTGGGGAACCCAAAGCCCTGGGCAGGCTGCCAGGGCTCCTGCACTGAGGGCCTGATGCACAGCCCTGCAAAGTCACTGGAAAGACCCCTGGTGAATGCTGTTTGCACTGCAGGCCCTGTGCTCGGGAGAGCCCGCTTCAGCAAGCGAATGGAACACAGCCCTGGGCCGCAGAGCCGGCCTGCACACACATCTGCGAGGCGGTCCTCGGGCAGAAGAGCTGTCCGGGTGCATCGCCCTGTGCAGTGCCTTCAGTTCAGCAGCCGAGGCTGAGTTGACTAAGCGGTGATGGGACAGGAAGAGGGAGACGGGTCCGCATGCAAAGGCATCCGCTAGAGTCACGCTACAATTGGACCGACCTGCAGAGCCTGGGGCCTGGGAAATAACGCAGGAGAAGTGAAGCAGAGAGTCCAGAGGGCACAGAAAAGCGGGTAGGCCAGGCCAGCCGCAGGGGAGGTAGATGGGGAAAAAAGGAGGAGGCCAAGTCAAAAAAAAAAAAAAAAAAAGATACCAAAGCTTTTCCTGGGTAACAAAAATGGATAGTTGAGAGGCAAACACTCCAGACGCACTGGAGAAGGAGCTCCCCATGGCTGTGCTGGGAGTGGCTTCCCTGCAGTCTGGAACCAACGCAGAGTCTGCTTCAGATGTCTCAGGTGGAAAAAAGGGCGAAGGGTGTTTCCATTCAAGGCACATTTAGTTATTCTGTGCAGAGCCGCTGCCTGTTTGCCGGTTGGGAAGGAATTTGAGACTGTATTGTTCATGTCAACAGCTATCTGGACACTTGTCCCCGTAAAACAACCAGGAGAGATCCTTGACTCTAGCTTGATGAATGCAACTGGGTATTGCAGGCTCTTTCCAATGATTTAAACCGGGGTGTGTCAAAACAAATCAAAGCTTAAATCAAAGCAAAGCCCTCAGGGAGTGTTAACGGGAAAACCTAACAAAGACACTCGATGGGTCAGCCTTCACTAATTGCTGGTCATTTTAGCGAGGGACTGGGGAAGGGAGGAGGGGAAGCCCATGTGGCGGGAACTGGGAGTCACTGATGGGAAGGGGACACAGATAAGACAGCCAGGGAAGGGGGAGAGGAGGATGGGGATGGAAAAGCAAAAGGCCATGACAGCAGGGCCCTAACTGAGCAGTGCTGAGTGTGATAATAAGGTGCTGAACACAAATAATAGCTAAGTTTACTCCAGAGAGGCCATATTCACTCTTTGCTGTTTGTGCAAACCTCACGTTGGAACCGGGGTTGGGGTGGCGAGGGGGAGTCCTCGATGGAATGAAGGATGGGTGCAGTCCTAAATTTATACCGGGCTGTCATTCAGGCTGGAGAACAAGTTTGATGCCCTAGGTGACACTGATGAGCAGGTGTATAGGAGACTGCCCGATGACAAGGAAATGGTTTTGGAGGGTTGCTTTGCCTCTCACCTGTACCCTGTTCTAAGGAAGGCTGGTTCATGGGCATGAAGAGAGATATGTGCCACGTGACCCTTTCCGCCGTGATTGGTGTTGTGAGATTGATGCCCATGCTCTCCTGGATACTAAGTATTTTCTTTTTCACGTCTATCTTGTTCCAGGTGTTTACACTGAACCCTTTTGAAATGAATGGTCTGCCCAAGGCGGTGCCTTTAAATTTGCCTTATCAAGACTTTAAAAGGGATGTGTCAGACTCTAGGGAAAAGCCTAGGATCATCCAGCGGATAAAGAAGGTAGACTTCTCAAACATTGTCTTGACCGCTCCTTGCAAACCACCGGAGCCCCATCTGGAACTGAATGGGGAGTGTGAGGAGGAAGAGGAGGAGGAGGAGGAGGAGGAGGAAGAAGAGGAGGAAGAAGACGAGGAAGCTGGTTATTTGGGAGAAGAGATTGACATGCACAGTAGCTCCAGCAGCGATGTGAGCCAGAAAAGCACAGAGCGCAGTCAGGAAGGGGCGCCATCCACTCTGCTGGCCGATGATCAGAAAGAGTCCAAGGGCCGAGCTTCCATGGCCGATGGCGATTTAGAACTGGAGGAAGGCTCCAAAACACTGGTGTTGTTTTCACCGGGTGACATGAAGAAATCTCCACTCACAACCGACTTGGCACCAGATGTCGATCTGGGGACACTTGCTGCTTTAACGCCTCAGAGCGAGAGGCCGCAGCCCCTGGGCAGCCAGCTGGATGTGTCGGAGCCCGGGACCCTGTCCTCCGTCCTTAAGTCAGAACCAAAGCCTCCAGCAGCAGTTTCCACGACGTCCTCCCCCTTTACCAAAGTCGAGCGCACGTTTGTTCATATTGCTGAGAAGACCCATCTGAACGTCATGTCTTCCGGCGGCCAGCTGGTGAGGCATGAGGAGTACTGCCCTCCGGGCCAACTGGAAGAGATCATCCTTGAGGAGGAGCTGGAGGAGAACCTGGGGTTGGTAGAAAATGGGAGTGCGAATTCTGGTTTAGAAGGGGGAGAGATGGAAAGCTGCATGCTCTCGGTCAATCACATCGAAACCTCCTCGGAGACGGCGGGGGAGCCGCCGACACTTCCCAACGGTGTGGCCCAGTCCCCGGAGGAGAGGCTGGAGCTTAAAGGCAAAGCCGCGCTGGCATTGGATTTGGAAGAAACTGACCGGCTGGTTTCAGGAGAGCCTAGCTTAGAAAAGACCATTCTGGCGACCGAACGCCTTACGCAAACCGAGGCTCTCCTGGGAAAGGCAAAGCAGGGCCCTAGGAAACCTCTGAGTGCCAGATACAGAAGCCGGATTCCCATTTTGTTCTCTGAGGAGGACACCGGCTCAGACCAGTCGGCCTCACTCTCGGCCAAAGAGAGGCTTCACAAGAGGGCCAAGCAGCCCGACTTGGTTCGCCTAGTGATGGAGAGAAGGCAAAGCCGCCTCCTTAGACTGGCCTCTGGGGCCTCCTCCTCAGCCTCCTCCAGCGACGAGCGGAGACGTGCCTCAGAGACCCTCTCGGCCACCGGCTCAGAGGAGGACACCCATGACTCAGACGACTCTGTCCCAAGGAGGATGGGGGAGGGGAAGGCGTCCAGCCCAGGAAGAGAAGGGAAAACTTTAAGCACAAAGAGCAAAATCCCTCGGCCCATTGTGCCTGCAAGGACGTCGCCAGCAGCAGTGAAGTTCGGGAGCCCAGCAGCACCAGGCAGCTCACCGCTTGATGCAGCTCTCACCGCCAGGTCAGTCAGCGGCACGGCCCTCGCTCCTCGCCGTGCAGGTCTCCCATCCCCCATTCCCTCGGCCTGGCCGTGGGGTTCCCCCCTGTCCCCTGTTCTCTCAGCCTGGCCATGGAGGGAACCAACCCCATGTTCTCTTGGCTTGGCCGTGAGGTTCCCTCCACCAAACCTCCTTTCTCTTGGCCTGGCGATGGGGTCCCCCCCATCAATCCCCTGTTCCCTCGGCCTGGCCATGGGTGCCCCCTACCAGCCCCCCGTTCCCTCGGCCTGACCGTGGGGTTCCCGTCTCCACTTGTCTCCCTTCACGTGCTCCATTTCTATTTAGGGCAAACCCAGCTGTGTTTAGCTCTCAGTTCCCAGCAGCCTGGGCCTGGCCCTGGAGCCCTGTGGGGCAGGGTGGCCTGGCCTGCCTACGTAGAGTTGCCAGGTGTCCGGTTTTCAACTGGAACGCCCGGTCGAAAAGGGACCCTGGCGGCTCTGCTTGGCACCACCGACTGGGCCATTAAAAATCCGGTCGGCAGCGCAACAGGGGCCCGGGCCACCCACCCTAGCGCTACACGGCTCCCGGAAGTGGCCGCCAGGGCCCTGCAGCCGCTAGGCGCACGGGCGGCCAGGGAGGCTCCGTGTGCTGCCCCCGTCCCGAGAGCCGGCTCTGCAGCTCCCATTGGCTGGGAGCTGCAGGGGCAGCGCCTGTGGGTGCAAGGGCAGCGTGTGGAGTCTCCCTGGCCGCTCAGGCACCTAGGGGCTGCAGGGACCTGGCGGCCGCTTCCGGGAGCCACAGTAAGCGCCACCAGGACCCTGCACCCCAAACCCCCTCCCACACCCCAACCCCCTGTCCCAGCCCAGAGTCCCCTCCCACACCCAATCTCCCTCCCAGAGCCTGCACCCCCCCAAAAACCCCAACCCCCTCCCCAGCCTTCTCCTGCACCCCAAACCCCACATCCCCAGCCCCACCTCAGAGCCCACCCCCCCAGCTGGAGCCCTCACACCCCCACCCCGCACCCCAACCCCCTGCCCCAGCCCGGAGCCCTTTCCTTCACCCCAAACCCCTCATTCCCAGCCCCACCCCAGAGTCCACACCCCGAGCCAGAGCCTGCACCCCCCCACACGCTCCGAACCCCTCGGCCTCAGCCTGTAGCTCCCTCCTGCACACCCCTCATTCCTGGCCCCACTCCAGAGCTTGTTCCCCCAGCCCAGAGCCCCCCCCACACCCCTGACCCAGCCTGGAGCCTTCTCCTGCACCCCCAACCAGAGCCCTCACCCCACCCCCACCCCCCGCACTGCAACCCCCTGCCCCAGCCCAGTGAGTGATGGTGGGGGAGAGGGAGGGGGGATGGAGCCTCTGAGGAGGGGCGGGGCAGGGGCGGGGCCTCAGGCAGGGGGCGGGACAGAGGTGTTCGGTTTTGTGGGATTAGAAAGTTGGCAACCCAATGCCTATAGTTACTAGAGGGCCACATCCGCGAGGGCCCAGCACTCCCCTTGGAGCTACGTTCACAGAGCACTCCCTGTGCAGGGGGTCTGGAGCCGGGCCCGGAGCCCCACACCCTGTGCTGGGCGCAGCCGAGGGGTAGAGACCAGACAGGGCAGATGGGGCGGCGCCCTCTTCTCTGATCAGCACTGGGCTGGTGCCAAAGCGCCGTGGGGCTGGGCCCTGTTGTGCTGGCTGCCACCTGCGGGAGGCCGGGTCTCTGCCCAGAGAGCTGGCAGCCTTAGGTGACGCGACCTGGGAAGGGCTGGGGACAGCAGACACCAAGCGCAGTGGCATGGAGGCAGAGGGCTCTTGTCATCACACGAGCAAGGATTGGCTTTGCTGCCTGCCCATCCCGCTACCGGCCCATTTCTCCCACCCCCCCATGGCCTGGCTTCCCCACCTGCCCTCCCACCCCATGGCCTAGTTTCCCCACCTGCCCCTTAGTCCATTTTCCCACCCACCTACCCCACGGTCCATCTCCCCGTCTGCCCCTGGGCCTGGCCATGAGATGCTTGCGGGTTTCCTGCAGGGCTCAGCTCCGGCACAGGGTTTTCCTGCGCCCAGCCCTGGCTCTTAACCCCAGCCTGGCCCCTCCCCGGGCCAAGCCGGGAGCCCCGCAGCCAGCCCGGCCCCAGGAGCAGCTCGGCGTTAGGTCTGAGGCAGTTCAAGAGAGAAATGCCAGCGTACGGCTCGGGCCCCTGAGACACGGCAGCCAGCTCCAGGCAGAGGCTATGCGTGCCAACGAGAGCGCCAGGCTGCCAGGGGATTGCCTAGCACCAAAGAGCCCAGAGCCTTGGGTTTACCCCCCTCATCTCCTCTCTCTCCCTGCAGGCTTCAGAGGACAGCTGGGACTGCGCCCAGTGACTCCCCACTGAAACAGATCCAGAGCCGGCTCCCTTCCTCCCCAAGTCCGGCTCCTCCTCCTCCCCCGTGGAGCTCTGCTCCCCCCTGGAGCCCCAGCCTGCCCCCACGCAACCTCAGTGCTTCCCCCAGACGGGAGAGTCCTTCGCCCTCCCGGCAGCATAGGCCAGGGTCTGCCCTTCAGCGAGTGCAACCGTCTCCCCGCCCTCAACCCCGCGTCCTGGCACGGGGGCTGCTGGGAGATCCCCCAGCCTCCCCAGGCCTGGCCAGAAAAGGACAAAGAGGGAAAACCCAGACTCAGAGCCCAGCAACCAAAGGAAGGCAAGTGGCCGCGGAAGGCAAGGCTACGGCCAGATAATGATCTTCTGCCGCCCACCCGTCAGGCTGGCTAACTCCGGCGTCTAGGGTAGACCGAGCTGCCGCCGCCCAGCCCTCCACGCCGGACCCACGAGCGGCGAGCAGCACGTCAGCGCTTCCCTCCCCCCCACGCCCGCGCCCACGCCGTCCGGAACCAGCTGCCCCAGGGCGGAGCGCCTCTGCCCCGCCGAGGGCTCAGCCGCAGCGCACGCTTGCTATTGCAAACCACCCAGCAGAGCCTCAGGCAGCCTGCCTAGGGCCTGCCCCCCCCCGCCCCCGGGCCCCTGCCCACGCCCCTTCTCCTGCTGCGTGAGCAACACCAGAGGCTCCAGTCCAGCGCGCTGACATGGGCGCTGCAGAGCGCAGCAGTCGAAGCCGGGGGAGAGGTGATGACCATGGGTGCTGCGCCCACGGGAGGAGAGGGCTCTGGGACTGGAGGGAGCTGACCCCCCTCCCCCACACACACTGTGTTGCTCCAGGGAGCCCCCCCACCCCCCACCCCCGGGCCTCCCCTGCTCTGCTTGCACTGACAGTGGTTACACCCAGCGAGCCAGGGAGCAGCCCCTTGCAGTGCTCAGCCACCTCCATCTTGGCTGGCAAACTGCCCCACGGAGGCTGTCGGGCCCAGCGTGCAGCTGAGGGGTGGGGGGGCGGGGCCCAGCCAGCCTTTCCTACTGTTGCCAGCCACGGCGCCACACTAAAGAGGCGGGGGGGTCACCGAATGCCTTTCGTGTGGGGGCCCTTGCACCGAAACGCCTTGCGCTTTGCGGCCATGGTGCCGGGGGGCGGTGGTGGGGCTGCACAGTGGCGTTAACACTGTGGGGCGGCGGGGGCGGGAGAGACTGCTGTATCCAACAGCCAGGCAGTGCTGCTCTGCAGCCAGAGACGGGCTGGCCTGTTACTGCTACAGGAGCGTATAACTCGCTGATTTGGGCAGGTGGAGTTTCCGGCTTCCTCCTCCTGCACGCTCAGCTCACTGACGCGCTGCGGGAGCACAGACCAGGTGAATGTAGTGGCAGGGTCAGATTAAGGCCTCAGCTTCGGCTGGCATGTGATCCCTGCCGACCCCCAGCTCCCTTTAAAACCCTTTTAGCCTTCATGGCTGGGAAGCAACGCTTGAAAAACATGAGCCACGTGTGACCGATGCCGCAATGTCTGCCTGAGTCTGCAGAGAGCCTGAGACAATCGCTCTGAGAAGGACAAAATGCTCTATGCATCTCAATGGGGGCAACGCCAGGCCCCACTGCTCTGGGGAGCCCTCCCTGCACCATGCCAGCACTGGGGGCTGAGAGTGGCAGAAGAATACAACACACACTGCCCACCCAGGCCTGCAGATGCACCTGGCTGCCCACATAAGTACTTGCAGACGACACAAAGATTGGTGGGGTGGTAAAGAACGATAAGGACTGGGCTGGCCTACAGCGCGCTCTGGCTCGCAGGGTACGTGAGCTCACGGCGAGAATAGGCATTAAAAAGAGCCAAATGCAAGGTCATTTTCCTGCCAACCAAGAACGTAGCTCACGGGGGGGGGGGGGGGGGTCATGTAGGGTTAAGCAGGGGAATAGCAAGTAGACACAGGGGTACAGCAGTAGCAGGGTTGCCAACACTTGCACTTTGTGTGTCTCTCCCACTAGTCAGTCTTTCCCTTGAAGCCTCCATTGCTGGAGTCATGCAAATCCCACCAGCCAGATTATTTTTTAAGACGCTCTCGAGCCCACCTGGTTTCAGACACTTTAACCCAACTGCTGCCTCCAGGACAGGACCAGCAGCCGCAGGGAAAGCCCCACACTGAATTTTTTTTTTTTGGTCATAAATTGTAACCAATTCCGGGGGGGGCTCCTGCTTTTAGCTTTGTGACACAACATCAGTGAGCCCATAACTGGCTGCTTGGGGGGGGCGGGGGCCCACGGCCAGGAGATGTTACACATTGGAAAGGGGTCTGACAGGAGCCACAAGCATGTTTACATGGCTGGAAACCCCCCCTGCCAGCAGCAGGCTGGCACCTTGCTCCTACCATAAACCCTGGCTGCCCAGGAGCGTCTACTGCCTCCGGGCTGGGAGAGCCACTCCGGGCCTAGGCAGGGGGCCAGAAGCTGGGACGTGGGAGGCTGTGCGGGGAGGGGAAAAGCTCTGGTGAGCGGCAGAGACGGCACCAAGGCTAGGCGAGCCGAGGCAGCGCGAGGGCAGAAGGGCCTTACACCCCAGAGCCGGAGCTGATGTCTCCAGCTGTGTGGGCAGGCAGGGGAGGGCGCATTTGGCTGGCTGCTTTGCAGACCCAAGGGCAAAGGTGTTTCTACTGCAGTCACAGCGTGGGTCGGTGGCAGAGCAGAGAGCCAGCTGCAGCCTGGAGCGGGGAAGCCCCAGCTCTTCATCAAGCCTGTGCCCTAACAACGGTCAGCAAGCAGGCCTGCTGCAGGCAGGCCTACTGCTTGCCCCAGCAAAAGCGGGGGGCCGGGGGGTGAAGGGTCTTACTCATGCAGCATTGCCTGGTGACGTGAGTGTGAACGGCAAAAAGCCTACTTGTGTACCCACGCGTGTGAGCGGCCCTGGGGCAGCGAGGGAGTGGTACTGTGGGTGACAGGCAGCAGCAGCTGGGCATTTTAAGGGTCAGGAGCTTGGTACCAGCCTCCCCAACCAGGGCCTGAAGCCTGGTGGCTGCAGCTCTTCGGGTCAGGGCAAAGCTGGTGGCGGTTGGGGGTCAGGAGCATTTTGAGCGCACGTCCCCAGAGCAGGCAGTGTGCGACTATGACTCCTCCATAAACGGGGGCAAACTAGCTGCCTCATGGGCTGCGACACCTCACATGGACACCAAGGGCAGCGGGCCGGGGCCCTGAGCCTGCTTCCTTCTCCCACTGCTTTCTACCCCTTGTGGCTTATCAAGAACATGCCATGCCCCTGGCACCAGGCTGGGCACACCCACCCAGGTAGGCAGCCTTGTCTACACACATACTTGCACGGATTTAGTTAATCTGGTGCAGTCAAACCAGTGCACACCCCGGCATGGAAACCCTTGGTTTAAGACCAGCTTACTGTGGAGTAACATAAACCTGTTCCCCAGCAACTTTAGCTAAACTGCAATCAGCCCCTTTTACAGTGGGTGGTCCCCCAGGGGCTTGCAGGGTTTTAACTAAATGGGGTTACAGTTACATTGACACCTTTAGCCCAGTGCAGCGTCTCTGTGGAGACACACCCCGGCGGGCACAAACCCAACCCAGAGCAAAGGCAGGTTTGAACCACGAGCTGAGCGTCTGCCCCCCCCCTCCCTGACTCCCAACTTTGCGAGCAGGCTGAGTGTCTTCCCCTGCAGAGGAGCGACCAGCCAAAAGCTACAGGCCCGCCTGCAATACAGCCAGAGCTGGGCCCTCTCTGCAGGCCTGTCCCTGGTTGGGACCTAGCCTCAATACACCCCGCGCTGGCCAGCCCTGCCCCAATGCAATCCGAAGCAGAAGCGGCTGCTTGTACTGGTGAAGCCCAGCCTGCATGGCAGTGGGGCTTGCTCTGCTACAGGCCGACCCCAGGACACTAGCTGTCCGGGCCTGGGGTCATTGCCCCCGGGGCATGAGGAACCCCACATCTAGGGCCCACAGCTGGCGAGCGTTGTAGGGGCTGGCTGTGTACACACAGCGCTAGGTGGATGCTGCTTTTCATCTGCACCATGTCACACCCTCCACCACTGCAAAGCTGCTAAAATGGGGGCTAGTTCCCCCCGCCCCTCCAGAGACGGGCTCCGCAGCAGCGTGGGGGCCGCTAGGGCTCCCTTGTATGTGGCCAGAAGCCTGCCTTGGGGCCCCCACGGCGTGTGCGCTATTCCCTGCATCTTTCCCGACCTGCTTTCCTCCTGGAGGGGGCTGCCCATTCAGTCCCTCTTGCCTGCTGTGGGGTTTAAGGGAGGTCAGACCCCCGCAGATCTTTAGTCCCTCTCTAGCCAGCCCCTGGGGCCAGCACTGCCTTAGGCAGGGTGGGGGGTGCTTGCAGAAAAAACAAGGATTTTTCCTCCCTTTTGTTCACACAGCTGTAAATAAAACAGTCACACGCTGTACATTTAATGCACCCTCAGCCCACGGTCCAGAGCCAGGAGAGAGGCTGCTGCTGAATTCATGGCTCTATTCTGCCCTTTGGAAATCAAACCTTTCCCCCGAGGAATGAAGGTTAAGGGCTGCCCCCCGAGCTGCAAGCTCAGCACCCGCACCAGCTGGGCCGCGAGGGGGGTAGCTGCAGGGGGACAGCGGGGTGCTCGCTGGCAGATATGGGGGTCTTGCCCCCCAGGTTGTGCTGCCACTTACACCATGCAAAATGCAACCCTCTCCTCCCCCTTACACCCCCTTTCCACTGGAGCGCGCGGCTGCAGGAAGAGGCAGGCCGTGGCCCGGCAGGCCCTGTCTTCCTATAGTGCAGGCAGGGAGCATACACGGGGCTCAGGGGGACTGTGAGGCAAAGCCAGGGAAACAGTATCTTTGGAAACAGGCATCACTGCCCCAGTGCTGTATTACGTGCCCTGGGCCAGTCCGTGCCGAAACGCTGGCAGCTTTGCAGAGCGCTGTCTGAAGCGAGGGCCCGTGGCTCTTAACTGTGGACGCTATACCTGGAGCAACTCTGTTCATTTCCTTCTTCTCTGACTCAGCCAAGCAAAGGTCTCTGCTGCCCGGTCCTGTCTGCCTGGCCCTGCTCCCGGGGCCCCCTCCCCCAGTTCTGCGCATTCTTTAGGAAAGCCACTCGAGAATGTTTACACGTTGCAATAGAATGTACAACTACCACCAGGGACGGCGACGCTGGCCTAGCTGCATGGCAAATGTCTCAGCCATCACGCCTGGCATGCGTCACAGAGACCCTGGCTGAGTACAAATCCACCTGCCACCCGCCAGATCATGGCCTGGACCATCTGATGATGCATCAGACGCAGCTGTCATTATTAGATTTGTTCTGAAAAGGGGATTGTCGATCATGCCATTAAAAGCCTGCCTATCTTTTCATTGGTGTCTTCTGCCGTTTTATTTGGTTTCATCCAGGTGATGTGCTGTCAGTGAACGGAGCCCAGCTCTTCTCGTGACAGCAGAAAATCCTGTTCCATAAAGTTAGAGCTGTTTCAAACTGAGCCCTGAGCGGTTTCCCATTCCTCTAGACAGGGCCACCTCATGGCAACCTGGTCCCACTGCGTCATCCCCAAGTTCCCCAGAAAGCTCAAAGTTTTCTGATTCCTCTCAGCTCAGCGAGGTCTCCACAACATGCTGTTCTCCCCTCCACATTGTACACCCCCCCCCCCCGTCTTTCCGCTGTAGCAGCCAGAGCTTTCCCCCAGTCCCATGCTTTGCTCAGTGGCCCCACCCCTACCTATGGTGACTCTCCTTAGCCCCTGCAGGCCCAGCCTTGGGTGAGATAAGGGCTCTCAGGCCCTGGCTGCTCCCTGCTGGGTCTACTCTAACCTACGCTTCATGACTTTCCCTCCTCAGAATGCCCCAACATCCATTGGTCCTCTGCAGACCATGTTCCTTATGGGGAGCAAGGCAGACAGACCAACAAGGGAGGAGAGGAGGTTTGAGAGCCAGAATGATTCTGAGATGTCTGGGGGAAGGAGAGTGGCAGCTGTTTGGAGAGCCTTTTAGCCAGCAGGAGCACATCTGTCTGCGATGCATTCAGGTGGAGGAACCAAGGGCTGGCAGAAGGTGTCAACAGGGATGTGAACAAGGATAAGCCCATTGACACAGTGGACTTCAGACAGCCTTAGACCGGGTTCCTTCACCGAAGGCTTGTAGGCAAAGTGAGCAGTCCTAGGATAAGAGGGAAAGGCCTGTCACAGATCAGTATCTGGTTAAAAAATAGAAACAAAGACTAGAAGTAAATGGTCAGTTTTCAACTGAGGTAAATAATTTGCCAGAGGATGTTGTGAAGGCCAAGACTATAACAGGGGTCAAAAAAGAACTAGATACTAAATTCATGGAGGATGGGTCCATCTATGGCTATTAGCCAGGATGGGCAGGGAGGGTGTCCCTAGCCTCTGTTTGCCAGATGCTGGGAGTGGATGACGGGATGGATGGCTTGAGGATTCCCTGTTCTGTTCATTCCCTCTGGGGCACCTGGCATTTGGGCACTGTCGGCAGACAGGACACTGGACTAGACAGACCTTTGGGCTGACCCAGTGTGGCCGTTCTTATGTCACTCCAAGGGGGGGGCGGGATTAGAGCAATGAGTCCTGGGGGCAGCATAGAAGGAGGCAGGGAGTGAGACACCCCACAGAGAGACGGGGCAAGCTCTGAGCTGGGGGGGGGCGGGGGGGGGCGCGTTTCCATGTGGTGAATGGAAACTGGTTAGAAAAGCAGGATTCAAGGCAGGCAGGCAAGAGACGCCTAGCAGCCTCCTGCTGCAGGGCAGCACCCCGCTCCCCTCTCTGCCCCCCAGAAGGGCCTCGAACAGCTCCCGCCTTCTGCCCCACATCCTGCCTCACCTCCCAGAAGCATCCATCAGCCTCCTGGCTCACACTCCCTCACCTTGGAGCGGAGTCCGATGGCATCGCACAGCGGCAGGCATTGCACAAAGCTGCCTAGGACCCTGTGCTGAACCTCCCCCGGCTCAGAGACCAAAAGGCCAGGAATTCCCCTTCGCCCAAGCTGTCTGCACCTGCGCTGAGCCTGGCAAGGCTCCTGTGGGACAGTGGAAGAGGGAGATATGGGGAGAGATGAGAGGAGGGGACCGGCTCCTGTCCCAGGCTCAAGCCACCCAGTGGGGAAGCTGGGGCCCTGAGGCCGGGCTCCAGCCAGCAGGTTCCAGCCCAGACAAGGTGCCAAGCTGGACCCCAGGCTTGAGACTTGCTCTGTGTACGGAGCAGGGGTACAAAGGCGCTGCAAAGCGGGGGGGGGGGGCTTGGTTTATTTGCCAGTGGTGGTGATGTGGGACGGGGCAAGGAAACAGCCCACGTCCGCCACCACGCCCACACCAACCAATGGGGCTGCCCCAGGCACATCAGCCTGCAAAGGTGATGGGGCAGGGGTGAAGCCCTGGGGGACAGGGAGGCTGGAAACGCCCCATGAAAGGGACCCAACAGAGCCGTGACACTGGGACCCTTTCCTGGGAAGGGTTAATGGGGGTGCTCTGGGGCGCAACGACCTCATCAAAAGAGCAACTTGATGAAAAGAAACTGACATGAAATTTAGGCTAGAAACCCCCCCCCCCACATTAAGGTCCTGGCAGAGCACAGGCCGGCCTGGGATGAGCTTTCCACCCAGAGCTGTGCCAGGGCCCCTCACTCCTGACCCACCTACCCCACTGCTAGCCCAGCCCTGGGCTCCACTCCCTCCCCACAGCTCTGCCAATGCCTCTTGGGCCTGACTTGATGCCCCCCTGGCCCTGGAGACGTCCCCCTACCCCAGCTCTGCTGGTGCCCCTCAAGCCGGACCCGCTCCCCTTCTGGCGTTGCAATTTTCCTTATTGCATGGTGTTTACCAGCCTCCTGGATTACTAACGGCCTAGGAAGTGTGGCAGCAGCCTCATGCACTCGAACCTCACCCTGCTTCTGTCCACATACAGAACAGAACTATGCCTTGAACGCCTCTGTCGGGCCTGCAGCGTTGTCAGCACCATGGCGAGCCCCATCTAGCAGTGGGCCCATACCAGAGCTAGGACGTTTTGTTCCCAATAGACTTTACTGATTGTCCCTCGCCCTGTGCCATGGGGGCTCCACTCACCACTGGACGGCGCCACCTCCTGGCGGTTCTGGGGATTAGCCCTGCCAGGCCGACACCCCCGCCGGCAGTCGCACCTCAACACCGTCTCTTCTGCTCGCTGTGGCCCCTTTCTCCTTCCAGGAACTGCAGCCTCCTTGTTGTCATTCGGCCCTCCAGCCAGGTCACTACGTGGTTTCCCCTTCCAGGAACGGTCTCCGGCACTGCCCTGATGGTGCCACTTCCCCAGTGGGCGGTAGGGGAACCCAGGGACCTTTACCCCAGGTTCCAGTCCAGGGACCTTATACCTGGCAACTGAGCCAGACCCTGTCGCTCCTTCCTACAGCTTCTGGTCCTGTTCTACTGTCCCCAGCTCTGGGTGTCCCAGCTCACACTCCCTCCTTCCAGGGAGTAACTACCGATGACCTGCCTCTGTTGCCTCAACCTTCTTTCAGGGAGTGACTGCAGCCTACGTCCCTGCAGCCCCCTTCTGTTCCCAGCTTCCTGGCTTCCTAAACCAGATCCAACCTGCACTTTTGCTCGGCTGTTCAAACCTCAATGCATGACATCACTCCCCAGCCTGTGGTGGCTCTGAAGACTGTCACCTGTCATCGCACAGACTGGACTGGAGCACAGTCAGGGTTGCTCCACATCTCAAATACCTGAGAAGCTGCATTAGCAAAGAAAGAGCGTTCAGCCACCTACCAGCACACACATGCCCCCCCGGGCCAAACCTCAGCAACGCCACTTTACCTCACAGCTCATGCCCCCACCTCTGCCCCGAGGGATGGCAGCCTTCTGAACTGAGAAACCTCAACTCCAGAGCCCTTGGAAGGGAGGGTTACCAAATGGCCAAGCTCTCTGCTTCTCACGTGATCTCAGCATGCTCTTCTGAGCTGGGAGAGGCCAGTTCTGCTCACATAAGAGCTCTGCGTTCAGAGGATCCCCTTCATGTTACGACCTCATTTCAAGCCAAGACTGAGGCCTGGAGTAAAGTTCTCCAGTTAATTCTTGGTAACCAGGTGCTGCTGACATGCACCTACCAGGACCTCTTATGCTCTCGCTATGGAAGGCAGCTACCGACTCTCAGCACTCGGCCACAGGCCGGCACAAAGGTTCAGAATCTTCCTCTTTGCCAAGGCGCATTGGGTTCATCCAGATATTGGAGCCTCTCTTGCTAGCCCGGCCCTTCTTCACAGCGGTGGGAGGCTACAGTCACATAGGAGCACCCGAGTCACGCTGGAAAGAGAGGACGAGCTCTGGAAAGCGAGAGACGTGTCTGTGGCCAGAACTGGGTTACGTTTCTCCTTCCAACAATTATGAGCGGACGCCCAAGGAATCCAGCTGCAAATGGCCCCATGGGCCCCTAAGTGTGCAGGATGTCGCTGCTTGGAACTGCAAGGTACCAATCCCAGCTCGAGGGGACAGCCCCACGCTAGCTCTGATCCACGGAGCTCACTAGACAGAAGGGGCGCTGCAGCAGTGCATGTCGTGGGAGGGGCTGGAAGTACCTCGGGTCTCGGGTGGGGTGGGATGGGACTCAGGGCAGCTAGCCCCTCCTGCTACCCATACCTCTGCAGGGACACGTCTATTTTTTATGAGTTCGCTCACTCAGAGCTACCCGGGGTATGGCTCCTTGTGCCGCGAATCACAGCCCTGCTCCAGGTGCGGACACACCCTAGTCAGTAGGGCCATTGGCCTTGAATGACCCAAGCAAAACTTTGTGCTAATCCCATTACAGGCAGGAGACCAGCATGAAAAGGGACAGAGCAATAATCCTTTAGCCTTTCCTGCAAGAACACAAAACGGGAAGGGGAGCGGAAGGACACCAGCTGTGACAGCAACATCTCCGTCACTTGCAGTTGAATGCGACACGGGACATCAGCTTTCCGGTCTCAGATCCAGCTGCGGGACACTAGTGCTGGTACCAGGTGAAAGCTGCTTCTCGTGAGCTAGCGGCTGGTAAATCTTGGAGAGGCATTTCCCACAGGCCTGAAAAGGATTCTTTTCTAGCTCCCCAGCTGCTTCTACATGAGCGCACGCGGCAAATGAGCAAACTCTTCTCGGAGACAGAGCACATCAGTCTTTTCATCTTCAGCTATTCCGGACCGTGCACAAGGGCTGACCGGTTCATATGGCGTCCCTAGTGTTTCATCAACTCCAGTGCACAGTGTTAGGGTGACCGAAATTCCCAAAGGGAAAAACCAGGACACTGGCCCATTCCCCGCCCCCCTCATGGGGCTGGCACGAGCAGCTCGTCCGAGCCTTGCCTGCGCCCCGTGTGCTCAAACCCTGCCTTCCCTCTCCCCCTTGGAGCCCAGCTTCCCACACTGCAAGGCTGGCTTCGCCGCTTGTCCCCTGGCACGTTCCTCTGCACCGCACCCCACGTTCCTGCCAAAAGTGGGCATCAGTCCCCTTTGCTCTGGCCAACTGATCAAGTCAGCAAGAGCAAACAGGAGAAATGCCCACTTTGGCCAAAAGAGTCAGGACTCAGGGCAGGAACAGGGCTTAAAAAAGGGACTGTCCTGGCCAAAATGGGACATATGGGCATCTTACACGGTGTTGACAGTTGCTTTCAATTACAGTGATGTGTTAATAGGTCATTGTTTGCCAGCTAATGACTTCAGAGCTGATGCCCCAATGCCTGCCAGTAACAGTTTTAGTGCTGAAGGAAAAGGAGGACTTGTGGCACCTTAGAGACTAACCCATTTATTTGAGCATAAGCTTTCGTGAGCTACAGCTCACTTCATCGCTCACGAAAGCTTATGCTCAAATAAATTGGTTAGTCTCTAAGGTGCCACAAGTCCTCCTTTTCTTTTTGCGAACACAGACTAACCCGGCTGTTCCTCTGAAACCAGTTTTAGTGCTGGAAGTCAAAGGGTGATAGGTAGTTGACAAACATCAGTTAGAGTTTCCCTGCCAGCCAGCCAGCCATCTGTCTGCGGCACTCAATCTGTCTCTGTGCGTGTCTGTGTCTTTGGCATTGCTATTTTGTCGTGGTAATGAATCAGCATTTTACACTTGCAATGCGATTTCTTCTGGATTTGAGAAATCGACTCCTTGGATGACATGATTTGGGATTTAATGTCTGCACAACGGTTCTGCTCACAGATCTAGCTCAAGGGGTACTGTCTGTTTGCTTCCGTCTGTACTGCCGTGCCCTCGATAGTTATCCCTCCATCAAAAACAGCCAGGGTATGTCTGCATTAGAACTTTTCTTGGTGTAACTTATGTCGCCTAGGGGTGTGAAAAAGCCCCCCCGTGAGTGACATAAGTTACACCAACAGACACGCCCGTGTGGACAGCGCTGTGTCGGTGGGAGACGCCTGCTCTATCTAGTGAGAGCAGGCAGTGCACGCGGAGGAAGGAATGAAGCCCGAAGAGTGCACTATTTGGCTCGCTCGCTCTCTGCTTACACGCTGATCATCATGGAGCTGCTCTTGCAGCTTTGCCCTCACCCTGGTCAATCCTCGTTTGTGTCCATGGTACACACAGGGAGTTAGAAAGGAAACACTCTTGCTGGAAGGTTGCCAAGTCTCACGACTTTATTTCTTAGACTCCAGAAATCAAACACAACCGAATAAAGAGAGACACAAAGCAGGCTGCTCCCTGAGGCACAGCTCACCCTGCTCCAGATTAGCTCTTTCGCAGGCTGACTGCTGAGGACCCTGGTCACACACTTCTCAGAGCCCCCTAGCCCCCCCCCGCAAGTGACAGCCTGTAACGGAACACAGGTTTCAGTCCCCGAATACAGCCTGCATCAGGCGCCTGGGTTGGCATTGTGGCTGCACTGCTCCACTAGAGCAAGGCAGCTCAGTCATGCTTGCACCAAGCTCTGAGCCTTTGATTTTTAAACAATTGCCCAAACTCAGCCCCCTGTTAAACTCCTGCCAACCCACCAACAGCAACGAGAGCAGGGTCTGGTGCAGTTCATTTCAGGGTTACCTGGCAGAAATGTGGATCATGACAAGACGACAAGTGACACCACTCTGTGGTTTGTGATCTCCACCTAGCACCTTACTGGATCTGGGTTCACTAGGTCTTCACCTCGGTGCTGGTGTTCTCCTGGTGTGGGTCCAGACTTGGGCTCACCAAGACTTCTCAGAAGCCAAGTACGGCATATAGGGGTTCTTGAACACCACCCAGGGGGCCACTTCCAGCAGCACTGACGAGCCATACTTCTTTGCTATATTATTCTGCATACGGCATTCGCGCCTGAGGGCTACAGTCAGAATTAGAGCTCCGTTGTGCTTGGTGCTGTACAAATGTATAGGAAGACAGAGCCTTTGCCCCAAGGAGTGTATGATCTCCCCTGTAGAAACCTAACCAAGAAATGTGTAAGATCCTATGTCATGAACTCAGCATCACTTCTTTACCACAGTTTCCACAGTAGTTTTGAAGTGCTCGGTCAGGTACTAATATACATGCTAGCAAAGCAAACCACCTGAGCAACTTCTGGTAAATAATCTTCTGGAGACCAGGACAGTGATAACAGGATAATCCCTGAGTCAGCAACGAGTATGTGTGAGAGCGCTCACGCTAGGAGCTGCATGTCCCACTCCCTTCTGGGAGCGCATCCTCTCAGCACTCTATCCCTTGTTGAAGCATTGGGACAGCAGTCCAGATCTTCCCAGAATGCACTGGTACAACCACAGGTGGGCAGATTGGTAGGTATGGACACACAACATAGTTGACACACTGTTCTGGTGAGGAAAAACCAGTTATAAAACAGTTGTATTTATAGGGTAAACACTTGACCCTATTGAAGTCATTCATTGCCTGAGAAATGTTTCAGTTATGGAGATTTGTAAGGCTGCCACATGGAGTTCTGTTCATCTAAAAATACAAAGCACCATCAGGGATTGGGAGCGTTGCCTCTTTGAGCAGCGTAGCACATCAGGAAACATTCCACCCTGATTCTTAGCTCTGCTTCATGCCGAGCCAGGGCACAGAGGGAAGGGGGAAGTTTGGCAGAAGCATTTTCTGGAGAGAGAGAGAGAAAGCTCTTAGGCTCTGCTAGAGCACTGTAACTTAGGGCTCTAAGCATCAGGTTTGACACACTGAGCGGGCCTGGTGCTACAGGCTGAGTTCTGGGCAGGGCTGGCATAGCCCTTGCTCCTCGATGCAGTTCCATACATTTTACTTTGTGATTTTTTTCAGTCAATAATGAACGATGGGGACTGTCCACTCTGTGTGAGCCCTCAGAGCCCAGAATGTGTTTGGAAGGGCAAGGTGCTGCTTCATTGGCATTGACAAACACTGCCCGGCACTCACCAGCGCTGTGTGTTTCCTGTGCCGCTGGTGACCGCTCTCCCCCTCCAGGGGCCTGCAATGCCGTGGTCTTGTATCTGTAGCATATGTAAAGCACTTTGGTATGAAAGGGGCTGTGGAAATGTAAGCTGCCGCAGTACCCTTAATGGGGCCAGGCTAAATCAGGCATCTTCTTTAGTGGGACATCTCCCAGGAAACTGACTTAGTCAAATAATAGCAAAGGGTAATGACTGCAGCTTAACTGCAACAGTGCTCGTACAGGGTTCTGAAAGGTGACCTGCAAAGGGGATAAAATGGTTGGTGCCCTTTTCCCCGACGTAGAAAAAGGCCAAAAACCCTCTCTCCTCCCTAAACCAAAAAGCTTCTCAGCCACTAACTGAAGGGCCAGAGGCCTGAATATATCTGTCATGACTGGGGTGGAGAAAGTAAATGAGGAAGTGTTATTTACTCCACAGAACACAAGAACTAGGGGTCACCCAATGACATTAATAGGCAGCAGATTTAAAACAAACAAACCCCCTCCTGTGACTGCTCTGACTGGTGCGGGCTCCCTCCCTTTGCCCAGGTGCCCCCTTCCTTCTGCGGAGCATGGTTTTCTGCCCCTTCTGACAGATCCCTTCGCGGTGGGACGTGTGTGCTTTCCGAAGCCGGCTGTGGTCCTCCTCCTGCCTCCAGGGCTGACTGATTCACTGCTTTAAACAGAGGCAATTTCCACAATTCCCTTGTCAAGGAATCAGGCCAGTTTAGCGAACACGTGGAGGGCTGCTAGCAGTAGCCAGCACCCATCAGGAATGTGCCCCGGCTAATTGTGACCGGCATCTCCCCTGGGAAGCAACTAGCCACTGCGCCAAACCATGCAGTCACAGTGCTTCCGTCCAAATGATCCTCAAGCAGCAGGCGAAGGCCACGATGCTTTCACTTGTAATCGCAAAAAGGATCCTTCCGCTAGATATTTCCCACGGGGCACCGAACAGCCATTTCTGGAAACATCTTTGTTCGACTGAAAGTAAGCACTGCAGAGGGGAAGGCTCCATATTTCATGATCAATCCCGAGTGCTCCAGGTCCCTGGCTCCATTGCCTGGTCCCTCCGCACGAGGGTTTGGCTAGAAAGCTTCTATGGACTTTGAAACATGTGACTTCTTTTCAGTTGGTCTCCAGTGCACATGAGCAGGGCGATTTCCTGTTAAGTAGCAGAGTTTCACATTCACGTTGATTACCACCCAGAGGTGGATCAATGTCAGTGAAACCCATGGAGGAAATACTCCAGCCCTTCTGGGAAGAGAAGGGTGTAAATGTATTTGAGCAGCTTTGCCCTTAGAAAGCTGGTGTATTTTGGGCGGCCAGCCAAGCAGCTGTTCAGGAGGAAGAGCCCGCCGCCTTTAGAGATTTAATAAGGGATGATAGCAGGAAACAGTCTTTAACACAACAGTCATTTACTGAAATCAATTTAAGATATAAAGGTCCCATCTCTCTCCTGGCTGGATGGGGAATTGTGGGCTTGGTCCAAAGCCCACTGACGTGAACAGAAAGGCTCCTCTGACTTCAGCGGGCTTTGGATGCAGCCATGTGTGTGCAAGTCCCAGCTCCTTGAGAAGACACCCTAGAACAGTGGTCCCCAAACTGTGGGGCACGCCCAGCTACAGAGGTGCGGAGGAATGTTCAGGGGGGTGCGCAGCGGGGCCCAGGCCAGCCCCCATGGGTGGGGAGGGAGAACCACCTAGCCCCGCTCTGCCCCCAGCCGCAGCCCAGCTCCGCCCCCTGCTCCAGGCCCAGCCTGGCTCCACCCTCATTCCCTCTCTGCCCCCAGGCCAGCTCCTTCCCCATACCCAGCTCAAGCTTCTCAGCTGAGGAAGCCCTGGCTGCGCAGTAATTGGGGGGTTGGGGGGGAGACAAATTCCATGACTGGTACGGGCCGGGGTGGGGGGGTTGGGGGGAGAACGGGACGGACAACATGACAGGAAAAGTTTGGGCACCACTACTCCAGTGAAGGATACGAAATCGCAGTGGGATTGGTCAGAGCCAGGTCCAAACAAACACAAACGTTCCCATCAGTGAATAACTAGGGGCAGACCAGCTTTTGCACACTGATGAGGGACCAACACACTTAGTTTTAAAGACAATCAACTAGTTTAATGACCAACTCACGTACTAGTCCTTAAACTGAGCTCCTTTAACAGCTGCTGTACCCTAAAATGATTGATAAGTGCCGATGTTAGACTGAACAGCTGCTGAAGGTGGGATTCTTGGCCATGTAGTTTATACTGATTGTAGAAAAGTTCTGGGCAGCCTGACCAGGTAATGTGCGCTGTCTCTCTCTCTTGATAATTATATTGCTCCAAGGGCAAGCTGCATAGCACGTGATTCCTTGATCTTCCTAACAAAAGTCAGTTAAAAGTGCTGTACCGGAAAAAACAGAACACTGACAAAAACAGACCACAGAAAACATACTCCAGCACTGAACAGAATTTTTTTTTTTTTTTTTTAAAACAAATTCTACGCTTTCCTTCTCTGATTTGGAGTTTTCAATCACTATCACGAGAATTGCCAGCTTTCCATTCCTTAGTTTGTTCCGTGAGCCCTTTCATTTTCAGCAGAAGCCATTTTGCTCAGGTTTATTTCTTTGACTATTTTCTGAAAGCTAAAACGGCCCATTTACCAATTTAGCACTACCAGGATCAGTGCCACACTCTGACAATACAAAAACATTGCGGGACCAGAATCCATTTCCAAGCACAGTTAGAAGTGGGTCTTTATAAAAGTGCTTCTCAGATTACTGGGTGGTCACAAGCTTTACAATCATGCTAATGATACGGGATCCTCGCGGGCACGTGCATAAATCCATGCTGGGATTCTTGATCTTATCCTGGAGTAACTGGTCTAGTTCACAGCGGAGTTCTTTCACCAACTCTGCCACCTGAAGCAAACAAGGAAACACCCCCCACAAAGATCATGAAATAGCTTCTCCCCTGTACTCTACATCTGCATGTTCTGTGTGGTGCAGAAGCAGAGCAAGGTTTGAAGCACTCACAATCTTACTCGCTGGTTTCATTACCTGGTGGGAGGCTGCTGCGAATCGAATCCATCCATCATCAAGCGAAATGACAAACTCCCCCCGTTGCAGCTGCACGTGGACCTGCCCTCCTCCAAACAAGACCAGCGGGTACACTGACACCATACTGCAGTCCCGGATGAACACACGGCTGGTTTTGATCTTCTCATGATACACCAAGTAGGGGCTGTCAAAGTGCCTGGTCTGGAACATTCAATGCCAGAGGGTTGTAGTCAGTTAGGAGTAAGAATGGTGATTACATTAGTGTCACTGAGCACAGGTTTTCAGACAGTTAAGGAATAAATCTGATCCCCATTCCCTTGCAGATTACTGGCTTGCTCGCTGCCCTGTGCGTATAAAACAGCATATACGATTTATTTTTATTATTCAAAACAACCTTAAAGGTTTTAGACACACAAACTTCTCTTATCGAAACATATTTCACACTTAAAACTAGAGGATTTATTAAATTGAGGGATTAACTGCAGTTACTGAATTGAACTGATTATTTCACATCAGCCTGGGAACATTTTCAATATGCCTAAGTAAAAGTGACCAGCACTTCAGTTCTTACTTGCTTAACTCTCTTGAAAAAGATCCAGTCTCCTAAGTTACTCAGGCTGACCTATTGTGCCACACTGACGAAGCTTGGCCCCAAACGTTACATGTTTTTCCTGATTCTTTCTTTACACAGAAAAGCAGCCTTTAACTCTGCGTTTGCGACAGAAGCTCATAGAGTCAGTATATTTATTTTGTTATTTCAATGTTCTAAGAGATAAGTTTAGGCTTTAACATATTTTGTTTTAATTCAGATTTCATTTTAAACAGATGCATTTTAAAAAGAAAAACTTATAATTTAAACAACAAAATAAAAAAAAATCCAATTTAAATAAAAAAATCTGACTTTATTTTTTCAAAACCATCATTGATTTTTATGCACCCTGGGTGGTGGGAAAGCCCAGTGGCTCTGCTTGTTCTCCCCCCAGGTCTCATTCTACCTAGACAGGTGCCTTTAGTCATTCCTGTAATACCTGTGTCCCTTTTGAGCACCACAGACTCTGACAGCAAGGATGGGGAGGAGCTGCTGGATGCATGGCACGCTCTCCTCCGGGGATTGCTCGTCAGAATCTGCCTGGGAGTCACTGCCCTCTTCCTCCGCACAGCTGCCCTTCCCGTGAGTGCAAGAGGGCTTTGCTGCAGCTGCTCACAGGGACCACGTGGCATTGATTTGTTTGTATTTCTGAAACGTGCCATTGCAGAGCTCACAATGTCACGTATAACATAATCCTGTCTCCTCCACCTGTCTCCTGTGCTCTCTCTCTTCTGCCCTTCATCAGAATCTCACACAAATGTCTACGCCTCTTCCATACTGCCCCGCTCACAGCATGGCCTCCCTGAACTAATCCTCTAGGACACTACTCTCTTGTCTTTCAAATCTCTCCTCAGGACCCACCTCAGCAACAAGGCCTATAGGAAATCAGCCAATTACTGACAGTGCCTTGAGTTCCCTGCTGCCCATGTAGGATAGCAAGGAGAGTTTGACGTGTAAGAGGTTCATTCTCATGTTAGTTTAGACTTGGGCTGATTCACCAGGATAGATTTATAAACAATTAAGTTTTACAATACTCCAATGGGTTATTATACTTAACAATGTAATATGGATTTTTAACAGCTAATTTGTATCCTCAAAAAGGAGGATCAGCATTACCATGTATCACTTTCATAAAAAAAACCCCAAAAACAAGCACCTGTTCAATGGTAAGTTTCCCTCGTGATCTTTATTAATGGGATACCATCAACTTCAAAGAAAATTATTGCATTTGATCTCATAGGAAGAAGTGATACTGTGCATTTCAACAGTGAATTATTTACAAATAAAGTATTTCAGTGGTAGAAATATGAGCCCTCCTGTCAGTCAGTTTGCCCCTGTAAAGATGCTACATGCATAAACACTTGCCATCTCCTGCACAATTCCTGAGATTGCATGGACAGGACAATTGCGGTGATCCCTACAGGCACAATCCCCTGCCATTGCGGTAACTCTGCATGAACGTGCGTTCTTGCAATTCTGAAAATCAGGGCCATGAAATTGCTGGATCCAACAAACTTAACTTCCAAATTTGAGTCTCTGTCATCTATTGTAATGGAGGCTCTTACCTGTGATCTGTGCCGCTCTTTGAAACCCATCACCGAGAGGATTTCAAGCACACCGTTGCTGTGTGTTTGAGGCTGCTCAGTGCTCTAGTTCATAATCCAAGCAGCACTTAGCTGAAGTAATGTCTTTTTTAAAAACGTAGAGAATGTATGTTACTGAGTTGGAAAAAAATCCTTACTTGATAATTCACTGAGGAAGGATGAATGTGAACATAACCGTCATTTTTTGTAACAAACTTCAACTCCTCTGCCTTTGGGTGTAATTTAACTGCTCCTGCACTGGTATACTGGTATTTCCCCTCTGGGGTTTTCACCTAAATGTGAAGATAATAAACAGTAATAAAATAACTCTCTTACACCTCCTGCCCCAAGTAAACCGTCTTTCCCCACATCTATTACTATGTCAACAACAACAGGAAGTATTACCCTAGACATCAAGAAAGGTACTGTGTTGCATTCCAGCTTGCATCTAACCCAATATTTTCAGTTGCTCATAACTCTCAAACAAATTCCTTTTAGGATATGTTTTTGCTTGGTCTCGGCCCAGAGGTGACTTTGGAAGTATCTAGACCCCATTACCAGAGTTCTGTCAGCACTCTGCAAAACTAGTCGATACAGTTTGGGGGTTGGTTTTATAATGCTCTGGCTTTCACCCCAGAATTCATTTCCTGCTGCTCATGTTCAGACTGTGGCCTGTGGTGGTTACTGATGCATGCTCCTGGCATCTTAAGATCACACTAAAAATAAAAGTCTGTTGGAATGACAGCAGTAGCCAGCTACATGAGTTTGTAAATGGGAGTTCAGTTGCCAAGGCCTAAAGCAATAGGGGCAGCATGCTCTGTGGAGATACCGTACCCTTAAACAAGAGGCAGTCTGCCAGAGTAACCCCGAATCAAAGCATTCAGTACAGATCTGCCACTCAAAAGGGAGTGGCATGCAAATGAAGATGGAAAAGGAAAAAAGCACCCTCTTACCTGGACAACATTGGGATACAGAGCAGCACATAATATTGCTGATATCAACTTGATGTTCTCTGCATTAGAGTTTGCCTGTGAAATAAATACATACAATAAGTACTACAATTCCAGGTTACTACCTACAGGCCTTGTCCCAGTGACCCTTCAGTGAAAACCAGGGATTTCTTGATTCACTGTAGAACATGACTTCATATTAAAACTAAATTACTGACACTGTTGGTACTCTCTTTTTGAGCCAACTATATGTAACTTCATATTAGGAGCAGTTACTGGATTCTGCACTCTCAGGTTATGTCTTGCCTACACTCTTTTTAACCTTTAATTAAACTAATTGCCAATTAATTTGCAATAGTTAATATGTTTGTCAAAGCTAATCTGGACACTCCCCAAACATTTATTCCATGCTACTATGTAGTTGATCCCTAGGATAAATCACAAACCTCGCCAGGTCTGCATGATGGTGTAGTCTCGCCATTGTGCGCTTGTTGTCCCGCTCCAGAACTACCAGTTGGCATAAGGAGATTCTTCAGCTATTAAAACCTACATCAGCTGTCTCGACTGCTCCGTGCGGCCTGCGTGATCTCCTTAGCAAAGCACACTACTGCTTTCATAGGGCTGAAATGCCCTCAACCACATCTAATACCCAATATCTATCTCCTGTTCCCAAAATGAGAGTTGCACTAATTGCAACATTTGGTATCACTGCACAGATAATATGGCCATGAGTGTGGTATATGAACATATCTAGAATAGGTTCCAGATTGGATCCATGCCTTCACACTGTTTGGAATGTAGGCCACAGACAGCAATCTAGTGTGCACCAACCTGGAAATGGGTTACTTTACTGACTTGGTGGGTTAAGATCACATCTGCACATGTGCCCAGGAAGAACAGATAAGTTATCGTACAATACATTGTGAAAGAATTCACAAGACAGCTCTGATTAGAGCATGGATATGAACCATGAGCCGCTAAGAACCATGGGATATGCCCCCAGAAAGCCCAGCACCTCACCTGACTGAGTGCAGCACCAGTGTGGATCCAGCAACTCAAGTGTGATTGCTCTCACCTCTCACTTGGGCCAGGCCAGTTTGAGTGGTCACACCGCTGTGCCGGTCGCTCGAGTGAACTGTACAGTGTTGACAAGGCCTTAACTACTCCAGTGTGTTAATTACTTCAACTGATAATTAACTAGAGGTTAAAAAAAAGTCTGATGGTGCATACCAGACATTCAGTTTCCTTGGATCTATTTCTCTCCCTAGATTCACTCATAGCGCCTTCCACCCTACAGAGTTGGTCAGGAGAGCGCAGCCATCCTTTCCAACATGGACCTCGCAACAGTCATCTACACCTCTGTCCCGTTGCGATTACAGCTCTCATTAGGGCTATACTGGAAACCTACTGGAAAGCAGCACTAGGAGGGTGCAGAAAAGTGACTCACCTCCAAATACACTGTCTGTGCAGATCCATGCTGTGGGAATTGCATGTCCTGCCACAGGGCCATTGCAGAATGGTTATTCATTAGGCAGTGAGCATGCACCTCAGATTTGTTGCTGTAGAACCAAGAGTATAAACGCCCTCAGTGGCTAACTCCCTCAGTCTCTGACCCCAGACCTATGTTATAATACATGTCTCCAAAGTAGAAGGGAGGAGGGATGGTAGATTGACAAAGAAGAAAATGGTGATCACTAATCACATTGGATAGCAAGACAAGCCTGCCCCAGCAAGCACACCAAATCAGTGAACGTTTGCTACAAAGGCTGATTAGAGACTAAAGCAGCAGTTTAAAGCAGTAAAGATCCAGTTACCTCTTCTCCAGTAGCATCCAAAACACCATCTCCTCGAGACCACCTCTTCTCCATGTCCCTGGCTCTTAACCCCTCCTTCACAAATCCAATATCAGACAGCAGTTCTGTGAATTGCCTTTTTAGGCTCGCCATTTCCTATAAGTCAACAGAAAGCCTTGAACATAAGAACATAAAAATGGCCATACTGGGTCAAACCAAAGGTCCATCCAGCCCAGTATCCTGTCTGCCAACAGCATGCATGTGAGGTTAATTCACACCAGACTTCCCATTTTAAACACCAATTGCAAGGACTATCCTTCAGCATATCCAACAATCACCTATGATAACTTTGGTTGCTTGCAGTAAGACAACCAGTGGATATGTGAAAGGCATGGATCCGTATGCCCTCTCCATTTGAAGACATTATCCAATCCAACAGAGTAGGAGGAGCTTGCAGTTAAGGTGGACAGGTTTCCAACCCAGCTTTTGCTGCTGTTCAGAACTCTCTCAAGCCAATTCCTTCTGAGCTGAAATATTCCAACATTGGTCTGAGCCTTGGGTTGATTTTTAAATTAAACATGTCTGGTTACACTAGGATTACAGGCTCAGACAGCTGGCTAAAGTTACAGTCAGTAATATTTCCCAGCTCTTAGCTGAACTTGGAAGAAGATCAAAAGGATGGGGCAAGAAGAGGAGGTGAAATAAAGACGGACCTGACTGACAACATGATGGCAATTACTGACTTTTTAAAAATTAATCCGGAAAAATACTGAATCAAAACTGACTTACTTGAAGAACTCTTCCTGATAAGAAGTTCTCCCTGCAATAGCTGTAGCTTGCACGAGAACTCTCTTTGGTACTTAAGTGCCATCCCTAAATAATGGAGAAACCAAACTTTATTGATGATGCCTTAAATTTCAGAACATGTACACACTTTTGATCTGGGTCACTGATTTTTAGCTCACCTTATAAGCCTGGAGAAGAGCCAGGTAATCACTGTTTCCTATTGCAAATTCCAGCTTTTTTTTGTTCGCTTCCTCCCTTTTATCCCATGGAGACACCTAAATAAATAGATTGACACATTTCATCTCTGCTTCTCCCATCGTTGCTCAAGACAGGTGCTTTATCACTGGTGATGCACGTTGTCTTTCTTACATGACCAGTAAGCTACTGATCAGTTGCAGTCCTCATATCCATGACAAAAAAAGTTTACTAAGCAGTAACTGAAATTCTCTGGGTATATTGCCTATGCAGACTCCTGCTGTCGGAGTTACATGCTGTGACTCACTGGTCCCAGAACCGTCCCAAAGCAACGTATTCATTAGGGGAGGTCTGCATACTAACCAAAGATTTGATATTATAAAAAGCTTCACTTCCAGAACATCCTAAGCAACTCTGTTTCCCCTACCCTCAATAATGTAACTGTGAAGAAACGGAAGGAGGGAGGATCAGGCTGCATCTGCAGAAGCAACATACTGGGGAACAACCTTCCTTTCTCTTTCCGAGAACTGCCGCGGCAGACCTCACTGGAGGAGATTAGGAAGCATTAGAAAGGCCTTGTCTACACTAGAGAAAACCCTGAGCCTAGCACCTTCCCACTTCTGACTGGGAATGAATGTCTCACAGCCGTAACACTTGAGGGGAATGCCCCTGCACCAGGCCCTCCATGTGTCAATTTGTGGCTCAGGAAAGAAATAATTAAAAGCAGAGCCCTGCTCTGGATCTGCACAAGGCCAAAACCTATCAAAAACACATCTTTAAACCCCCTAACAATTTCATACAGTTAAAGCTAAAAGGAGAAATGTGCAATGGAGAAGGAAAGAGGAGGGAAGAGAAAGTCTGAAAGCCACCTATCTTCTATGGAAAGAGAATGGCTATAGGATGGGGCATTTCAGAACCATGATTTAACAAAACAGATCTGCAGTGGACGTATGGGCCCCAAACACAGTTACACCACTCTATAATACATTCCAGACTTACAGAACTCCAACCGCAAGGGATTTGCAGAGGCAATTTCATGATTGTATTGTCCACAATAGAGACTGTTTGTACCATTAACTATAGGTGGCAAAACCATACACTGAGATGGAACACTCAGTCCTGATCTTTGATATGAGGTCGTATATTGCTTTAGACAGAGATCGAACAACTACACCCACTGGACGTACAGAACAGCACCGGATTTTACAAGCTAAGCTGATGTGTGCGCACACAGCCTGAGTTCAGGAATGAACACTATACTCAGAGCTCAGAACTGTCAGCTTCATAACCACCACGAGCAAGACCACGACTGCTTCCAAACACAGGTGGGCGTAGGAGATGTAAAGCAGACACCTATAATTTCACCAGGACTATTCCTTGCACACACTTATAGATTGCATTTCTGGACTCAGCAAGAATTAAAAATTGAAGCTTTATGTACTAGTGAATATTTATAATCACTTCAGTCTTTGATCAATTTCACACTCTTGAAGAGGACTGCTGTTCTCTTGGTGCTATTTTGGCCTCTTCTTACATTCACAGCATGCCCAATACCACTGTGTCATTTGAAAACAAGGATTAGTTATTTGGCTCAAAAGAATTCCATCCTCCAGTAAAGTATTATGTTCTTTTTATTAGGGATCAAACTGTTCTTGATACTTCTGTCTCTGTGCATGTACTTACGATATGACTATTTCCAGTCCAGACACAAAAACATTTTATACGAACACAAAGATGCGCTGTGCCGTAAGTGGGACTGGTAAGAAATTTAAGAGTAGTATGTTGCAGTACACTACACTGTTCACTGATGAATATAACACAGAGCTTTCAGATCTTGGCGCGCAGGCGGAGTTCAGGGCGGCATACTTACAAAAGGGGACTTGAAGGCCAGACTTGCTGCTATAGTTAGGGCAGGATCCAGGCAACGGAAAATGGTGCCGAACAGCATTAGTTTTCCAATCCGCACATCTACAGGCAAGGAGGCCAAGTGATACCCCAAGGGGGTGAGTTTTTCATCTGGAGTTAAAGCACCCAAGTCCTGCAGTCGCAGTTTCGATGCACGCAGAGATTCAATTCTTGGCGGCTCAATCAGGCGGGATAAGACAGATTGAAGGCCGTGTGCAGAAAACATATCCAAAATCTTAATTCTTAAGGAAAAAGATGACAACTCAGTCTGCTGACATAGGACAAAGCAGCAAACTTCTTCCAAATCACTGAGAGTGCCCTTCCCATGGCCTGCTTTCTAGATAGGCCATGCCAATGGGAGCACAGCCAACCAGTCCTCCAGGGTCTACACTGGCTCCCTGCTGACTTTCTGATCCACTTCAAGATGCTGATCCTTATCTTTAAAGCCCTTAACAGGCACAGGCTACACAATCCCAGACGGCCTCTTCTCCACCCTTTGCCACTGCAGCTGCAGGGGCAGTGAGCTAACCAATAACTAAGGAATCTGCTACTACTGCAGATCAGGACAAGCTCAGATCTGATGACTGTCACAACATGGTGCAAGACCCATCTTTTTATACAGGCCTTCCACACCATAAAGCAAACGAGTTGTCATTCCTCCTGGCCAAGAGCCAATAAGGCATAATTCAACTTGGGAAGTGGTCCAAAACGATTAGGGATGAGTTTTGATCCCACAGACTTGATTCAAAGCCCATTCAAGTCAATGCAAAGACTCCCATTTACATCACTGGGCTTTGGCTTTGCAAACGTACCTTCTAATCCTAAATTACCGGCATGAGCGTCAAAGGCCTCCCTCTTTAATATTTATATTGCAGTAGTGCCTAATTGGGATCGAACGAGGCTGTGTGCAAACACGTAAGACGACACAGTAGTCCCTCTACCCCCAAAAGAATTTGTAATTTAAAAAAACAAATATGGGGCTGCAAGAAAGGAATGCAACATACCAAAAAAGTGCTCAGAGGATTATCTTGTTAGCACTGCCTTTGTTTATAGGGATGGGGCCGGGCCAAGGAAATGGTGAGTGGAGGATGGGTTTGAGGCAGTAACATGGTGGGTGGGAAGACCAAAAGTCCTGAAGCAGAGGTAGACTGGTAGTCAGTGAGAGACGAGAGCACTCAACAGCCAATCAACAAAACAAAAGTGAGAAGAGGGGGGCTTGCTGGTTCCTATGATATCAGGAGCCTGGTGGGGGTGTGATAACTCTGTTGCTCCCGCCTGGAGAGAGAGGTTGTCCTGGGGGATGGCCCTTTAAGACCGATTACGTTGATAATGGTTTACCTGAGACAGAGCTGTTCCAAAGGCACTCTTTGTATTTCGGGTAACTGCTGCTTTATAAGCTGGTGATTGTAGTGATGGCTACTGAAAAGATGAAAGCAGACTCCAGAGGCTACGCGCCCTGCCCGCCCTTTCCTTTGCAACGCATTAGCTTTGGACACAAATGTGTCTTCCAGACTTTCCATTCCTTTGCTGGGGTCGTATCTACAAGAGGAAACAAGTCAAAATGGATGAGAATGGGAGTTTCACTTCAAGCAAGCGAAAAGCACCAACACCGAAGCTCAAGCTGAGAGGTACTATGAACTTTTGGAGGGCCATAACTACCAACACTATGGATGCATGTCTGTAATGGATGTCATGCATGGAACTCCCACTGAATCAATGGGAGCTTTGTGCACACAGTAAGTTGCAGAATGAAGCCCTTTCAGATTTTCTCCAGCTCTTTAACAGATGTGAATTCATACTCTAATGTTCTGGACAGTTTTTTTAAACAGATACCATGCAGAACACATCATCTTCCGAGATCACAGTTCCACCAGAATAATCCCAATACCTTTTCTCTTTCATTTTCCCAGAATCAATCACAAAGACCACATCGTCAATGGTGATGGATGTTTCTGCAATGTTCGTAGATATGATGATCTTGGTAACTCCTACAGGAGGCTTCAGGAACACAGACTGCTGGTCTTCACTGGACAGTGAGGAATGGAGTGGATAAACAACACAGCTAGAAGAGAAAGATGAGCGCATGCTTATCTTTGCCAACCTTTCTTCCTCCCAACATCTGCCCATTCGTACAACTTTAGCCCAGAGTACTGTAGGTTGTACCTTCCCATTCTCAGAATGGAGCCCATGTGCAGCCCATGTCCCCTGTCCCAACATTGGAATGTCCTGCCACAACTTCAGAATGGGGACTCCAAGGGCCATGGATTGTGGGATAGACATGTTCCTCGCTACATTTCACTGTTAGCTCTTCTGGTGGATATAATCACCAGGCAGAATGCAGCGCACAGAGTTTACTTGCAAATATACAGTAACTGGATTTGGCTGCTGACATAGAAGTGAGTCTGGAGCTCGAAGGAGCAAAGAAAACGAGACCCCCTCCTTAAGAGTCTAACAGCAAGCTTGGTTTTCTTGATTCTCTCCATAGTTCCATCAGCCCTTAGACTGAACAGATCCAGTCTCTTAAGTGGCACTGTGATAGGGTTCCATACCCCACCTTGCACTGGCCATGGGGAGCAGGCCTTTAAAATATTCTCGGGGGGAAAGGACATTCTTGGTGGGGGACTGGGTTTCAGAGCTGGAGCTGGGTTGAGGTCTCTGCTGAAGGGTCCTGAGAGCAGAGCTCTTCTGAGCAGCTAAGTGGGAGCCCACTGTCTTTCCCCAAAGCCGGTGAGGGATTCTGCCAAGATTTGTGCCTTGTAGGGTTCTGCTGTCTTTCTATCCCCATAAGCCCCTTCCTTATTTACTCACCAGAAAGCTTAAGGAGCCTGGTAGTGATAGGGTCTGCATGCCTAAGGCAACACATGTGTCTATGATTTGCTATCACTGGCCAAGGGCTTAGCTAGGTGCTTTTTGAAAGATTGAAATTAAAACAGTATGTACAACCAGGGCTGCCACCAGATTTACACAAGTCATTCTGTGGGTGTCACTCTATTCCACTGAGAAATTTGGTCACCACAACACATCAGGCTAAGGTCACTCAACCTAACCAGGAGAATTACTTCTTATTTAAATGCAATGTTTAGATTGTGATCTAAATATGCATGGGACAGCTTCCCTCCAAGTATTAGCTTATTTTTCCTAACTCTTGATTTTCTTCCTCATCATTCGCACAAAATGTAGAATGTTTTACCTTAGAAATACCCAATACTTCACAGTGTTAAAAACTCAGATGTTTTTGAAGTGCAAAACAGGGTAAAAGAAAGTTAGACTCTACGTTTTTCAGCCTTCCATTGGATAGCCTTAGCTAGTGCATGAAGACCCACTGCAAACAGCACATAAAGACTATCTAGGTTCTTATCCAACAATTACCGTGGTATCTGACTGCCTCCCAAAATTCTAAAGTTATATTTACCTTGGTCACCAAAACTGCAACTTTCCCTTCCCCAGTTTGAGGAAACAGGACTAGAACTTACATCGCAAATATGCTAAATATGCCACTGTGCTAACTCAAAGGACCTTTCCAAATGGAACAGAAATGGAGATTATGGCATCTAAGCCTTCTCCATCACCAGCTGTCTCAAACAGTAAGTAATCTGCACTTGTAACTGGAGACAGATATCAGAGTTTGAGTAGAAGGTAATTTTTTTTAATTGGTTTCTTTACCCTTAATTTAACTTCAACACACTAACCGTTTTGGGACACTAGACTTACCGTTTACTATGTCTATTATTGAAAAGGGCATTAGACTGTAGCTGTTCATAAAGCATCTTAATTTCTGCAAGACCAGGCAAAAATATCAGTACAGCACCTGTATATATAGGGGGAAAGAAAAGAGTCAATAGAAGAGTTCAGCTAAAATGCACTATTACACTTCAATATTACTGCAGTGCACAAAGGCCCCAGTCAAAACTGGAGCTCCATTTTGCTACGCGCCATATAAACTCACAAGCAGCAATGACCCCGTCCCAAAAAATTTACAATCTAACCAGACAAGACAGATAAAGACGTCAGCATACTGTCAAAGGTACATCTCTTTGTTATAGCTTTTGAGCTGGCCCAGTGTACCCATCTGCCCATCCCCATAGAAATTAGGGGCCTCCCCATTCTGATAGACTCAATGTCCTCGGATAAAATTGGAAGTTATGGAAATTATGTTTTGGATGAAAGCGTCAGCTTGGCACAATCTACACAAGCACATAACTGTTACACGTATTCCCTGTTATACAACCCACAATGGACAGTCAGGTTACCTGGTGGGTAAGAGTGTTTCCCACTGACTATCCACTCCAGCAGGGACTCTATTAATTCCAGATTAACTTTGTCTAAGTCCATGGCAGCCATCGTTTTTAGCACTGATTTACTAATCCCTGAAAGAGAAATTGGTGAGTTGGTGTCTCATAAAAGAGCATACACTACACAGTTAACTGAGAAAATGGCCACACAGAGGATCAGCAACCTTTCACCAAGCAGGATCCTGCATCCCTGTAGATATGGCTGAAGGGTACAGTAAGTGTAATACCTCTGAGTGCAGTCTGCCCTGCCCTCCCCCATTCACAGTCTCTCTCTTCATTCATTCCTCCCCTTGACTCCTCCTTATTAACTCTACCACTCCTCCCACTCTCCTCTCCTCTCCCTCACCCCCTATTGGGTCTCATATACTCCCAATGCACCACACTTCCTGTGTGCCACATCCCATGAATAAACACATTGGGGCCAGCCCAGCACTGCTCACTCCCACTGGTACCAGGCAGGAGTTGGGAATGCCATGGGGGCAGCCCAGGACTGACACCAGAGGTCTCCTGGACCCCGCACACAAACTCTGTCCTGCCTCCTCCCAGTATTTCATTTCTTAAATACAACAGACCCCAAAAGCCCCTTACTCTTTTGGGCTACTACAATCTGCCCCACCCCCACCAGAAGATGCAACCCCAGAACTGTACATGAAGGATTACAATGAAAAGAAGGAGGAGTGGATAACACAATGCAGCCTTATCGGGTCACTATTTTGCAAGTCAATATACACCCCAGTGGAGTCCATCTATCGAACCTAAATCTCCCTTGCTGCAGATGAAGACAATTACCTCTTATCCTGCCGTCAGTGGACATGGAGAACAGTTGATCACCGTCGTCTTTAACAACAGCCCTTCATATATTTGAATATTTTTATAGAGTCGCCCACAAGCCTTCTTCTCTCAAGACTAAACATGCCCCGTTGTTTTTTTTTTTTAAACCTTTCTTCATAGGTCAGGTTTTCTGAACCATGAAGCCTCAAATTATGAAAATGCGTGTAGTATACTTTACAACACATTCAAGAGTACCAGCTGGGTGTGTAAATATGCTTTTAGGGATGAGAGAGAGAGCGAGATTACCTTTGTATCGTATCAGGAGTTGTTTAAAAGTTAATTGCTGGTCTGGGACTGAATCCTTGACAGTAGTGTCATCCTCTAGGAGGTGAGAACATCTTAGATCTTCCTCTACTTCTTCTAATGCAGTTCTCTTGCGTCTTGCTTTAAGTTTTTCTTCCGGACCTCGCTTCGTGTTGTTCATGTACGGACTACCATCCTCTAAGACATACCTGAACATGACCAGAGAGAATTCAGTCATAGGGAAAGCTGTTTGTACAGCCTACCCTTTAAATTAAGCTTTCAAGGTATTATGCCTTGCCCATTACCATGGTACCTGCATGCCTTACAAATTTGTATAAAGAATATGAGTGGCTAATCATAGCCCTGACTTCTCTTTTCTGTCACTCCTACTAGGAGCAGGTAGGAGTGCTGGGAATGTAACATCACTCTTAGCATGTTAGCACATATTGTAAAGCTTGAATGGTCCTTTAGAATATGTCCTAACTACTTATGCTAAACAATCTGTTCCACCTTGCATGAAGCTGTGATGTTTGGGGTACCTTTCCCAGGCCTGGAGAAGAGCTCTGTGGGGCATGAAAACGCTCTCACCAAGAGAAGTTGGCCCAATAAAAGATACTGTCTCACCCACCCAGTCTCTCTAATATCCTGGGACCGACACAGCAACAACTATGTTGCATACAACAATGGAACTATTCCAAAGGGCAGTTACTTGTGAGAATGCGGTCAATGATTTCATACCTTGTGACTGCAATTACATCTTCCAGAAAAAACTGATCCACAGGGAATGTCCGACCTAAAGAAAAAAATTAGAATGTTAAAGCAAAATGCGAGCTACAATTTCAGGAGTGGAGGTCAGGGGAGGGCTAGCGTTTACAATTTCTCACACTGTGTTTCACCACTTCACCCCTTGTCCCACCTTCGTGAACTTAACAGCACTATGGAGATTCTTTTAGAACTATACTGCAATTGGGAACACAACTCAGTCCAGAACAAATGGCTGACGTTTTTCAAGAACACTGCTGGCATTCACCCAGTTTACACAAAGAGGATTCCTGTAGCAAGGTAATTTGGTGCAGTATTAGAATTATAGGAAGCAATGTATTTCCATCTAGTTAGGTATTTATATCACGCTCAGTGGGATATCTGAGCATTGTATAAATATGCATACATCCAAATGGGGGCCTACACGTACACCTGGATACTCGATCCTCTCCCCATTTACCAGAACGGAAGGGACTGTTTTTTCCTGTTTTGCGGAAGCTATGTCAAAGAGCTGGGTCTTGCAGATAAAGTTTCTTGCCATTCTTGGCTCTTGTAGGAGTTCCAGAGCTGTAGGCCAACCATCAAGAAGGCTGTCTCCAGGTCTCCTTGTCATAGAAAATTCCATCATTCGGAGAACTGCAGCAAGGTCAGGCTGTCTCTGAAATTTTTGAGGATCATGACCAGCACCTTTAACTTGATCGGATATTTGATGGATAGCCAATGACCTGTGTTAGTCAGCAGGTGGGTTGCTGCGTGTTGCACCAGCTGGAGTTTTAGTAGTTATGGTTTCATTCTCATATAATAAATATGTCGCAATACTGAAGGTCACATCTGTGACTGAGTCCGCATCTGGCAGAATGGGACAATATCTCCTGGCCAGCCAAAGGGAATAAAAGGCATTTTGTGCTGCTATTGCTAACTGACTATCCAGTCTCAATGGGAAGCCCAAGAGGACAACTGGACGTAAATCATGGACAATTGGGCAGACACACACTACTGAGAGTGGCAATGTGGCATAACGTAACTCTTCGAAACGTGTCCAATACTATCACCTCTGCTTTATCTGGGTTTAGCTACAAACACCTGCTCTTCATCCAGGCCCTGTGCTTACAGGGGAATATCATCTGCTAAAGGAGCAAGTCACCTTCAAAAAAGGCTCCAACTAAAAAGATGAATTGCTTGTTTACCAAATTCAGTTTAAAAAAAAATTGCAGCAAAGCATTTTAATCGTTACTATTCTCTATATTTTAAATGAATTTAGTGAACGCTGCAACTAAATCCCCATCTTCGTATTTGATCTACTGAGAATGCAGGGGCTGAGGGTATGGGTGTGTATGCAGCATACTGTTCCTAAGAAAGGAAGGTATTCTTGGTGTTGCGCTAAGCAGCAATGCCTGCTGTCCATAAAGCAGCAGGGTTAATAGGACTTTGGCGGAAATGAGATCTAACCAAGAAAGAGGGACATTTTTAGAGACAAAATAAGGCTTCTTGAATGCACATAGGTACGACAGCAGCCTAGGACCAGTGTTATATGTCCTGAATTCCTCTTGCCTGCAAGAGCTCTACTGTGGCTTCTGGAAGAGAGCCAAACGGAAATTGCCTGGTGTGGGCAATGTGTGCCTCCTGCTAGAGATGCACGGCTAAAAGATAGAAAATGAACAAAAAATAGCACTGAGCTCATGTCAATAGAAGACAATGATATTTCTCAAACATCATAAAATATATTGATGTTACATATTTGTAAGTGGGTCTTATGCCAAACTATATGTAATGGTACATTATTTGATGGACAGATTCTTGTAGGCAAACAGACTTGCAGTTTTATAAAGTAAAAATAAACAAATGGTACATTTATTCTTTAGGTTCATGCCTAGGCTGCCCTTTATAGCCTGCGGTATGATCACTGCCAGGGGCTGGGAAATCCTCAGCCTGACACCCTTACCCCTAAACCAGACATTGTTTGCAACCTCTATCCCTAAGCTAAACAGTGCTATTATTCATAAGTAACATTGTAACATACACTAACAGAGAAACACGCCCCACTCCATTGTAAAATTTCTCAACTAAGCTGAAACCAAGCCAGTAAAATAACTCGTAATGTATAATAAAAAAATAACCGTTCTTCACCTGGTATGTTAATAACTGGACAGGAGTTAAAGTACTGAGAGAAAAGCTCTGCATTCAAGGTGGCACTCATTAGTATAATACGCAGGTCTGGCCTCTGAAACATAATATCCTTCAAAACCAGCAGCAAGAAGTCACTGAAGAAAACAAGCAAAAGACATCTGAATTTCTTCAGTGTTAATTTCCAAATCTCTTCTCTCTCTAGTCTGCTCCCTTTCCTGGGGTCTCCACCAGCATGGCAATACCACCATGTCAAGCTGTACTCACAATAGTGCCTCTCTGGTTATGGCCTTTAGCTAGGAATTTGGTAAGTTACTGTAAGTGACCTTGGGTTACAATTACCTACTTTTCTGCTGTCCCTTTCCAGAGTGTCTGGATTCCTTGGTATATTTACTTAGATTTAAGCAATACAAGCTCTTGGTGCCCTAACAGCTAATTAAGCTGATGATAACATAGTAACCGCCACCCAACAATATTAAATAACCCACACACACAAATTAACTCAGCCAGCCAGTAAATCAAAGCAGCAGACAACCCCTTTCTGCCCCTCTCCCCATAGAAGCATTCCCACCATCTTCACCAAAAAACATGTCAAGTACATAGCTTTTGCAGGAGGCCTAGGTGGTCATCAAGTGCAGCTGGTTTGTGAACTGGGGGAAAGCGAGGTGGAGGGGAGGGGTATCCAGTCCTGTGGACCCTCCCAAGGAACGCTCTTGCCAGCAGCCCCCTCTCTTTTATAATGAAGAGGCTCGAGCATCTCCAGTGACTACAGCAGTGTCAGTATGTTGTAGGGAGAGCGGTGGTTGCAGGCAGGCAGGATCCAGGACGTACAGAGCTTTCCAGGGGATGACCAATGCTTTTAAACTTACCCAGTGACCATCCACATAGCTGTAGCTGGCCAGGTAGTACTAAAAGCATCTCGCGTGGAGGATCTTAAGGAGTGCCCCCCATCCCTTCTTCTCTGGTTTTAGAGCTACCAACAGGCCTAGCCCCTTACCAGCTGGTAAGAGGGGTGTGTTTGGGAGAGGTTGGATTAGGATAGGGGGAAGAATTAGGAAATCCTGGTCTGGGAAAGCCCAGAAGTGTGGGCGAGCCCCATTTGGGGTGTTCTACTTGGGAGGGGTCTTTAGGACTTCCAGAGGCAGCATGTGGAGAATTAGTGTAGTTGGGGGACAGCAAGCTGAAACAGGGAAGAGATAGTGACCTAAAGAACCCACCTCCGTTGTCCCTCCTGTCCCATCCTAAAACTTTCCTTAAAATGTGACTGAAAGCGTGAGGGTTGACCGATGTGCCTTCTCCTCAAGGAGCTGCCACAGCACAAACAAATCCCTTAGTCTCCAGGGAGAGAAAGACCAGGAGCAGTAACCACACTCTCCCATATGGCCGTGCATGCAGAGTACTGCCAGAAGCCCATCACACTGGCTGGAGGCCCTTTGACTTTCGTAGTTTGTTACTCAGTCATCTCAGTGCTCACCTTCATGTATTTCCTTTTCAGGTATGGAAAAAGGAACTACTTACCTCTCTTCTGTTCTTTCATGAACTTCATCAACAACAACATGGGTGATTCCCTGTAAAGTCATGTCTCCTTCTAGTCTTCTCAGCAGCACTCCAGTCGTGCAGTACAACAATCTGGTAGCCAGTGACTGGAACAGTAAGCAAGGACACACAACGTTCAGTGGAATTTTAAAAGTTTAACAGCTTTCCTAATACAAAGTCTAGCGAGAGCAGGTTGCCATATGGCACGCATGTCCAACCTGAACATTTCTTGCTTCAAGCAGGAGCAAGCAATTTTTCCTCTCACCTTACCCTTAATTCAACTTAAATGCAGTTATCCGGTCCTTATCACAGAGACGTTTTGCAAGAGGACAATGACATATCTACACTATCTCATCTAAATCTTTCCTGCTTCCATAGCTGCATGTTAAACACTTGACCATTTGTCTCCATCAACGAAGGTGAGAGCTATTGTAAGGGAGATGGGACTGGCTCTGGAGGAAGAGGGCTGGCCATTTGTGTTTCTGGTCTCTATTCGATTGACTAATGAAGGATTACAGAATCGTTCATGAGTGATGCATATTTTGCCCTATGGGACAGAATGAAAAGGTGTTGCAATTATGGTCAACATCAGGGACAGAAAAAAAGAGCAAGGTTAAAATTGCAAGGCTCAAGTTAAGAAGGGATGGACAAAACAAACTAAAAATCAAACCTTTTGCAAAACAGTTGTAAACTGATCTGTTTTGTTTTTCACTCAAAACTTACTTTAGATTTTGTTCAATCAACTTTTTAGCTTCAGATCTTTGACAGTCTTTATTTTAGATTTGACTTTACTTCTGCAATTTGTATTGATGCAAAATTTGTCAAATGTGGATGACAGGAGAAATCAAATGGCAGATATAGCTTTAAAATACTAAGTCTGCTTTATCCAAGAAAAATGTTAGAAAAGGGGGAATGGATGTCCGACAGAATGTCACTAGTAGGAAGTTAGCTCAAATTCTGCCCACATCACTAAGGACTGAAGTGCTAGGCTTTGATTCCGGCTTAGTGACTAATGAAAGTGATTTCAGTCCAGTTTCCAGAGGACAAGTGTTCAGGTCACAAAACCCACTATCAGTGCTGATTTCATTGTCGGCCACCTCTGCAGGGAGGCTACCCAATGAACATACACTAAGACTATTGCTACCGCTGTCTCATCCTAGAAGGCGTGCCTGACAATGTGGCTCGAGGCAAAATGGCAAGGTAGCATGGGGAAGCTCACACTGCTCTGGTCATACTGTATGAATCTTGTGGATAAAGGACTACATCTCTAGGACAGCCAGTCTGCACCTTTTACAGCTAATACACACAGTTTAAAAGAACTAGATGAAAAAACAGGCAAAGCATACAAACCTTTACACTTTCTAAGCGGATCTGGTATCCCACAGTAATCCCAACTCTTTCTGTTCTCTCCTTGGATACGCGTTCAGCTACAGAAATGGCAGAGATCCTGCGAGGCTGAGTGCATACGATATTGGCTACCCTATTTGGAGGACCCCTCAGTGAAGCATCCAAAATAAACTGAGGAATCTGAGTGGTTTTCCCACAGCTGCATGACAAAAAAAATAATTAAATGTTTAAAAAAATGTCTTGTCAGAATGAGTTAGGAGGTTGGATTCCAATGTGTATTTCCTTGCTTTTATTAGTTTGGGTCACACTTCATGTAAAATTCCTTAATTCAAAATTCATCTACGATTGAAGTAATTTAACATCAATGAATTATGTACCCGAGCACCTGATCATTGCAGAACACAGACTGTACAATTAAACTTTAGATATGCCTTCCCATGTATCGTTTGAAACTAGAAGGGTGTGTGTAAATCGCATCCTTACCCAGTCATGCCACTCACAACAAGCACCTGATGCTTAGTCAGCAAATCAAGAATGGTTTCTCTTTCTTCCCACGCAGGGAGATTCTGTCTTTCTTGCAACATGGACTGGAAGTGCCTAGAAGACTGACAAACATAATTAAGAGAAATTGATCTCTTTGGTTACGCGCCTCAAATCCTGCCCTAGATTCACAGATTCAGATGAGAATTATGATCTACTCTGACCTCCTGCATAGCACACGCCATAGAATTTTACCCAGTAATTCCTGCATTAAATCCATATTTTGTGGCTGAGCAGGAGCATACCTTTTAGCAAGTCATCCAATTTTGATTTAAAGACTTCAAGTGATAGAGCATCACCCACTTCCCTTAGTAAGTTGTTCCAAAAGTTAATTGCTTGTTAAAAATGTACACCTTATTTTTAGCCTGAATTTATCTAGCAACAGTTGCTATGTAAGGCAATCTTTCCTTAAACTGCACGAAGTAAAAGGAGGGTTTAAAAAAGTTTACTCTCTCATAGTAAGTGGAAAGCTTCCTGTGGCGAGCATGGGGGCCCAAATCATCAATTCCTGCAGCCTTTAAGATTTCTTTTATAAAAATATTAAGGTCAAAATTTTGCAACTTTCAAAGCTGTGAGCAGAGAGACAAAACTGCATTTGTTTATATTCAGTTTGCATCGGGAAGATTTATCTTTACAAATAAAAGCTAGAAACTTAGGCCAATATTTTCAACCTGGGGGGCCCAAAGTACCCCGTAGGCACTTTTGAAAATTGCACCCTTAAGCTATATTTAAGTTCTTAATCAAACTGGCATGTTTTTCAAATGTGCCAAATACCTCCAGCTTCCATTAACTCCAAATATATAGTGTTTCCTTCCTGTTCTCTCATATGCACTCTGCCATAGTACATGGTCTTATCTTCTAATGCCGATGATTCATTTTCTATCGGGGAAGTTTACAGATTTGTTAACTTTGCCTAACAGGAGTTGTAAGGATTTCCAAAAGAGAAACTCTCACATGCAGTGTATTGGCTACAGTAGCATTTCTGCAACTGCACGAGTTACAATTCTGGCCAACACCTATTGCTAAAGCAGTAAAATTTACTAGAATACTGGTCGCCGTATTACCTCGATTTCAAAGAAAATCAGCCTCTTCTTTAAATAATGCAAAATTAGAAACAAATCCATGAAAATTCAAGCGCTCTTACTGCCTGCAATGGTGTTACAAATGTCTAAAATGGTCGTTCTCAAATTGTGGTCTGAGGATCACCTGCTGCAGGCAGAACCTTCAGGTGATCCACAGAATGGAGCATTTTGAGAGGCAAGCAGTGTAGGCCTGGGATAATAGGAAGGAGAGGATCATGAGAAGAGCTCTACTGTAAGTATACGGAATTAAAGAGCTGGAGAACCACTGGCCTAACAAAAACGTGATCTACACAGCATCTGATAATAGATAAGTTATGGCTTCCTAAACAGTTCAGGTCATAAGGAGCCACTGTCATTCAGACAGCTGGGAAGAATCAATTTAAGCAGATTTTCCTTTTCTGAAAGACAAGCACAGAACTGTTGCAAAACAAAGCTTCTACACTCCGAAGTCCCATTATGAAGTCCTGTGGAGCAGTATAACTCAACAAGTCACCCCTTATTAAAATTCAAAAGGAAATTATTATACTTCAGTATAATATACTGAAGTATATTATATATATAATATATTATACTTCAGTATACTTCTCAAGCTATTTAAGATTCTGAGCTCTCTAAGGCATGGACCAGCTCTTCATACCATTAAAGTCTGCATAGCACAACGCAACCCAAACCAGTTGGGGCCACTGGACTCTATTCTACTACAAATGTTAACTAATAACAGTGTAAAATTCCAGTGTAATTAACTGTGCACACACAGTACAGCAGGAAATGTTATTCTTGTTTATGCTCTCAAGTATAAGGACCGATTCCTTATAAACCTAGCTGTAGAACTGCGTCTGCAGTTATCCAGCAAAGAAGTCTAATCTGTTTTCTAACAATATAGTAGAACCTCAGAGTTAAGAACACCAGAGTTACGCACTGACCAGTCAATCACCACTCACCTCATTTGGAACCGGAAGTACACAATCAGGCAGCAGTATAGAAAGAAAAATAAAAAAAGATGCAAATACAGTACAGTACTGTGTTAAACGTAAACTATTCAAAAAATTAAGGGAAAGCAGCATTTTTCTTCTGCATAGTAAAGTTTCAAAGTCAATGTTCAGTTGTAAACTTTTGAAAGAACAGCCATAATGTTTTGTTCAGATTTACAAACAACCTCCAATCCCGAGGTGTTCAGAATTCTGAGGTTCTACTGTAGATGAAAGTGTTCTAAACAATCTGTTATCTTATCTCCTAGCAAAATAACTAATTTTGCACTTAGCTGAATAGCTTGAGAGGCAGTTTGTCATTTAAAATAAATATCACAAAGTCAGAATACAAATGGATCTTTTTTTTTTTTTTTTTTGCACTGTACCTGCTTTATTCGGAATTGCTTGCAGATTTTAACATTTTCATTATACACAGACTTTGCCTGCATGTCATACTTTCTGGAAAGCTTCTTCTTGAGGTTCACATAACTCTCATTCTCCACAATAACTGTTTCAGGCTCCTCTTCCTCCTCATCGTCATCATTCTCAGGTTCAGACTCTTCTGTGACTTGAGACAGAAAAAAGCATCTTAACATTCAACTCTCTGCAGAGATTGAGACGCACACTGGTTTGAGGCCTGGGACTTCCTATATTCAGTCCTGGACCACTGTCCAAAAAAAGCAGTTCTACACCAAGTGACCAGTTGGCCCTAAGTTTTAAGATCCAACATTACCAGAGCTAGAAGCAAATGTTTTATAACATAAAAAAACTGATTTGAAAACCAGACTAAGATTCAGTTTCCGAAACCCAGCCACATCTACATCTGAGCTGTTGAAAAGAGTAACCTTGTTTTTAGATGTTTTTAAAATGTAATGGGAAGGTCACATTGCCACTGTCCATGCGCTCAAAAAGAATGGTGTAGGAGTTTTTTTCCCAAGAAAGTTCACCGTAGAGAAGAGACCAGCTCTGGAACATTCCATCTCAACAACTGAGTTTTGGAAAGTTATGAGTAGTTCCAGACAGAGGACTGGAATAGAGTCTTTATTTGTAGGTAAGGCCCTGTGCACATCGCAATTTCACAGACTGTGCAGAAATCAACACTGCAATTTTTCCAACAGCAGGGACGCAGAAAGGTGCATCCGCACAAGCTGGTCTTGTGCTCAGGGCAGCTTGCTGCATGCAGCAGCAGCAGCACGGGGGCGGGGGTGAGGACGGACAGCAGGCTGGATGGGGACTTGGTTTTATCCGGTTTTATGCAAGGCACAGCAGCCAGCGCTGCCGCCACGTGGAACACACAGCCACACTGAGCACAAGACCAGTGCATGAAGATGCCCGTTTCCACTTATCTGCTGCCTGAAAAAAAACGGATGCAGTTTGTGGAGGGGAGGAGAGAGGAACAGATTCAGTGGCCTGTTTTATGTGAGGCACAGCACCCAGCGCTGCCACTGCTTGGCACGTGAATCACCATTGCCTCGGGAGGAGGACACGGGGAGGCAGAAGCGGCCATCCGTGCCCACCAGCCTTGTGCTCAGTGCGGCTTGTAGCACACACTCCAAGCAGCAGTACTGCTGGCTAGTGTGCCTAGCAGACAACAGGCTGCTCCGCTCGCCCCCAGAGTGCTGCTCCAGCATGGCACCGCCATGCACTATGCGCCTGAGACCAGGGCTTCTGCCTCCCTGCTGCTGGAAGAGTCCAAGCAGTTTGAGAGGGACTCAGCAGCCATGCGTATTCTGTGAAAAAAAGCGACACTTTCCCGTGACACTGCCGTGAATCTTCAAAAGATTATCCAGGATGTCCACGAGGCCTTACGTATACAGGGCGACTGCCACTCCTGTGACCAATAATGTGGTCCGACGACTCTCTCTGCTTATAGTTACTGCCTGTGTAATCCATCCACATTGCTCCACAGTATGGAGCAATTTTACAAATGAGAGATATCATTAGGAATGTTATAAAACTGGGTGAAACACCTGCTCAGCCTTAACTCCAGCTTTATGAAGTCTTTCTATTTTTTGCCTAGGAATTTTTAAAGTTTTTAAATGTTTCAAAATCGGTCAGTAACAGAAGCACTGGGACAAGCAGTCTGACCTTCACTCCCAACCTTGGCTTTAGCCTCTAGACCGTACTCCCACCATCAAAACAAAAGCTTTTATGACACTGTCCTTACCTTCTGACATGCAATTTGAAACAGGTGAACTATCTGGAAACGCTTGTTTATGACAGTCTGTACGGGTTCTTGTTGAGGGCATGTCCAGCAGGGACATAGGAGGGACACTATACTTGTGGTAAGTATTAGTAAGTAACTCAGTTATTTCTGATTCATCCTCTAAACAGGTTATTAAAGAATACACAACTGGTTCATTAGCCTCTGCAGACATCAAGGCCTTTCCATAGAGGAATTCAGCAATGTGTAAACGATAAGCCAGAGGTAGATTCTCATTGGTGGAATAAAATGCCACAATGGGTGCCTGATATGGGTATTTGTTATCCTCAGGAAATCTGATTTCAAGTTCGTACAAAGGAGAGGTATCGCCATTAGATCTGAGGTGAGCGTCATCCACAGAATTCTGTAATGTTCTTGGCAGGTGCTTTGGAGGAGTCTCATGTTGGAATTTGCATCTTGAGCCAAACTTGCAGCCCCCTTGAAGGTAAAATTTACAGACTTTATTTAAAGTCTGTTTTTCCACATCTTTGGCAGCACTATCCCTTTGTTTGGATTTGCTGACTTTATTTGTTAGGTGCTCCAGTTCCAATCCAAATATCCAAACTCTGTTTTTAATTCTTTCTACAAAGTTTTCTCCATAGATTGAATGGAGAGCAAAAGCCTCTTCTTGCCTTTGTTCCAAGCATTCTTCTATACTGGCCTGAACAGCTGCTTCTGAGATTTGCATCCTCTCTCCGTATTTTTCTGAAAAGCACTGCAACAGCAAGTGTTCCAAGGATGCCCCAATGTTACCATTGCAGGATCTTAGAATTGTCCGACAGCGCTCATTATCAAAGCCATACCTACAGCAGAATGGAGGAAAAAATTGCAAAAGGCAATGACAAAAAAGCAATGAAATATGAAGTAACTGCAGATCTATTCAATTAAACTAATTTAATATAAGCTTATACGGAATAAGACATCATTACTATTTTGTTTGAAATATTTTGAGAGAATTTTAGTGCTCATGGGAGGTGCCAGACTGGCAACTATGAAAACAGAAGTCCACTGTTTAGCCAGTCCATGATGGATTCACCCATTCAGTGAACCTTCCACATTTCAGAAAGTAGCTCATGACAGCTACAGGATTATTAAACCATACAGTGCAAAGTCAACTCTTCAGAAAAAGTTTAGTTACTTAGAGATAGAAAGCTTCCACATACAAAAAAATAGCTGATGACTGCTTACAAGGTACCCTGTGTGAACTATAATGACAAAGGAATTCTACGTTGTATAGAAATATTTGCTATTTGCCCATTGGAACTGCCAAAATTGAATACAAATACTTTCCATTTCCATTGACTATCCTGAATATTAGATTTTACAGTATCTATTTCTGTTTCTTTGAGAGACAACTGAAACCACCAAACGTAGCTACTGCTGCAAGACTGGAATGATTTAAGTGTTATTTTAAGCGCATTCACAAAAGGGCTGATTCTGTTAGTCCTCTGCATGCAGAATTTCCACCGAAGTCAACGAGAGTACCAAGCACTGAGGGCTTAAAGTACAGTTTCCAGGAGTGCAAGCGTATTATTTATTATGAACGGAATCACCTGGAAAGTTTATGCACAGCAAATGAAGACACCTCACTTTCCACCATTTTGTGTTCATCTGGTTCAGAAACCATCCTTGTAGTTACTTCAGAAATCTCTTCGTCTGCTGACCAGCAAAGCACGTCATCAAAATAATCAGGTTCATCATCACCATCTGATGCAGCCATTCTGATAAAGAGATATCAAATCAATAATAGCATTATACATTTTAATTAGGGGTGGGTGTGTGTGTGATTCAAAATTATGGTGTTTCAAATAAAGGGAAAATTTAATAACATGCTGCTTTTATTTAGAATAGCTTGTCTGCTAAAATGTTATACATTACACATAACTGAGTTATGGCCACCACTAATTGGCAGAATGCAATTTCAAGAGCAAAAATATTGTACGCAGCAAACATTTGAAATGATGATTTTTTAAAATAATTCTTGTCCACAACTTAGGAATCCTGGCTACATTTCCTAGAGAAGTCAAGAATTTCTATGGATCTGTTACAGGAGTGCAAAGAAATCAAAAACCTTCAAGAATGACCATCAGCAAAACAGGGAAGATCAAATTTGATATTCCTGATCATTCTGAAGTTAATAAAAAATAAGGACTTCTTTATACTTCATAAAGCACAACAACAACAAAAAAGAAAAAGGAACAAAGCCATTTTCTGCTTTTCAAGTCAACTCTAAAGAAAAAAGGAACAAGCAATTACTTTTGGAAGTGGTGGTAAATCAGAGTGCTTAAAAACATTAGAATGGTGCACATTTTCTAACAATTTACATTTGGATAGTTCCTTTCATCTAAAGAAATCCCAAAGCACTTCAGACACCACACAATGCTACCGTGAGGGAATGATCTCTGGTGTGGAACACAGTAGCCATTTCATAGCAACAGTAATATTACACACCAGTTTGCCAAAAGGAAAGGAAGAAATTTTTTTAGGAAACCTATTCCAACATAGCAACTATGGAAATATATAGTACAGATGAGTTGTGGGGTTTTTTGGCTCCCGACTTTAAGGCACATCATTACATATTACAACAGTGCCCAGTGAATGATGGAAAAGGTTAGAGGCTTTCACATGCAAAATATTTCTCCTCTAAGCAAAGGTACACACGTAAAAAAACTGATCTAGCCAGGAATGGTTTTGTTTGTTTAAACTAACTCGGAACCAGCAGCCAGCTCTTGTCCCTGCAGTTCTCGGAGGAGTTCTTTCACCCTTTGCTGATTCTCAGATGTCATATGTATGGTCTGCAGAGGCATCCTCGTTTCAGGTCTCTGTTTGCTTTGCTCCCCTCTTCTGATAACGCAGCTTGTTCTAAAAATTAAAAAAAACACCCACACACAAATTCCACGTTTATTTATGTAACTGAAATTATACAGACTAATCAGATTCCTACATCAAGAATCCAACAGAAGGATTAAAGTGAGGGCTCCCTTCAACACACAGGCACAATGGGACACTTGATTCTGTTTATGTGTTGGAGGGTCTTTAACAACAAATACACTTTTTTTGGTCTTATGTCAGATCCTCAGTGTTTTCAAGTCATTTGGCTAGATAAAATCATCAGTGGTTACAATACAGCCAAGCATGTTTAAGTATAGATTGGCTAGAATACATTTTGTGTAAAAAAAATCTGACAATAATGCATGCACACTAAGATTATATGATAAAAAGACTTTCTGGCAGACCAAAAGCTATCATACATTTGCATTAAAACATGCTTTAAACTTGGAAGCGTAAAACTTGAGGAGGAGAAGTTAGCTTTAAAGGACTGGTAATTCAATATGCAAAGCAGAACTCTTTGCCTGTAAGTTTAGATTTTTATTTTAACATGAAAATTCACTTTTTCAACATTTACATTTTAAATGGAAGCTGATTATAAGGCCTGTCCACTCTTCTTTCTAGAATTTGTACCATCTATTGTTATTTGCCAGTAAGAAGACTGCTCCAGACTAGTGTTATATAGTTGCTGTGGTGAAAATAAGTTGTACCAGAGAGAAAGAGTGCCACTAAGCCACTGCCAAAAGCAGCAGGAAGAGTGTGTGTAAATCCCAGGGAACTGAGCACAGAGTTTGGAGCCAGAGATCCTGAATCCTATTGTGCTTTTCCAACTCCTCCCTCAATTAGCCTTAAGACTTTAAAATTTACAAACATTTGCTGAGACATCCCACTACTCTATGCTGAGATTTATTTGATGGCTCACTAATTTCTGTAAACCTCACTTACCCCCATGTGTGAAATCAGGTTAACTTGCTCCGCCCTCACCTGAAGGTCAGACCAGAACTAGCGTCTGGGACTTGAAAGCTAGCAATTACAGGCAAAGTTCAGCACCAATCTGGTCATTTTAAAAGCTCTATTTAGGCACTATAATTTCACTGTGCATAACAACTACTCAGAGGTTTCCACCTTACTCTCTTCTGAAACATTATCTTCAGTGGTTAACTGCAATGAAAACTACACCAACAATTACAAAAAATGCAGCAAGAACTATCCAAACCTGCTTAACTGTGGCAAAATCCCTTGTTTAATTGCAAGAAATACAGGCCCTGATTTACAGGTTAAGGGAGGCTTTTACATTGGCGCTAACTTGAAAGAGAATAAATACACACACAAGAAGTATTTGAAGAGCATTTGTCTGTATTTCTTTTTAAGTTATTCTATGTGTATGTGCTTTAATCTAAGCTGTTTACCCAGGTTTCTTATTATGTAAAATAAGTTAACTGGAAACTTTCCCAAGTATAAGAATGCCTATTCTCTTTACATTTCCAAACATTCAAAGGTTTTCAAAAAGTGGATTTGAAGTGTCCCACAAATCTTAGTCACACAGAAAATGAATAATAATGACCTGGATGCAACTGGCAGTTCCTCAAAGCAGCAAAAATCATCCCCATCATCCCAAGTTTTGCTTGACCCTTTCTTATTTCCACCAGCATGAGATTTGTTACATTGTCCTCTGCCTCTTCCTCCTCCTCCTCCTCCGCTTCTGCCTCGTCCTCTTCCTCCGCCTCTATTCGGCCTTCCTCTTCTCTTCCCCGCTGAACTCATTTTCTCCTACTAAGGGGAAAAAAAAGGTTAAACAAATATTCTTATAATTATGCAATACAGTCCATGTTTCTTGGTGCACATCATACTCTTATTTATATGGTACAATAAAGGGTATTGTTAACAAATGGTCTGTTAGAAACTATGCCTTGTCTAATTCATAGGTCCGAGCACCAAGCATACTCTTCTACAACAGTTGTTGTAAAATACAGCTATGGCCTCATGGAAACTTAGAATTCACATCCATTCAGCCAGAGTCCATCGGTGCCGACCCTTAAGCATTCATGAGTGCAAGCTGGGGTTTGCACCAACTGAGCTCACCAGGAATTACCCCTGCTTGAAATACACAGACCCAATGGATCTGCATTCATCTTAGAAGGATCAGTGAGAGGCCACAGTGTTCTGCGAGGAGTCTCCTGCCTCCTTGGAAGCTTTGGCCCCACTTTTTCGTACTGCAATTCTAATGGGGACACAACGATGGAACTTTCTAGGGCACAGATGACCCAGGGACAACCCTTAAAGGGGATCTCCACTGTGGAGAGGTGTCCAGTCTTTATTACTTTTCCACCCTAAAGTTTGCAGGGCTGGGAAGGATGAGGATGCATGTTCCCCTACCTCAGCTCTTCTTTAGCCTGCTCACTGCCCTAAGTAGATATCCATATTGCTGAGTGCCTTCTGGAATCTGGGAGGATGTTACCACAGACATGGTTGTGGACCTCTTCTGTATGGGAGGGAAAGATCTGTGGGTAGAGTCCTCTCCTCTGGGAGCATACCTGGACTCTCTAAACTGAGATCTAAAGCAATCTGCATGAGGCACTGTAGTCTAGTGGAGAAGACATGAGTCTAACCATACCACTCAACCTTCAATCCTGCCATTTCATGACACAAGCCATTAAAAACCTATGACAGAAGACCAAAATGTGGAACATCTGTATTTTGTTGCATATCCCAACATAATACACACCCTATAATAATAGCTGTTCACTGTAACACTGATTTTACAGGAGGTTTTCTCATTGCGGAATTCAATAAGCCAGTTTTTAAAAAAGAAAACGGCAAAGACAACTGCCATAATATGCGATCACAAAGACTGTTTACTTGGCAATTATCCAAACCAATGTTATACTTTACCGATGCAGCACATCTGGGGAAGACGCTCTATGTCGACAGGAGAGAGCTCTCCCATCGGCATAATAAAACCACCTCAGCAAACAGCAGAAGCTATGTCGGTGAGAGCAGCTCTTCTGCCGACATAGCGCTATGCACTCGAGCGCTTATGTCAGCATAACTTATGTTGCTCAGGGGAGTGGTTTGTTTGCACCGAGTGGCATAAGTTTTGCCAACATAAGCTGCAGTGCAGACACAGCCTTACTCTACAACAGAGTCTTATAATGGAAACGAGTCGCTATCTCAGCTAAAGAGAGGCTGTTGCCCCTCCAGAGTGGGGCAGGGAGTGCGTAGGTGGGCAGCATTGCTGCAAGGCCGCGCTAGAGAGGTACGAAGCCTGAGCAGGGCCCCCAGCAGGAGCACTGGGTACAAGCAAAGGTGCCTGATGCTGGTCACGGTCACTGTTGGGGCTGACATATCAGTGGGTTAAGACACCTTCCAGGTGGGGGAGGTACGGGGGGGGAAATTCACATCCAGTACAAGACATAAAACCAACTTAATCACTCCCAGTGACAGCACAGCCCCATATGGGACCCCCACCCACCACCGCGACCCCACCCATAACACCCCCCACCCACCGCGAGAGCCCCCCCACCCCGTCCCGCGACCCCACCAGCCCCGTACCACGAGCCCCCCCCGTAACGCCCCCCGCGGGACACCCCCAGCCCCGCACCACGACCCCACCCATAACGCCCCCACCCCCGCGGGACCCCCCCGGCCCCGCCCCGGCCCGCGACCCCACCCATAACGCCCCCCACCCCCCCGGGACCCCACCAGCCCCCTACCACGAGCCCCCCCCCGTAACGCCCCCCGCGGGACACCCCCAGCCCCCCACCACGACCACGACCCCACCCATAACGGCCCCCACCCCCCCGGGACCCCACCAGCCCCGCACCACGAGCCCCCCCATAACGCCCCCCGCGGGACCCCCTCATTCCCGTAGGGCACCTGCACATAACCCCCCACGCGGGACAGACCCTCACCCCACAGCACGCCCATGGGATCAGTCCGCCCCCCACATAACACGCGCATGGGGGAGCCCCCCCCCAACAAAAACGCCCGTGGGGGACACGCCGCCCGCCGGGGGGACCCCCCGCTACACCCACCTGTCACAACTGGCTCCGGAGCCGGCCCAGCGCAGGCACCGCCGACCCGGAAGCGAAATGCCTTCTGCTTCCGGTGCAAGAGTCAATCTGTCCCCATAGCAACCGCAGACACCGCGTCCCAGGCATGGCCGGTGAGAGCCCCCCGCCCCCTGCCACAGCCCGCCCCCCCCGGACCCCCCCGCCAGAGCCCGTCCCCTCCCAGACCCCCCCCGCCAGAGCCTGCCCCCCCCGGACCCCTAACCCCCATCAGAGCCCGACCCCCCCAGACCCCCCCCACCACAGCCCGCCCCCCCCGGACCCCTAACCCCCACCAGAGCCCGACCCCCCGCCACAGCCCGACCCCCCCAGACCCCCCCCGCCACAGCCCGCCCCCCCGGACCCCTAACCCCCACCACAGCCCGACCCCCCGCCACAGCCCGACCCCCCCAGACCCCCCCCGCCACAGCCCGCCCCCCCGGACCCCTAACCCCCACCAGAGCCCGACCCCCCGCCACAGCCCGCCCCCCCCCGGACCCTCCACCCCCGCCAGAGCCCGACCCCCCCGGACCTCCCTCCACAGCCCGCCCCCCCGACCCTCGTCAGAGCCCGCCACAGCCCGCCCCCCCCCGGACCCTCCACCCCCGCCAGAGCCCGACCCCCCCCAGACCCCCCCACCACAGCCCGCCCCCCCGACCCCCGTCAGAGCCCGCCACAGCCCGCCCCCCCCCGGACCCCCCACCCCCGTCAGAGCCCGCCCCCCCCCGGAAACCCCACCCCCGCCAGAGCCTGACCCCCCCCAGCCCCCCTCCACAGCCCGCCCCCCCCGGAACCTCCACCCCCGCCAGAGCCCGACCCCCCCGGACCTCCCTCCACAGCCCGCCCCCCCGACCCTCGTCAGAGCCCGCCACAGCCCGCCCCCCCCTGGACCCTCCACCCCCGCCAGAGCCCGACCCCCCCCAGACCCCCCCACCACAGCCCGCCCCCCCGACCCCCGTCAGAGCCCGCCACAGCCCGCCCCCCCCCGGACCCCCCACCCCCGTCAGAGCCCGACCCCCCGCCACAGCCCGCCCCCCCGGACCCCCCACCCCCGTCAGAGCCCAACCCCCCGCCACAGCCCGCCCCCCCCCCGGAAACCCCACCCCCGCCAGAGCCTGACCCCCCCCGGCCCCCCTCCACAGCCCGTTCCCCCCGGAGCCCCCCCCCCGGGCCCGCTTGGCAATTCACACAGGCTGAGGCCGTTCAGAACCGCGGCGCCCTGCAGCCAGATGTGCCCCCTGCAGGCCGGGCCATCACGGATCCCGGGCAGGGGTGCCACCCTCCAGGATTGTCCGGGAGTCTCCCATTAAGGATTCTGTCCTGTGATGAAACCTCCAGGAATCCCTCCAACCAACATGGGTAACCCTGATCCCATGGCAAGGTGACAATAGCAACACCTGACCTCATGAACACAGGATCAGATTCCTGCTCCTTCCCGCTGCTGCAGGGGTTAGCGTAGACCTCGCAGTGCAGCTTGTTCAGCAGGTAGCATCGGGTCTGCTCAGGGGCCTCTGCAGTTCTGAGCAGAGTCCCCCCATACTGGTCTGTGTGTCTGGGCTGCCTAGACAAAGTGGTCAATGGCCCTTACACTATTACTGGCTTTATAAAGTTTTACACCATCATGTAGGCTCTGGCTCTAATTCCTATCTTGCGTGTGAACCTCATTCTGATGAGTACCTGGATTCCAGAGTTGCCAGTTTTGCTTGGAAGCTTCATCACAGGACATAATGTTTAATTAAAGATTAATCTTCAATTCCTGAACACTCCAGGACAACCCTGGAGCATTGGCAAACCTCCATGAAGCCCACCTTTTAACCATCCCACAGCTGCATCTGATAGCTGCAGAAGGCTGTGCCTTTGTTGCGGTGGGTCCTAAAGTGTGGAACTCACTGTCTGAAACATCTGTCATTATTCATCTCTCCCCACATTTCAGAAAGAAAAAAAACCTCAACTTTTTTATTTCAAAGGGTTTTTTTATTGTGACTACTGTCGGTCCTATGTTTATTACATTTCCCCAACTATCAGTTTTTTCCCTTCTTTTTGTACAGGACGCTAACATTTGTGTCTGTCCTGAAGGTTGAGTGTTTCTTTTCGTTATGTTTTTCTTGTATTTGACTTTGTTCTCATTAATTTGTATCACACAGTAACCTGAGTGCCTTGGAAGAGGAATATGGACATTTTATAAATACAATTATATTATTGATTGATTCTAGTTTGTTTAAAGACTTGGATTCCAAAATGAAAGTAAAATAATGACACACCTTTTCTTTTAACAGGTCCTGAAGTTTATAGAATATCTTTTGTATTTCCAAATAATGACAAATATGGTAAGAAATTCTTGAGAGTTAATGCTTACTTATTCTTGTTGACTGTAATTTAAAAATTTGATAAAATATGTCAGAACTAGGGTGACCGGATAGCAAGTGTGAAAAATGGGGACACTTTTTTGGCAAGGGAGGTGGTATAGTTGGTTATATAAGACAAAGCCCCTAATACTGGGACATCTAGTCATCCTCATTAAAACTGAGTTTATGGTATCAAAAATGTTGTATATACCAACTTCATTGCCCTGACAGAGGTCAGATTTTTAAACCAAAATGCTTTCTTTAAAAGGGAAAAGAGAAACTGTTTCAACAACACGTCTTGCTTACTGTTAAAACTAAAATCCCTAAAGAGTTGTGGAAACTAATATAAGTGAATTTGTTTTCTTAGCATTCCCTCCGGTTATTCCAAACCTTAAGACTTTGTTTACCTAAAACACCATTGCTTTGGTTGAGAAAACTGGATGGAACTACTTTCAGGGCAAAAAATCTGGCTCCATTGAAGTCAATGGCAAAACTCCAATTGACCTCAGTGCAGCCAGGTTTTGATTCTGAGAGTTTACCATTTCAAACCCCAGTCCTGCAATCAGCGCTGCACTGGGAGACTCCTGCACCTATTCGAAGGTCCTTTGACATTAGTAGGGTTTGCACTGATGCGGCACTCTGCTCACACTGATCTGATTCTCGCATTAGGACCACAGTCAGCCAGTGGAATTAATACTACGTGATGCAAAGCAATTCTCTGATAAGACCTAATTCTGCTTCCACTGAAGTCAGCAATGAAAATCCCATTGACCTCAATGGTGCAAGGTTAGGCTCATAGACTCAGGTGTGACTCCTTTGTTAGTCCATATTGGTCAAGAGAGTGGAAGAACATATCTGAGAATTCAATCTGAATTTCCTGTATGGCAGCATAGAACTTTATTATTGTAGGCCACCAGATTGTCCTATATTTGAGTGGCACTGATAACTGCGAATATAGAGACATAAGAACGGCCATACTGGGTCAGACCAAAGGTCCATCTAGCCCAGTGTCCTGTCTTCTGACAGTGGCCAATGCCAAGTGCCCCAGAGGGAATGAACAGAACAGAGAATCATCAAGTGCTTACATAAAATGTAAGGCCAAAAGGGACCATTCTGATCATCTAGGCCAGGGGTGGGCAAACTTTTTGGCCCGAGGGCCACATCAGGGAATAGAAATTCTATGATGGGCCATGAATGCTCACAAAATTGGGGCTGGGGTGCAGGAGGGGGTGAGGGCTCTGGTTGAGGGTGTGGGCTTGGCTGGGGCTGGGGATAAGGAGTTTGAGGTGTAGGAGGGTGCTCTGGGCTGGGACCGAGGGGTTTGGAGGGCGGGAGGGGGATCAGGGCTGGGGCAGGATTGTGGGAAGGGATGCAGGTTCTGGCTGGGAGTGCAGGCTCTGGGGTGGGGCTGGGGATGAGAGGTTTGGGGTGCAGGAGGGTGCTCCGGGCTGGGATTGAGGTGTTTGGAGAGTGGGAGGGGGTTGGGGCAGGGGGTTGGGGTGTGAGGAAAGGCTCAGGGGTGGAGGCTCCCGGAAGCAGTGGCATGTCCCTTCTCCGGCTCCTACCCAGAGGCGCAGCCAGCCAGCTCTGCACACTGCCCCATCAGCAGGCACCGCCCCTGTAGCTCCCATTGGCGTGCTTAGGAGCCGGAGTGGGTCCATGCTGCTGCTTCCAGGAGCTGCGTAGAGTGGTCCCAGACCCTGCGCCCCAGCCAGAGCAGGGCCCAGTCACGTGGTGCGGCTTCCGACCCTGCACCCCAGCTGGAGCTGACCTTCTGCATGACATGCATGATCCCCTACAAATCCTGTAGGAAACAATCCTGCACAGGGAGTGAAATGGATTAAATAATAATAATAATTAATAATTGCTCTCTCTGACCTAATAAGTCTTTTGCATCTTTAACTTCTAGAGATTTATTCTAAGATTTAAGTTTTTTAGTTAAATACTGCCTGGTTCAAATGGAAATGACTGTTTGAATTTCAATATATTGAAAATAACAAGGTTTCTCGGACTACTCTTTTGATTCACTCGTTTTAGATGGTGAGTGTATAAGAACACCTGATGGTGCTCTTGAGAGGCATGGAGGTGGAGTTCATACCACCCCTAATGGAATTACTTACACAGGAAACTGGAAAAACGATAAGGTAATTTAAAAGTTCTCTATTTTAAACTTCTGTGGAGCTTCCAGTTACCATTAATGAATAGTCTATTGTTTCCCACTGGTTATCTAGTTTTAAAGAATAAGCCTTGGGTTATCTTTCTGAATTACTGAGACAAAATGAGTAAATATCGGAAAAGTTGGTTTTTGTTGCTGTTGAGAATAAAATTGGTGCTACAGAGTGTGTAGCCCCTGTAATTAGACAAATAATAGTGCAATTAGAAAGGAGCCTCTCCTGGCAACACTTGGTTTGGCATGGCATTCTTTTTAGTCTGTTGGGCTTTTTTTTTAAAGATAATTCAGTAAAAAAGCTACATTAAAAGAATTTTAAACAAAGGGAAACTGACTTATCCATTTTGATTGACCAAGCTGAGAGAAATGCAAGAGTAAACAGAGCATCAACAGCAACAAGTAAACTGTTAAGGTTTTGTAGTAGATGCAAGTTTGATGAAGCTGAGGTATGTATGGCCTATGGGGTGTGTATTGTATTGCTTTTGGGGTATGCATTGCTTGGAGTGCATTGTTGACACCATTATAGGCATTATGAAGTTAGAAAGAAATGCACACGCCTTTTCTCTTAACTTCTTATTTCCATTCTATTAAGGTTTGGGATGAGAGTTTAAAAGCTGAGACTCTCTGCTGAATGGACACAAAAGATCCCATGACACTTTTCGTAAGAGATGTATAGATACTGTATAGATACCTTGGCCAAAAACTTCTGAGACCCATCTGAAAACCTTGCACAACTGAGCCTGGGTAATCCCTAAAGAGTATTAGGTGCCCTGCCTGTTTTTATTTAATAATGGAGTACATTCAAAGAAAATTATCTGAAGACATGGGTATACATCAATATTTTAAGAATAAGTATTAATCCTCTTCCTCAACTCCTTGTTAAACATAGATGAATGGCATTGGAAGGCTTGAACATCCTTCAGGGGCAGTTTATGAAGGCGAGTTCAAGGACAACATGTTTCATGGACTAGGAACCTATTCATTTCCAAATGGAGCAAAGTACATTGGAAATTTCAATGAAAACAAGTAAGCTTAACGCCAAAGACACAAGAGTTGTTTAGGCTGCTCCCTCCAAACATGTGGGTTTTAATACTGCAAGATACTACATCTCCACACAAAGGTGACCAAATGTGGGAGTAGCTTTCTCTAGCCAGTGAAGGATGAGGCCATCTTGAAATTTTTCATTTTGTAGGGCGTCTTGATGAGCATTTGCAAGTTGGGGTGTAAATCTGCATCGCTGCAGGACACTGTGCACTAACAGTCCATGTGGACCCTGCTTCTGTGCACTAAAAGTTCCTTCGTGTGCATTGATGTGCAGCAGTTTGAAGCTGCGGTATTAGGAAACTTGTAACGTGCAGGAGCAGGGTCTACACGAACCATTAGTGCAGGCCCCGCTGAAGCATTGCAGATTGACACCCCCTACCTGCTCATTTAGACAAACTATTCGTACAGACATGACCATAGATTCATAGTGTTTAAGGTCAGAAGGGATTAATGTGCTAGATTAAAAAGACCTTTAGCACCCAGTATTTTCTCCCTGTCAAGGTACTTTTACACTGTAATTAAGTCACCTCTCAGTTTTCTTTTTGATAAGATAAACAGATTGAGTTCTTTAATTGTCTCACTGTAAGGCCTTTTCCCCATCTCAGAAATCATTTTTGTGGTTCTTTTGTCCACCGTCTTCAATTTTTCAGCATTCTTTTGAAAATGCAGACAGCAGAACTGGACGCTGTATTCCTGTATCGGTCTCACCAATGTTGTGTATAGAGATTAAGTCATCTCACTACTCCTCCTCACCACTCCCTTGTTTACACATCCAAGGACAGCATTAGCCCTGTTTGCCAGAGCATCACACTAGGAATTGGTATTGAGTTACTTCTCTGCTATGATCCTTTTCAAAGTCACTGCTTTAGAGGATCCAATCCCCCCAGCCAGTGCTTTATGTGTGCCAGCACTTGCCAGCACCTCTAGCCTTGAAAGTTCATAGCCCTGGCACCCCTGGGCTTGCTGCATCAGTTATGAATGTAAAAAAATTGCTTGAGCTCTTTCATAACAAATTAAGCACTGCCCCCAGTCTGTAGGTATGACCTGCATTCCTTATTCCTCTATGTTTTAAGACAGAAGTTTAGATTCCAAAGTGATGAGGAAATGCTGCATCTGGAGGTATATTTTTTTTATCATTCAGATTAATGGAAAAGCTGTAGTGCTGACCTTATAAAACAACAGCTGAGTCTGTTGATGCAGGGCTGTGAATGAGGGATTTTGTATGAGGAAGAGATTGTATGTCCCTGAAACAGAAAGTGGATCTTGATTTCATAATAAGTGGATCTAATCAAAAAAGTTGACTTTAAAACTGATGTCAACAGTGTTCATATTCATTCTCCTTAAATGAGTCTCGGCAAATTTGCTCAGGTTTGAAGTTAATACAAGATTTTTTTTTTTTTTAACTACCATCTCAGTGTAGCGTCTGAAAAGCTAGCTGCATTTTTTCTGTATTGTTAACAAACAATGAAGAATCTTGAATCAGAATACAGTTTTGCTGGTGATGCACAGAGTGAACTGAATACACTAGTGCTAGTAATGTGACCAGTGATTATGGTATTTTTAAGGCATCAGTCCCTGCTGTCAGAATCCAATCAGATACCAAATACAAATCTGTATCCTAAAAACAAACCAGTATTTTTTGGAAAAGTAATATCACATTTATTTTAGCGCTTTACAAGGAAAATCCATTTAAAATTACACCGCCCAGCATATGTAGTTGCTGGTTCAGAGTTTGTAATTTTAAACTTTATTTTAGGGATTTTGTATGCACTATGATATGAAACGCAAGATGTAAGCTTTCTGTGAGAACAAAGAGTGAGTACCTACCATTTTGGCAAGGACATTTGGAAATACATCAAGATGGTGGCTCCCGGGTGTGTGTTAGGCCAGAACAATGCCCATACACCTCCTTAAGTGAGATGTAAGTGGTGCATACGTCTCCTGTTGGCCCTTTGCACAGGGATGAATATCATCAGTTGTGAATATGTGGTCAATCCAGTATGCTCTTAGCTGCAGGAAGGATTGTGTGGTGTTGCTCTGGGTCCACATGTCAGCAATATTAGCAATATTCCTTATTATTAGCAATATTCCTTGCTAGTGAACTTGTTCAGACATATCAGAGATTACTGTGTGAGCAAAAAATTTGTGAAGGGGAGTTGGTAACAAAGCTCCTGGAATATGATCAGTTGACCAGTGGTTGGCTACTCCACAACAGAAGTTAGCTGGTTATCTACCACCATCGTCTGACCCAACATACTATGAATCTTCCTGGCATTCAAAGAATCTGTTTTCTTTGCCACCGTCTTTATAGTTCTCTGTAATGTCTGAGACTAGCTTGCAATTCTAAATACCCTGTGGTCCCTGACAGCCCTTTCTAGGTTATCTTGCTAACTCTCAGGATTCCTTGAGAAAACTGAGATACCACCATGCCAGTTTGCAGCCACCACTATTCCTCTTGAGAAGTGAATGAGAAACTGGTCCCCCAGGACTGTTTTTAAAGTTTAATTTTCCATTGCCAAGGCATATTGGAGCATAGACATTGCTTCACTGAGGGAGTATTCAGATGTTTTGACCTTGAACAGAGCTTTAAAATATCCACAGAGACATGCTTTTTTGAGGAGAGAGTCCAAAATGGCTGTCACAGGAGTCTAGAAAACACTGCGCTTTGCCTTGGCGCACCATAACAATGAGAATTGGTAGGGATGGGGAAAGGAAAAGGAACGTTACGTTTACAGCATTAAGATCACACAGTAACTTGCTTTATGTATATGTGCATCTTGCGGATACCACTAATAAAAATCAGATCCTGGCTGGGCACTGATGGTGTGCCTTCACAGGCCACCTACTGGGAGGAAGTTGTAGGGCACCCACTAGGCTATTGGGAAGAGAGGTGTAGCCTGACTGGCCCACTTCTTTTGCCCTATATATTGCCCCTGTTGAAGTCTTTCCGGCTCCTTGGTCAGAGCTTTTATAGCTTAGTCATCGAGTTTGAGGCCAGAAGAGACCATCCAATCATCTAGACTGACCTCCTTTATTTCACAGACCACCGACACCACCCAGCGTCCAAAGACTAAACCCAACAAACGAAATAGACCAAAGCACTCCAGCCCACAGGAGACTAAGCTATTATGCACCATAGGCAGAGAATAGGGGAGACCCAGGTGCACCAATGCCCAGGGCCCTTGCAATGGCAGGGAGTTAGTTAAATGAGATCTATCCAGATAATCCAGCAAGTGACCCACTCGTGTGCTGCTGAAGGCGAAAACACCCCAAGGTCACTGTCAGTCTGACCTGGGGGGAAATTCCTTCCCAACCCCACATGGCGATCAGTCAGACCCTGAGCATGTGAGCAAGAACAAGCCAGCCCAGCACCTGAGAAAGAGAACACTTGTTGGTGCCACCTCAGTGCCCTGGCCCACCCCAGCCAATGTCCCATTTCCAGCCTTGGCCATCCCACATGCTTCAGATGAAGGAGACAAAAAAAAAATCCTGAATATATTGGGCAGAAAAGATCCCTTTCTGGCTCCTGGAGCATGAGTTTTAGGAACATCAGACAAACTGGAAGGACTCCTGATATTATTATTATTATTATTATTTTTATTATTGAGGAGATAATTACCACATGAAAAAGTTAGGGGACCTGCTTGCTCTGTAAGGTGGGGTGGCGGTGAGTGTTGGATTCTGGTGCCCCAACTCTTGCTGGTCTGTTGATCTATCTAGGTATTTCTAGAGCTCTCACCATTGTATTCACAGCACGTTGATTGCATTCTCCATTAACAGATTGGTTTTATACTGTTACAGGCTGGAAGGTGAAGGAGAATTTATAGATACACAAGGCCTGGAATGGAGTGGCACATTTCATTACACAGCAGCACCAGGACTGAAGCTTAAGCTGGAAATGTAACTATTTTGCACTGAAGGTAACATGTATTAAATACTGTTCTTGTGCTGCATTTTGACTTAATAGTTGTAACCAAGGTTCACAATAGCAACTGATGTCTTAACATATTTATTAGAAATAATTTCCCAGGCTACAGACTGTAAATAAAATTAACCAAACTAAACCTTCTATTGTTTTTCTTTTCATTATGAAGTTCCATTTTATGGATGTCTAACAAATGATGTGGAACAATGGGTTGAATTTAAAACCAGAGCCGTTAATGACTGTAATTAGTCTTGAAAATAATTTAGTTATTAAATCTATGGGAGACTGTAACAGGAATTTTAGCAAGTTTGAGTTTCAAAAGACACCAGGACTCTGAAGACACCATTCATCAATGAGAGAGACCCTTTTGTGCTTAATATGTGCAAGTTTCAGAGAAAAAACCAGCAACTGTCCCACACAGCTGCGCTCACAACCGTGCACACACACAGCATGATTGCACTTGCACAAAGTGCCACTAGCGCACCACTGCGTCGCCAGCATATGCAAGAGTAGCACTACAGTTAGTCCCCCCGGTACAATCCCATAATGCTCCTGGCCACACTTCAGAAACAGCTCTGACAGCTCAGCGCTTTGGTTCCGTCACCTGCCAAGCGACTCACCTGGCTGCATACAGGCCTTGGAACAGGTGAGGCCGTATGTAGCTGATCTTAGTGCCACCCTGATCCCTCAGAGTTCTAGGACAATTACAATTGTCTTTTACATTTTTATTTGGCTTTGATCAGCACCGAGCTCTGTCCAGAACCGTACACATTTTGGTTTTACGCTTTAAAAAATAGAACTTTGTTTTACAGTTTAAAAAAGAAATTGTTGAACTTTTTTTAGGCGGGGGAGGGGGAGAGAGTGAAAAGTGGGACCAATGACTCTTCAACACCTGAAAAATGAGAGAGCTTAATAAGCTCAGGCGCTACCTCCTCCTGCAGATGCAATACACTGCAGTGCATCAATGCTCTGATTTTATGGGGGCTGGGAGTGGCAGCTCAGCGAGGCAGCTGCATCTCCTACCCTGAGGTCTGACAGACAGGGAGCAGGAAAAGGCACATTGAGTAACAACAGATACCAGACAAACCCCCAGCCCAAGTACATCCGAGTGTTCTCCATACCTCTCCACCACCCCTTTGTCCCTAACCATCTGGGGTTTCCACTGTACGAGGTGGGGCAGAGGACGTGAGGGTAGAGATAGAAACGGACACAAATGGACCCAGTTTGATCTCCTGCGGGAGCCAGGTCCAGACCAAACTGCCAAATGAGCTGAACAACCATACAGACTAATCCACCGATGAAAGAAATCAACAATGGCGAACAAGCGTGCACCACAGTGCCCGAGCATAAAAAGAACAACAATAAGTAACTGACGAGGACAGAAAGAGGCAGATCCAGGAAAATATCAGATCAAACTGTATCAGAATGCTGTTCCTTGCTAAAAATCAAGTTTTGGAGCAAATTCAGACCTAACCTGTTTTGAAAAGCCCAAGCTCTTTGTCAGCTGTTTGCAAACAGGACATGCTGATCTGGGATAAAACACACAGGGATGCTTCACTTTTGAAAATTAAAAAACTCTATTGACTCATCCCCAGTCCTGGTATTTGATAGTATTTCCCAAACTGTAGCCATATCAATAGATGTCAGAAGCGGCAGTCTCAATGAACTGCTACTCCAGGCCTATGGCCCTGATTGGTGACCCATAGCATATTGTTCCAGATGGCTTTCAAGACTCCAAAGCCAGATTTGCTCAAAAAAAGAACATCTGCTGAGCTTATAGGCCTTCAAGAGAGTCACCAGGTATTGGCAGGGATTTGATGATGTCCAGCTAGTGACAGACCCCAAGCTGCTCATTATGTTCACATACACCTCAGACCTAGACAATGTTCCCCTTAGATGCCAAGGATTGCTCATGTGCCAGATGTGATATAAACCTAGTGCAGAATATGCAGCAGAGGAGCCCTGGTGGTGGCTCATATCTTACTGAGGAGCCTTGCTGGCCACCTAGATTTTCCAGGAATTGGAATGATACAGAGAGACACATGGGGCCTGCTTGCTTCACCACAGAAATTAGAATTGATTCAAATAGCCTCTACTGCTGATTCACAATTGCAAACTGTATTCAAGTGTGACATAAGAAATGGCTGGCCCAGTTACTTACCAGGCGTCGCACATACAGTCCATGACCTTCTCTGTAACCAGAGAGGCACTCACTGCAGCTGAAGGCCAGATTACCTATGCTGTCTGATAAAGAACCATTTTTAGGTGACAGCTATTTGTTCAGAAAGGTCTCCAGAAAAGGCTTCTGGATCCCCCAAGAGCTTTGGAAATAAGTCATTCTTGTGGCGGGGAGCTTATAATCAGCAGTGTTGCCAATTCTCATGATTTTGGGTGTTTTACTCAAAGCCACAGCTCCTGGGGGAGAGGTGATTAAGTGAGAATCTCAGCTTTCATTAAAACAAAAATTATACTAAATTTTTAGCCCTCCTGGCTGTGGTGAAAGGCTGGATAAATATGACCCCTAAAGCTCAAAAACTAGAAGGTGAATTAAAACAACTCAACATTTACCATTTGTTAAAAGTCTCATAATTTCTAAGCAAATCTTGTGATTTTTGGGGCCTGGCTCATCATTTATGATGGCTCAGGGCTGGTGATACTGCAGTTCTTATCTCAGGTACTGTAAGGGGCTCTCTGTAAAGGATTCCACAGCCCTCTTCTTTGTGTGGTCTCCACGTTTCTATCCTGATGCACAGCCATGCAGCCATCAGTCTTGCCCAACAGTTCATAAACTGTGGAACTGCTGACTAGAGCTGGTCAGGAATTTTCTGACAAAACAGAGTTTTGTCAGAAAATCCCAGTTTGTCAAACTGGAAATGTTTAGTGGAGACCTCTTGAGTTTGACAAAACTATTATCAAATCACAGGCAGGGTTCCACTGGACTCCTGCCTTGTTTCCTGGAGGGCCATTGGGGACCCTGGCTTCTAGGGTCTGCGGCTCCAGGGCTGCTCTGGAGCTGGAGCCAGTGGGAGCCTGGCAGCTGCAGACTGAATTAGATACTATTCTTGTTGGTTTCACCACTGCTAGTCACTAAAAGCAGTCATGAAACTGACAAGAATCATGTCAGTTTCATAAGTCACTGCCAAGATCTGGGGATGCATCAGTGTTTCTGAAATGAATATTTCATGGAATTCCCAGCTTGTGGTTTTGGACCGAACTGGAACGAGACCAAATGTCACAATATCCGGCAAATCGGGAGTTCTGTGTTTGGGCCAGCTCTACTGCTGATGTCATCGGGCTTTGGGGTTTGTGGGTGTGCTGCTCCCTGAGGCTGCTGGAAATGTGGGGGGGGGATTTCTGTGGCCATGTGACCCCAAGTCCTAGCTTTGTGGGAGTGGAGCAGAAGAGGGCTCAGCTACCCGTTGCTCATCAGTACTGCTGGCAGTGGCTTCTGCTACATCTCTGCCATCTGGAAGATGCTCCCCCTGGGAAGTTCCATACAGTGCTTGAGCTCCAGAATACTCCTGGAAGCATTCATTCTTCCCCTTCTGGGCTATGACCAGCTGCACATGGGCCCACCAGCAGCAAGTCTCGGTGTCCTAAATTCTTGATTTAAGCAAGGCATCGTCTTTTTGCAGGCCTGCAAATAACTTAGGAGTCAGCCTCTCCCTGTCCTTGAAGCTGTTTATCTGGGACTCTTTTTCATTAAGCTACTTACTTTGCTCCACAGTGTTTGTACTCAAGTGGGCTGCACAGTTCTGAATTTCAGTTACCTCTGCCTGAAGGGTGCCTCTGGACCGGACTTTGTCCTGTAGCTGCAAGAGCAAGTTCTTCTTTTCTTGTTGTTCATCGCTCCTATGCTGGGTGTTGTTTCTTCTACTCTGGCTGCTCCCATGGAGTGACTCACTGGAATAACAGAAATCTTTTCCTGATCCCTTCACGTTTGAGATGAGTTGTCCTTCCTCCCCACAAGCATTCTGAATGTCCGTAGGGTCTCTCGAGTGAGTGCTGCAGAGCCGTAACCCACAGCTGACCCATGCCAGCTGACTCCGGCTCATGAGGCTCAGGTAAAGGACTATTTAACTGCAGGGTAGACAGTTGAAGTCAGGCTGGAGCTCGGGCTCTGGAACCCCGCTAGGGCCACACCTGCCTTTGTGTGCATGAACAAGGGAGGAGAAGGTGCCAGGAGCCTCTCCTGACCTCTGCACTCCCAGGAACAACAGGAGCTCAGGAGTGGCACAGAGTCCGTGCTACTGTGGGGTAGAGAGGAGGTGGGGGCCATTTTCTACTTGCCTAGCCAATCTGGAGTGGAATGCATGCTGCACCCTCTGAGCCTGGTGGAGTTCTGCAGCCCCAGTCAGAAACAAGGCTGTTGCTTCAGGCCCTGGGTTAGCACACTTTCCAGGGCTACAAAGCATCCTTCTGCAAAAACGTACAATTCTAATGTAAAAAAAAATCCACATCATCTTCTGCCGAACACACAGTCCTGAGTTACCCACGGGGATGTGACCTGATGCTTACATAATTAGAAGGCATTTGTGATGCCCGCATTTAAAATGAGTGATTAGCATGTGACTGTCCCATTCTGGGAACCATCAGACTACCACTGCATTCATCTCTCTTTTTTCTACAGTCCCAACTCAGACAAGTACCACCACTGAAGGAGCTTGTACCTAGCCTTGGGTAAGTTTAAAATGTCCTGAGCTTCGGGTCTAGAATTGTTTTAGTAATGGCATTTTTCATGCTAGTGGGAAAAGCTAGTGGCATGTGTTTATTAGGTGTTGGATTTACAGCCCATAAGCAGGTAGTTAGGTATTTTCTAAGAGCAAAAACCATTCCTCAGTTGTTGGATTGACTGCAATTATTTCTGGCTAATTTCTTTTCTTGCCTGTGCAGTGTCCCAAATTGTCAAACAAACTTTTAAGGATTTGTATCTAAACTATCAGACTAAGGGTAAAGAGAGCTAACAGTCCATACCATTTAGCAGCAAAACTGAGATCTGAATTGGAAAGCATGCTCATTTGAAAGATATGTATGTAGATAAAATTAGAATTAGTCAGACTCTGGGGGTAAAATGATACAGGAAATCATTTGTTTTTTACCCTCCGAGGAAATGTATGCTCTTTATGGGCACTGGATAGATAATAGAACAATCAGTTGTGAAATGGGAACTATGCAAATAAGGTTGCGGATCGATTCTGACACAACATATTTGTTAACTAGATTTGTTAAAGAAGGCAACGCACTGAAGATCCCTTGGGGAGCAAAGAGAAAAAAATGATTACCAACAAAAATGGATAACTAGCTTTCCTTTGTATTTAGTACAGTGAATTCATGATTTCAGAAACTGAATGTGACCAAAAGCCAAATGAATAGAAGCCATGCAGCCAGCATATTAAGTCTAGCTTGGGTTAAAACTTTATCACTAACTTATTGATGCTCATGCATTGTCGTCTCTTTTTTAAATAACTGATCATTTCCCCAATCTGTGCCATCCTGAGCTGCATGCTGCATATTGGTAGAAAGGCAAGCACACCATTGCTGCAGAAGCTGTGGTTCATAAAAGAGAGTGGGGGTTATGCACCCTCTTCCCGGCTCCAGATCCATGTACAGAGGGAGTATTTCATGCATAGATCCCCTCCTTTCAGTGTTGTCTCTTCCACAGCACTTTCTCCCTCCATGGACAGTTCAGGGATCCACAAGAGCATAGGGCGAGTTGGGATCACAGGAAAATTCCCATCCTTCCCTCTGTCTCAATGCCCCACATTCGATCGGCTGAGAAGTCAATGCAGACTCCTGCTGCATTAACTTTCGAACAATGACTCCTCTGTTGTGGGGAGGAGGGGAAGCTTCAGGGGGAGTCACTAGTGGAGGAGGCCACAGCAGTGCAGCGCCACTGGAAATTGGCGGGGTGAGAGGCCAAGGCTGCCAGAGCTGGGGCAGGACGGACACTGCTGCAGATGGCTTTGGTTCCTGGGATCTCTGCTGATTTGGGGGGATGTGTTGATTTGAGGGGAAGAACCCTGTTCTTTCCCCAGGGAGGAGGGAAAATGCCACTTCTTTCCCCAGTGGAATGATGGGCAAAACTCAGTGAGAGGAACCTGATTCTAGCTCCCTTTCTGGGGCCTTCCTGCGGGGTGTCTGCAGGAGGAGGCGAGCGTCCCTCAGTGACAGCTGCAGCCAAAGGGCTGCAAAGCATTAGGCAGAAAAAGCCTTCCTAGCCTAATTTCTTGCTCTCCCTAAACTGTCCCTTTGCTACATCAGGTTTGCCATGGTGGGTCCCTGTGGTACCTGGGCTGGGATGTTCTGGAGAGGCCCCATCACTGGGCTCTCTGAGCAGCACCTGGCAAGTGTGGCAAAATAGGAAGAACAAGCTCAGTCTCTGCCTTCCTTGTCAGTTTGTAGGAGAAGCAGCTTGATCGGCCAATTGTGTGAGCGAGAGAAAGCATGATGGTGACTGGGGGGAAACTCAGCTGCAGAGATGAGCTCTGCATTTTGTTGTGAAGCCGGCCCATTCCATGGTCGTCATCATCTCTTCTGGTAGCAAGTCCCATGGTCCAGCTCCAGCTCCTGGGAACATTTTGAGCACCATGCTGGGTTCAGGGTTAGGGTTAGGGTCACCTATTGGCTGGCAGTTGCATTGATCCAGTTGAATGCCGCTGAGATGAGAGGCTCTCTCAGGCAGTCGGGGCCAAGGGCCAATCCCATGGAGGGCTTTGGTTATGGGTGGAGAAGTTGCACTGTGCTCACTATATATTGGGGAGCCGGTATTACTGCGCTGGGATGTGTAGCTAGGCAGATGGGTTGCTGCGTTTTGCACCAGTTAGACCTTTTCCTAGCTCTGATCAATGTGTTACAATAATCTAACCTGGAGGCTGGAACTCTGCAAACCACTATCTCCAGGTCAGCATCTTGTAGAATGAGGTGCAGTCTTCTGGCCAGTTGGAGATGGAATCGGGTGTTTTGTTTCTCCAGGGCAAAGCAGTCTCCCAGTCAGGAGGCTCTGGCTGGGAGTTGTTCCCTCAGTCACTGGTCCTTCTGCCAGACAGAGCAGGCCTATTGCTTGCAGAGCATGCGTGGAAAGCCAGATCCCCAACTGACCTCTCCTTTTGCTTGTATCCCATGGTCTGGGGAGATATCTTAGGTCTCAATGTGCCTTTACTCCTCAGTAAAGTATCTTTCGGCCTATGTGTGGTCACCCCAAGTTCTCCCAGGGATATTTACCGATGCTCCGGTTGCCATTGCATATGGCAGTGGCTCTCAACCTTTCCAAATGACTGTACCCTTTTCAGGAGTCTGATTTGTCTTTCATAACCCCAAATTCTAGCTCACTCAGGAGCACCAGAATGGGGAGGTTTTTTTTCTCCCCACCCCCCAGACTTTTAGGAAGAATATGTCGCCCCTGACCTCACTTAAAAAGTACTTGCTTACAAAATCTGACAAAAATACAAGTGTCACAACACACTATTACTGAAAAAATGCTGACTTTCTCATTTTTACCATAGAATTATAAAATAAATCAACTGGAATATAAATATTGTCCTTACATTTCAGTGTATAGTATATAGCGCAGTGTAAACAAGTCATTGTCTGTATGAAATTTTAGTTTGTACTGACTTCCCTTAGTGCTTTTTATGGAGCCTGCTTTAAAACTAGGCAAATATCGAGATGAGTTGATGTACCCCCTGGAATCTCCCTGCATACCCCCAGGGAGATGCGTACCCCTAGTTGAGAACCACTGGCATATGGCACATGGCCTAAATCCTGTCCCAACGGTCCCCAGCACTCTGAACTCTGCACGGGGATCCATTCTGTGGCTGCACAAGAGGCACAAGAAACAGTCACCAAATGAGACTATTAAACTGAATCCAATCGATCAGTGCTTTTAATATTTAACTTCATTAGGGGCAGCATCCCTCAAAGTCCACAGGCCCTCCCTGTGTGGTACACTGTCCTCCTGACTGCTGGGAGGGGCTCCCATCTCCTCACATTCAGGCTTCTGGGAAGAAGAGACATGCTGGGTGACTCATATCCAAAGAGCGTGATACAGACCAGCTCTCTTTTTTTTTTTTTTTTTGGGTGGGGGGTCCGAAAGACTGTGGGGGCAGTCCTCAGTAGCATCAACTTCCTAGTCTGCAGGGGGCCAATGAGGTAGTCTGGGATTTGGAATGACCCGATCCCTCTGGTGAAACCCTGGGGTGCTTTACCAAGGAGAAGATTGTGCTCCCAGGGGACTGTAAAGGGGTGGAGAGGAATGCTTGTGCTGTCTGTGCGGGAGTGAGCTGGAAAGGTAGTCATGCTCTTTGCGCCTGATTTTCAGGGGTGCTGCACACTGACAGCACCCAGTAACCTCAAGGAGAGCTACAGGTGTCCATCGCCTCTGAAAGTCAGGGGGGCTGGACAGCATTGAGCAGCGGTGAGACCAGTCATAAACCCTATATAATGAGCATCTCTTGAGTGAATAACTCGGCCCATAGACAGGCTTACGGAGTGTTCAGCAGACAAATGTCAGTAGAATGCGGAGAGGGGCACATGCTTCTTTGCACTGCCGCTCATGTGCTTTAATCAGTGCATTTCCGTAAGTACTCATCAAATGCTTCAGAACAAGGTTGTTTTGCCTTAGAGTTTAACAAGCCACGAGGCCTCTCTCCTTGGCTAGGAAAGAGTCTAAAGGGGGTAAGCAGATGGAAACCTACCCACCCACCTCTTCTCTGCCAGCACCTGGTCCTGAGAACATGGCGTTTATGAAAGACTAAAGGGAGAGGGGTTCTGTGCTGTCACCATGTCTCTGTAGTCCCTCCTGGGACATGTGAGTTCAACTTGTTCTCTCTCTCCTTCAGTGTTTGCTCTGAATGTCTGCCTCAAGATACTCTAGCTCAATAACCCCCTTATACTTGTTCTGAAAACAGGGCTTGGATCATCCAACTCCTCATTGAACTCACACGCTAGTTATTCCAAAGTGAACAATAAAAGTCCTCTGAAGTGAGGCCAGAGGCAGAACTCCCCAGGGAGGACGAGCAGCAAAGCACAGCCATGGATTCAAACAAACAAGAAGGTAAAGTGCACTCTTTGATAGAGGTTAACTAAAAAACAAAGCCCTCTCCAGCAAGAGAAATCACTCCTTTGGAAAACACAACCCAGCTCTGTAAAAGAGACCTTTCGGAAAGAGAGATTTTCAAAAGCTCTCAGCACTGCTCTAATGCTGCTCCTTCTGTAGCCATTGGTAAATCTACAGTTGACTTCAGACCAGCACTGGGGCCCAGATCCCTCAGAGTTATTTAGGCACCTAATTTCCATTTATTTCAATAGGAGTTAAGAACCTAAATACCTTTGAGGATTTGTGCCCGAGTGCTTTGGAAAATCCCACTCATTTCATCTAGAAACCAAAAATGTTTTACTCTAATCTGGGGGGTGTGGGGGGAGGAAGGAGGGTAGGGGGTAGAACTATCCATTACCTTGTCAAATTATTAAAAAGTAAAAGCTAATAACAAATGTAGAACATTTTAAAAAGTATTTCAATACAGAAATTAGGAGTTCAAAGGAGATCTATAAGGGCTTTGTATCGGTCACATTCTTTGTATTGCAGATATTTTCAGTTTGAGAATCTGACAATGAATTGTGAATTGCTCACCTGGGGAGAAGCTGATTTTATTAATGAAAGCATTTTATATCACATATGTCTTAGGCCCCAGTTCTAGAAGATACTTAAGCACATGCCTAACTTTAAGCACGGGCTGCTTAAAATATAGCATGTGCTAAGGTCCTTGCAGAATTTGGACCTGATTCATTCATTACTTATACCAAGAACATAAGAACGGCCATACTGGGTCAGACCAAAGGTCCATCTAGCCCAGTACCCTGTCTACCGACAGTGGCCAATGCCAGGTGCCCCAGAGAGAGTGAACCTAACAGGTAACAATCTAGTGATCTCTTTCCTGCCATCCATCTGGCAAACAGAGGCTAGGGACACCATTCCTTACCCATCCTGGCTAATAGCCATTAATGGACTTAACCTTCATACCTACCAATATGCTGTTAAAACCCTGTTGGGATGGGGTGGAATGGAAACAGATAACAGTGTGTTTTGGAAAAGTTGGAAACTTTTGTTTTGGAAAGATCATACAATTCTTTCACATGCAAAACTCCTGTATATTTCAGTTCTGTGCACAGATACATGCAAGGATAGGTCTTTATTCCATAACTTTGGAATTTAGAACAGAACCCATTTAAATTATTTGTTTTTAGTTTATTTGACACACATCATATTTAGAGTGAAAACCCGTGCCAAAGCAGTACTATAGTATCATGGCCTACAGGGACACCCCGCTGTTGGAGATGAAGTCTTTCCCAAGAGTCATAAGGTCCTGAGCCCTTGACGATCTCAAGTCAATTTTCACAAGAGGGTTGATGTTAATCTTAGTGTTCTGTGACCAAATTCCAATTTATGCCCCAATCCTGCAATCACTTCAGTATATACTTAGTTTTATGAGTAGTTCCTTGAAGTCAACAGGACTTCTCTGGTACGTACAGGTTAGCACATGCTTAAGTGGTTGCAGATTCAGTACTTCAGCTTTCACTGGCCTGCCTGAATTGTTCTTGCAGCTTCGTCTGGCTGCAGTGTTCTTCACTTTCCATCCTAAACTGTTGTGTGATATTGCTGTATGCTGTGGAGGAACTGCTGCTCACCACCTCAGAGGTGGCTGCATTTCTGTGTTGGTGAAGTAACTGCTGAAGCTGAAGGCTTCAGATCTTTTAGGATGACAGGTAGAAAAAGCATGAGAAAAAGCTAACGTGTTTAAGTATATATTAATTCAGCTGTTGTATTAGTGTGTAAGTTTGAGCAATGGACAAGAGCCAGGCTTTGGTCTTACAGTCTTTGACCTTTCTCAGAAAGGGTCAAATTCTGATGGTGCAAAAGGATTTCAGAGGAAGGGCATAAATGAGAGCAGAGTACATTTGTATTTTCTTCTCCAGAGTATGGGCTGTATATCCACAAGTAATTAAGCATGGGAACAATGCTTAAATTAAGCATGGGAACAATGGGGTTAATTTTTTAAATTAGTTTTACTAAATTAGGTCTGTGCACCTCGGTCCCATGCATTACAGCCAGCTGAAATGGAAATTTACTCCAGAATGCCTTCAATTAATTGATATCCCCCCCAGACTGCTGAGATTCATTTGGTGTCACAGCAGAAAATGAGAAGGTAGCTCAAGAATCTAATGTCTCCCAGCTCTGTGTTAGCATGTTATGCCCTGGACCTGGTGCGTGAGGCAAATTTCAGCTGGATACCCACTGACCTTAAAGAGGAGCTCTGCTCCGAACAGTGCAAAGGTTGTAGGGCGGGAGCCCTTCCCCATCTGCCCCTGCTCAGCAGCAGGCTACAGAATCTAGTGTAGAGTCAGCACTTAATAGAAGTGATCCTGATCCACACCCACTGAAGCCAATGGAAAGACCCCCACTGACTTTGGTGGGCTTTCCCACGTGTAACAAACTAGCATGAGAAGATACTCCAAAGGGGGCAGAGGAGGAGGGGAGCCATGGCCCTTCCTCTCTCATGTCTGCACTGCCCTGAGGAACTGGGCAGGAGCTCAGGAGCAACAGTGCTGCCTTCACACACACCTGAACACTTCCCCTCTGGAAATAATTCTGCCTCCCTGATCTTGCCAGGGGGGTGCATCTCTGAATCACCTTTTCCTTGGGGCACGGTGCCAGAGAATCACCCTCGAGCCCTTCATATTAAGACATCAGAGAAGTGACCAAGTCTTTCCCCATTAGCTCATCAACTCCTGGATCCAGCATTCCTAAATACAAAACCACTGGATTCAAAGAGGAGTTCACTACCCGGATTATGTCATCAGAGGGGTTCCAATTGCAGCTGAGCCCTCTCCCTCTTATTCACACTCCTGGCTCCTCTCTGCTAGATCCATCAGTGGAGCATCAGTGCCTATATTACTTAATAATAATTGCATTTGCCTTTGAGCTCCCATCTTAATTTTCCCATTGTCTGTTTTAAGATATATTCATTAAAATAAATCTGCGCTGTTGCCTGATTTTAGGGGATTATTATTATTGTTTATATAATATGGTTATAGGCTCACCAATTAATCTGATTAGATGATAATACGGTTCTTGTCTCAGAGTCAGGCTACACAGAGTTTTGGAAGTACCCTGGGGATATATGACAAAGACACTCACTCTGAGAACAGAAATACAGTCTTAAAGACTTTTATTGACATAAAGGGAAAAGTAATCAATCAGAATTACAGAATAATAATAATAATACTGTTCTAGAGGTACATTTGATATCATTTACTATAAAGCTTCTTAGATTAATATACTCACACTCTTCCTAGATAACCTGGTGGTAAGAGACAAAGGATCAGCCTTTCCTCTGGCATGCCAAAGAGTCCGATGCTCCAGGTTCCTCAATTCTTGAGTGGAAGATGAAGAATTTAAGAGAAGGTAGAGACCTAGAAAACTATAGAAAGACCCAAGAGAAACTAACTTAAAACCTGACTAAAATTAACTAACTAAACATGGTGATTTGCCTCTCTTATAGAGCCTGAGCACTGTATGCTCACCTTCCATATCTAAACTTCATTTCCTCACCCACATAATGTTAGGGTACACTTACTCTATGTAAGTCCCAGGAGGGCCACACTGAGATTGCTCAAACTGCAAAGAATGGGGCAGTCAATCCCTAAATTGGTGGTTATTCCAATACTTTGATTCACCCAGCCAGCAATAAAACTGCTTCTACAATACCTTACTGGTTACCCACAAGCCAGAATACAGTTCCTTTAAAACAACCCAGCCTTGGGCTTCCACCCAGACAGCCAAATATGATGAGGATTACTGAAAAGCTTGTTTATCATATAAAATAGTTCTACCAATCCCAAAAGATCAGACACATTACCCTCCAGGTTAATGAATTTCAGATCTTACCCAAATATACGCTTACAGCCAATTCTTATTAACTAAACTAAAATTTATTAAAAAATAAAAGAAAGTTTATTGGATAAATGATCGTTATACATACAGAGATGAATAGATTTCTTAGGTCAGTTTCATAGTAGAGATGGTGAGCTTTAGAGTTGCAAAGAGTTCTTTCAGAATGAGTCTATGGGTTCAGTCCAATGTTTAATATCAGAGTGCTCCAGAATGGAAGTCAGGCTTCCCCTGATGAAGCGTAAGCCAATTTGAGATGAAAGGATCAGGTCCCAAGAGACTTTTACACAGTTCCCAGAGAAGCCTCTTGACAGCATGTAGTCCTTGGGTGAACAATGGGCAATCATCCTAGCTTTGAAGTACTATTTCCTAAGCATCACCGGTAATTAGCTACATGGATTAACATAAGGCAATTGCCTATTTCCCACCATTTTCAGGTGATTTACCACAAACTTCAAAGAGAAGTTAAGACAGTGATATCCCTACATTTACAGTTCATTTAAATCTTTTGATCTCTGAATTAACAGAATACAGTGATAGACAGGAACTGTTTGGTTACATTGTCAACTTCTAAAAATATATATGTAAACACACAAAAATTATCTACTAATGTGTCTCTAAAGGCTGAATCTGGGTCAATTAGCCTGCTAACTGTGTAACCCTTTCTGGCCCTGTGTCACATGGCATATTTATATGTATTAATGACAATTAGTTCATCCGCACATCTTTTATTTCTGGCCTGAACTGGTTTGGTGGTTGTTATTGCCATGTTCTTTGTGGTATACCTGTTAAGTTAAGTTTATAGAGGGCAATCAGTTGGCCACTTATCTATGCCAAAGGTAAAAAGCATAAGTATGCTAACTTGCTTCAGCTCATCATACAGGACGCGGCCTGTAGGTTCCTCATTTTACTGCCAAAATACTCTAATACAAATCTATAAACCTATTATCCATTCTAATAGAACAGGAAAGGGGAGACAGCAAGGGGATCGCCCGCACTCCCCTCAGGTAGGGGGAGACATAAGAACATAAGAATGGCCCTACTAGGTCAGACCAAGGGTCCATCTAGCCCAGTATCCTGTCTATTGACAGTGGCCAATGCCAGGTGCCCCAAAGGGAATGAACAGAACAGGGAATCATCAAGTGATCCATCCCACATTGTCCATTCCCAGCTTCTGGCAAACAGCGGCTAGGGACACCATCCCTGCCCATCCTGGCTAATAGCCATTGACGGACCTATCCTTCATGAATTTATCTAGTTCTTTTTTGAACCCTGTTATGGTCTTGACCTTCACAAGACAGTCATGGTGTTGCCCATGCTCCCCTCAGGTGGGGGGAGTCAGTCGGGGGGTCGCCCAACCTCCCCCCAGGCAGAGGATTTAAGTGTTAGTCTCACCATATTGGATTTTTTTTTCTCAAAGACCCAGTTCCTGGATCATGTGAGTTTGAGAGACACTCAGCTTGTATTTTAAAACAAAAGTGTGTTTCTAGTTCTCATGGTTGCGGTGAAAAGCTTGAAAATGTGACCCGATTGCACCCTGCAGGGCCAGAGCCAGAAAGCAAAGCAAAGAACCGGGCTGAGTGAAGCTGGCAATACTGCATATCATTGCACCTTGCATACTGCCTCTTTCCCTTATTTCATCAGACAGGTTCAGCATCAAGCAATGCAGATCAGTCCTGTCAGTGTCAGAGCCCTTTGGCAACACACCCACCCAACCTTTAGGGCTGGAGGCCCAACTAAAACTAGGCTGGAGAACACACCAGACGATGTTGGAATGTGGGGGGAAGAGATGAACATGAAGACCTAGTAATTCTTCTGTCTCTTACTTCCATTATTCCATGGAGAATTAGCTCATGTTTCCCTGAATCAGGACATCACTGAGACTATAATAGGGCAATGCACAGGTGCCCTGTTTTCCTTGGCAGTCATCCAGTTCCCCCTCAGGGGCAAACTAATTAGGGCTAGATTATGTCGTTTAAGGCACAAAGGGGCTTAGCAAGGCCACCCAAGGAGGATGCTGAGAGGCACTGCACCTCAGAAAGCTCCCCAATTGCATTGTGGGGAACAATTTGCAGCCACTTGCTCTGAGGTGCAGCTGTAGTTCTTTGAGTGCTGGGAGTTGCAATCCAGGAAACTCCAACATGTCCACTCCTCCTCCCCTGTGCAATTGCATTAGAGCTAGGAACAATCTAGCCCTCAGTCTTTAGCTTCCTACTTCATATATGTGGCAGCTGCAACAAGGTCCTTGGAAGTATGATACCAGTTCACTGATCCCATGAACAGAGCTCGCTTAAACCCCAGAATCAGATTCAGGATGGTCCTCCAGTGCAGATGCTGCATGAATTACGTGTCACAGGTCAGCATGAGAGAAACCAATAGTAACAGAACAAAGGAAAAGCATCGGCATGTACCAGCATATGCCCCAGTCTTTTCACCTGTTCTCTGAGCTCTCCAGGTATTAGCACGGCTCTGACAATGAGACTGATTAAAGGGTTAGAAAACCTGCCTTATAGTGATAGAGTCAAGAAGCTGTTGGGTTCACTTAGGTGAAATATGGGCGAACAGTGTTAATATGAGCCAGTCACTCTATCCAACATTACACAGTGTTAAACAAGGTTCAGGGTTTGGTATACAGAGACCTCAGCCTACTTAGTACCATGGCAAACACACGACCAAACAGCCTTTTGATAGTTTATTAAAGATACAGAAAAGAAAGAAATACAGTTAAAGCATTTGAAATGTATATTATTAAATATGGCTTTCATTGTAACAACATCCCTTGTTCCCTTTCCCTTTGGCTAGAGAAAGGCCTTAGAAGGAAAAAAACCATTTGACAGTCTTTAAGATGGTATGAAAGATGGTAATAACTGTGCTTTTGGGGGAAAGAGAAGCTAGTTGAGATGGGTTGGAGCTGTCACTGCTGCTGCTGCTGTTAAAGTCTGATCCTGTTTTGTACAAGACAAAACAAGACACAAACATGCCAAAGGGGAAAGAAAAGAACAGCAAAGATAGGAAATGCAGCTTGTGTGTCTGGTGTTGCCTCTTACTTGCAACCTCATTACTGGATAAACACAAGCACAGCACATGGTCTGATTAGCCACGCCGAGTCTTGGCAAACCTCATACTAGCATCAGGCTGTTCAGGGCATTGCTTTCAGCTGCCTCTTTTTGGTCACAGGCTTATAGTAATGCTCCAAAATACACAGTCTTGGCTGGCTACACCAGAGTCTTGTTAGATAGAAGGAAAAAGGAGAGGGATGGGAAAGAGAAGAAAAAGTAGAGAAGGAAAAGGATACCCATGGGGTAGAGAGAGACAAAGTCTCACATCCCAGGTTCTACTCAGGATTCAGCCAGAACCAGTAGAGGTGGTGGTGTCATCCGGGTCCCTCTCTTTGGCCCGGTTATCTCTCAGGACTGGGGTCCTAGGAGATGGTGGGTGTAGTGGCCATGATGGTAAGGTTCAGTCTAGTAGCCGGTTTTCCTCCCAAAGCCTCCTTCTTTAAGGACCCATGAAGGGAATGGTGGGCACAATAGCCTATCCCTTCATTATTTTGTCCATGAATTAGGGCTAGTTTCCAACACACCAGTTTTGATACACTGATTTCTGGTTCCACACTTTTCTTGCTTACCAGGCATGATCACAATCCTTGAGTTATAGCAGCAGGCCTTTTTGTTTGTTAATTCCGTCTTTTTGTCCATTTCATACCTTTTTCTATCAACATTTGTTGTTGTAAGTTATTGTGACATGTTATGAACTTATACTCATTTTTTATAGTTGAATACAATTAGGGTACATTTCTAGGTCCAATTATCACAACAGAGCTCCATCTATTTAGCTTAACAAAGAGAAAGTTAAGGGGTGACTCGACGACAGTCTAAAAGTACCTCCATGGGGAGCAAATATTTAATAATGGGCTCTTCACTCTAGCTGACAAAGGTATAAGATCTAATGTCTGGAAGTTGAAAGTGGACATATTCAGACTGGAAATATGGCATACATTTTTAACAGTGAGGGTAATTAACCTTTGGAACAACTTACCAAGAACTGTGGTGGATTCTCTATAAGTGGCAATTTTACAAGGTATAACAGATACAACAAGTAAGCCGTGCCTGCTCAATGTGGCACTCTGTTCCCCTCTAGTGGTGGCTAGGCCAGCAGGAAACTGATGAGCCTGCTACAGGCTTGGCTGACAGAGGTGTCTTTTAGCTCAGGTAGTAGAGGCTCATGCATTAAGAGCAAGAGGTCCCAGGTTTGATCCTAAATTATTTGTAATATTTCTTTGATAAGTCTACTTTCAAAGTCATGCCCCTGATCAGAGTGGATTCTGGCAGGCCACCCATAGTGCATAAAGTACTTGTCCCATAATATCTTGGCTATAGTGGGTAGCACATTGGAGAATGCTTGGGCGTATCAAGTGAAATGATCTATTTCCACTAATACGTTAGTGTTCCTTTTGTTCTCAGGTTCTAAGGACAGAAAGTCAATACACAAAAGATTCATGGGTCACTTGCTATGGATGTTAACTAACTAACTGGTCAGATGGTTTGGTGCCATCTTCAGAGCTAAACATCTGGCACGATTCTTATAATATTCCTCTCCATCCCTTGCTAATCTGGGCCAATAGTCCCTGCTTCTTACCATTCAAGTGTCCGGTCTACCCCAAAATGCCTTCTTTCATCATGCAAGGTCTTCAGTGGAAAAATCAGTTTTCTGCAGAAATGAGACACTTTTTGCAAAAAAAATCATTTAAACCAAAACCTAATTTTCCATCAAAGAACAGTGTAGATGAAAAATTTTCAACCAGCCCTAGAGTTAATCACCTAAGCATCTAAGTCACTTTTGGAAATGGGATTTATGCTTCTAAATCACATAAGTGCTTTTGAAAATCTTAAGCCCTGTCTCATAATACAAGAGCAAAGGGGAATTCAATTAAACTGAAACCAGCACATTTGAAGCTAATAAAAGCAAATAGGGTTTTTTAAAAAAAAACACAACACAATTAATCTGTGGAGCTCATTGCCACAAAATATAACAAAGGCCAAGAGCTCAGAAGGATGCTAAAGAAGGATTGAAAAATTGATATGGATAATGGGAACACGCAGATAGGATTTTTTTAAAAAACAGAATTTTATAAAACCATAATGCTTCAGGACATACACCAACTACTAACTGATGGTGGTTAGGAAGGAACTCTTAGTGGGCAGGAGTCATAACTGTGTACTAGGGGGTTTCCTGCAGCTTCATATGAAGTATCCAGACCTGGCTATTGTCAGAGATTGGATACTGTAATAAATGGACCTCTGGTCTGATCCAGTCTGGCAATTCCCATGTTATAACTGCAGCTGATTTTGCAAACTATGGGGTCTCCACATCTCCCAGAACAGGACTAAGTCCTGAAAAGAGATTTGCATCTGAGGAGGATGTCACAGCACTCTGCTCCAGTTATTTATAGCAATCATAATAAGTCATTTTAATTGACTGCAGTTCTTTATTCCCACAGGAGAAACTGAAAATGTGCCAGTGAGTAACCCTGCAACACAGATTTCTCAGGTAAAGACAAGCAATATGCCCTGAATAATTCCAAGTTTAAAGAATGAAGAACAGATTAATAGTCTTTACAACCAAAATTCATTCAAAGGAAAAATAAAGGCAGTTATAAGACACTTATACATTCAGATGTGCACATTGCATGGACAAATGTTATGAATTGGCCATCCTTCTGAAAGGTGCTTCAATCTGACCTCTTTGCTCGCAGCTATGTGCAAATTAGATGACTGATTTATGATCTTAGCCAAGTAATTAGATGTCACCATCCCATCATTTGGGTGCACACACATCTGAGAGTGCAAAATGGGAGGCAGCTGCTGAACACTCAAGCACATTGGCTTCAGTAGGGTTTCTCCTTCCCTTCCTGAGCTGCACTCTGTGCTCCTTGTCTATTGCCAAAGATCTGGATCTGTGTTAATCATTTAGTATAAAGTTCCCAGCTCTATGATATAACTCTTCAAATTGCAGTGAGGCCCCATTTTAACTGCACTTAAAAAAAAAAAAGATGTGTACAAGTTGTGGTGAATAGTTTTAAAATGCAGACTGCTTGTAGCAGTTTCAACACTTCCATCCCCCACTCTTGCTCTTAGCCCTGCCACTTTCCCCCTCCTTTTCCCTCTTTGCCACTACTATCCTTCCCTCCCTGTGCTGCTAGTAACAGTTCTAGGGCTGGATCCTCAGCTTGCGTAAAGCAGCATAGCCCCACTGATTTCAAGTCCCTAAAGTCAATAGAGATACACGGATTTACACCAGCTGAGGATTTGGTGTATAATTCTCAGACCAGAAAGGGCACTAATCTCTGACACGGTCATCAATAAATGTAAGACTCTAGTAGCTCTTCTAACATCTAGTGGTGGTATAGCTGTTAGCTATTCCATGACAGGACAATGCATCGGGCCATTCCATGGGGAATAGTTGGGAAAATTAACTGAAATTGCCCTGGTGCTTAGGGTTTGCGGAAAGTCCTAACAGTAATATTTCTGTGAAATTACTATTTGCTTAAGGGCTCATTAACAAGAGATAAGAGCCATGCGTCGAGTAATGTAGCATTTATTTATAACTTCAGACCAACAGCATAAGAGACCTGGTGAGGCAACTAAAATAATAATAATTAATAATAATGTAATTGGGAGAGGGAAGTTTTCAGGCCTTGTTTCTTGTATGAATGGTTTCCAAACAGTATAGTTAACAATACCCTGTGTGCTACGCAGTGTTGTTGCAGCCATGTTGGTCCCAGGAGATTAGAGAGACAAGGCGGGTGAGGTAATATCTTCTATTGGACCAACTTCTGTTGGTGAGAGAGACAAGCTTTCGAGCTACATGGAGCTCTTCTTCAGGGCTGGGAAACTAACTCAAGGTGTCACTGCTAAATAGCAGATTTGAACAGATTGTTTATCATAAGTAAACACATACTTCAAGGGACCATTCCAGGTGACGTGACCCATTAACACCCCTCCAGTCAGGGGGAGGAAAGGAAGTGGTGCAGGGGGAAAGCAGTCCATGATTTTTAGTGTCTAGCAAAGTTATGAATTTACACTCCCAGGCTCATCTTTTGGAAGTGTTCTGCAGGTTTCTTTTGAGGATGAGGGCAGATAGATCAGATATAGATTGATGGCTTCGTGAAAAGTGTTCACCCACAGGTGATATGGTGTTTTTGTCTTTTATCATTTTCCTGTTGACATTCATTTGAGAGTGTAGTGATGGTCTGGTTTCATACACAGTTACTATTGGGGCATTTAGTGCACTGGATGAGGTACACCACCACATGTGATAGGTAAGTGTAGGACCCATAGATTTTGAAAGGTGTCGTGTGGGGGTATTGATCATCATACAAGTGGAGACATGTCTGCAAGTTTTGCATCTGCTGTTCTGCTGCTTTGAGTTGGTGTGTCCTGGTCTATGGGGAGCTTGCTTCTAATGATGACCTTAGAGAGGTTGTGGGGGTTGTTTGAAGACCAGAAGAGGGGGTTCAGGAAAGATTTTTTTCAGGATGGGGTCCCCACCGAGTATGGGTTGTAGCTGTTTGATGATATCCCATATGGATTCCAGTATGGGGTGGTACGTGACAACTAGTGGTGTGCAGACAGAGTGGGTTTTATTTCTGTATTGAAGCAGGTTTTTTCAGGGTATTTGGGTGGCCTGTTCCATGATGCTATCTACTTCTCTGGTGGAGTGTCCTTTTTTGGTGAAGGCAGTTTTGAGTGTGTTGAGATGTGTATCCTGGATTTTCTCCTTAGAGTATATTCTGTAGTATCTGAGTGCCTGGCTGTAGATAACAGATTTCATGGTGCGTTTGAGGTGGTTACTAGTGCTATGAAGTAGGGGTGGAGATCTGTGGGTTTCTTGTAGATAGTTGCCTGTAGGGTTCCATTGTTGAAGTTCTTCATGGTGTCCAGGAAGTGGATGCTGGTGTGGGAGTGTTCCAGAGAGAGTTTAATAGAAGGACGGTGATTGTTGAAGTTGTGATGGAAATCCATGGGGGAGTTAAAGTCATCTGTCCAGATGATGAAAATATCATCAATGTATCTCAGGTATATCACTGATTTCGTGGTGCATTTGTCCAGAAATTTTCAAGGTGGCCACAAAGAGGTTGGGATATTGGGGAGCCATCATAATACCCTTGGCTGTTTCCATGGTTTGGACAAAGTGTTTGTTGTTGAATGTAAAATTGTTATGGGTGAGGATGAAATGGATGAGTCTGGCAATGTATTTGGGGTGGAGATCTGAGGGTTGTCCATTGTCTTGTAAATATTTGAGGCAGGCAGCTATGCGGTCTTTGTGAGGGATGTTGGGGTATAGGGAGGTGACATCCATGGTGGCAAAGATGATGTTCTGAGGGAGGTCGTTGTTGTTGCGGGTTTGCTGAGGAAGTAGGTTGTATCCTAGAGGAAGCTGGCCCTTTGTGTGAGGAGTGGTTTGAGGATCGTTTCTATGAGTCCCGATATTGCTTCAGTAAGAGTGCCGTGGCCAGATATAATGGATCTGCCTGGGTTCCCTTGTTTATCTGGGGAAGGTTTTGATGATATCCTTAAATTGGGTAAACTGTGGTGTGGGGTTGTCTTTGAGTTCATTATAGTAGGTGGTGCTGGAGAGTCGTCGGTTGGCCCCATTAATGTATTCATCACAATTGAGGCAGACAAAGGGGGTGCCACTGTAATCCCATGGAAATTCCTATTTCATTCTGCTTTTTTCCCCTTCCCAAATAACTCTGGAAGTGCATGTCCAGGAATTGAATAGAGCTGATGGATGGAATTAGGGGTAGATTTGAAACAGACGCTGCCCAGGGGTACCCAGGGTTGTGATGCACCTCTCCACCACTGACCCTTAGCATAAGGAAGTCTTATCTGTGCTTGCTGTGAAACAGCTCCCAGAAACCACCAATCTCTGGCAACACAAGCACCGACCTTCAGGCCTCCTCAGTTCTCGCTCTCTGTGTACCAGTAGCAAGAGGCACGCACCAACCCCCAAGTCCTCGGAGTGCTCCCTGCAGCATCCAGCCCCTTATCCCCTGGACACTTTCAGAACTACCAGGCCTCCTGTTCCCAGTGTGAAAGATTCAGCTCAGGACCAGCACTTTGCTTAGCACCACAGCACTTAGATCTATGTATAGAGAAAATAAGAAGTTTCTTATCAAAGGATGGCAACTTCCTGTAGAGAATTTAAAGGTGTATGCCATATTGCACTTCTCATTAGGTCACACATTTTATAGGCACTCACTATGACTCATTCCAGCACTTTTCCTGGGATTTCTAAATTTCAACCTGTACACCTCAGGGGTAATTTGAATCCTTTTGCCAGTCAGCCTTTTTAAATTCAGGATATATCAAAGCTTCTCCAATCTGCATTTCATTAAATACATGTAAAATTTTACTCAAGAGTTTTGCAATCAGAATGGGGACTGTCCTGTCCTGTCCTCTGGAACTTTATGTAGTTCACTTGGCCTTTCAAAACTGATGAGGTATGCTTCAGTACAGTCTGTTTCCTTGTATGCAGGGCACAACTTATCCCAGCTGGGTGTTCCTTGGATGGAGGGAGTAACTGGGGATGGCGCATTCTGCCCCACCTGTCCCTTATGCTCTGGGCAGGCAGTCTTTCCTTCTCTTTTTCTTGGGCTTCCAACTCTTTCAGCTCCATGGCCCGCCAACATGCTCCTTCTTGCTGCTTCCTTTCGGCCTCCCTCTCCTCGGCTCTCATCTCTATTTCCGACTTTCTGCTCAGCTAACCATTTCTGATGTCCACATTCGTTTTCTTTCTACTCATTCTCCAGCCTGACCAGCTCTCACTTTGTAGTTGCTTCACTGTCGCTCATGTTTATGCTTTACTTTTGTTCTATTTTCCTTTCCTGAAATAAACAAACAGAAAATAATAAAGCTGTAACCTTTCTTTTGACTGTTCCCACCCACCACACTTGAGAATCACTTAAAAGTGTTACACCAGTGATTGAAGTGTAAACCTCAGTTAAAATAACAAGCTTTGTATAAATCCTGCTTTGACCACATCACTATCACATTCTGCGGTGCAATCCAGATCAGTGAGGGGTTATCTCACCACCTGCCCTGTAACCCTGGGTGCCTCACAATGCTTTGCTGTTGTAGCTCCCAGCCTGGGCCACTCAAACAGCCTATCACCATGCAGGTTACACCCTAAGTGTCTTTGTATAATGGTAGCCCTGGTCCAGCAGCTCTTGGTCCAACAGCCTGTCAGCAACACACTAGTCATGCTCTGGCTTCCACCAGCCTCGGTTGTTACTTGAAGGGTGACCCCAACACACTCCCAGTCCCAAATTTTCCCCAAAATGTGTATTCTGCACTGTCAGGCCCTCTCCTGGACAGTTCAGCTATTAAAGTTAAGTTGCTCCTATACAGTCAGTAAGCAATAGTTTGCTACTTTACCTGAAGTTACCAAACAGTTCAGTTTAAACACAGCACTGGAATGATTTAGATTAAAAAATAAAACAAGTTTATTAACAAAAGAAGATAGTTTTAAAGTGAATTCAAATATAAGAGATGAAGTTAGAAGTGGTTACCAGCAACTAAAAGCTAAAACACACATCTAAAAGTCTAAAACTTAATCTAGCAAGTTTTGGTTCAAGGCCTCTGCTCAAGATGGCCTTTCTCAATTCGTGTCTTCCAGCAAGATGGTGACTGACTCTACTTGGTCAGGATCTCTCCCAGAGGCCCAAAGGTGCTGGTGCCTTTGTCTTCTCAGGTGAAAGAACTTGGGGTTCTCTGCCCTTCTCTCTTCTAGTCCAGTGAACCTTTGAAATGGATTCTGCTGAAGATTAGCCTTCAAAGCAAAGTTTATGCAAACAGTAAAGAAAATGACATGGAGTCTGATGATGAAAAAGGATCCATGTTCTTTCTTCCCACCTGGGTTTGTTGAAATGCAAATTTGCTTTGTCCCCTGCCATTTCCTTCCTCTGCTGTCTCAAGGACCCTATTTACTACTTTTATGGAAACTGAGGTAAACACACATTCCTTTGTTTAGAACAGGAATATTTAACAGCCGTTGCTTAGGCAGGGCTGTGTGGTTTTGGACACGTGCTAATAACATCATAAAGGGGGATTTCATAACTTTACATATAACGTTGCTACAGACATTTCATCATGATATTATTGACCAGAGAGTTATTAGTTTTCAAATGATACTTCGCAAGGCATATTTTGTACAAAGATTATTACAATGGTGTGTAGGGTGTGAATTCAGGGGTGCTTTCAGTCACTCTCCCCCAATGGGGCCAGGAGCTGTAGGTACTACTGCATTACAACCCGCAGTCAGAGTGTGTGCCAGGAGCTCCCACTGGGACAGGACAGGTGCTCCCCACTTCTCCCACAGAGGGAGAAGGCATGACTGACCCTCAAAGAGCAAGGGAAACTCTCCATTTTAGAAATCAGCGTAAAGCCTACCTGAGGAGAGTTGGTGTCTTGTGATCTGAGGAGAGTCTTGCTCAAGAATGGTTTAATTTGCTGACTGCTTGCTAACTTTTGACTGTTTTGTTATGCAAATATGTTAGGTGTCATTTACGGTCCTTAATATCCAGGCCACCTTCCCCCTCAGACTAACTTTTCCCTTCTCTCAGAGGTGAACAGACTGTAGTTTGAGAAGGAATTGAACCTGAGAAATTCTGGATGTAAAGGTATGAGCTACTACTGCCTGAGCGAAATGATTGAGGTCTATTAGCCAAGTCAAGTCACAGGCTCATCAACCCCTATGGCCCAGGCACCTTTAGATGAGGACAGAGCACCTCAATGAATGGGTTCCATAAGCCCTTGTGTCCTCACGCCAAATTGAGGTTCTGATGAACTTAACGGACACTGCTCCTAATAGCACGTTAGGAGGGCTTGGATTCACATTGTTTCTGGTTCCTTTTAGTTGCAGGCACTGGCCTCTGAACTAAAAACTGGTTTCACTGAAGCAATGCAGGAACTTTCAAGAATTCAGCATGGAGAGTATGCTCTGGAGGAGAAGGTTAAGAGCTGCCACTGCACAATGGAAGAGAAAGTGGCAGAGATGAAGAATTCGCTGAACTCTTTCAAGGTAGGAGCTATTCCCACCTGTTACATTCTTCAGACACCTGTTACATTCAATGGATACTCACAGAGGTCTTTGATAAAAACGTAAGTGTCCTTGCTAGAAGACTACAATGTAACATGACTTTATTTATTAGAATTGAGAACACCACCATGCAAGAACCCCAAAACAAAGAGAGACTAAGCAGGCTGCTCCCTACCACAGAGAGGACAACTCAACCCACTTTGGCTGTCTGGCTGCAGACTGATTGTTGCCAGTCTCAGATTTCACACATCCCTACAAAACCCCCTAGCCTGCAAGCAAGACTAGGAAAACCCCCTGTCATTTATAATGCAAGCCTACAATTTTAACACAGTTTTAAAATATGCCACAACACCCTTGCCTGTTCTGAACAGCATAAAAGAACATGCAGCTACAGGCCAAGCCCAGAAATGAGTTAAACTAAAACAAACAGAGAAAATGAACTACTTGGAACCCATATTCTGGGTGAGGCTACTTATCACATTGGATTAATGAACTAGCTGGACTTAGCTGTAGAGACCCAAAGCCAGTCCCGTCATATCATAGGTCACAAGTGAAAATGAGTCTTGATGACGTGTATACATATGTCCCTCATCATAGAACTCCTACACAGCCAGTGCCCGGGGTGCCCAGGTCTGGGAGAGCAGGGGTTTTGTAGGTCATCGCTGAAGGGCATTGCTATAGAGTCATACTGAAGCTTGAACAGAGCCTCTCTGGTTTCATGAGTGGGAGACCGAACATGTAGATAAATGAACTCAGTTAAAACCCTCTAAGGGTGGGCTAAAGTCATTCAGAAAGTTGGGCTCAGTTGATTTCAGTGGGAGAGAAACACCTGAGCAACACAAACTCCAGCCTTGGGGCAGATCCTGGCCCCCATTTTAGAAGCTTTGCGCCTCTCTGGGAGTGCACAGCAGGGGGAGAGATGGCTTAACCTCTTGGTGATGGATTCTCCCAGCTCTGCAGCACCACCCCTAGCTCCTCCCACCCACCCATATGAAGTTATATGGGAAAAAGGTTAAATGGATAATTTAAAAATAAAAAAAGCAAACTAAGGTCCCAATCCTGCAAATACTTACATGTGAGTGTCCCCATTGTGGGATGAGGGCCACAAGAAGGCGACTACCAGCTGCTCTCTGTGTCTCTCATCCAAAGGCCCTTAAAGACATTGGGAGTCATTCCATGGACTTTAATGGTCTTTGAATGAGGCCCTTTGACTCTGTCTCTCTCTGCCTCACAAAAGCTTCCTTTCTCATGCTGGTTAAGGTGCCCAAACATACTCCAGTAACTGCGGTTATGGCAGAGATTTCCAATACATGGGATAAGTTACATGCTGTTACTGCAAGAGAATAATACCATATGACCAATGGTTTCTTTATTCCAATAATTTCTAATCAATGTGGACTGTACTCATGAGCACAGTATCATTCCAGGCATGCATTTCATCACTACCAGGGAGCATTAGTATCTAAATTCTCTAAGTGATGTTTGAATTTATTCTGGGTTTTAGGAGGAGCTCAGTGATGCCAAGTCGAAGATTGAAGTGATCAGTTCCAAGCAAGAGGAAATGCAACAGAAAATTGAACAGCTGCAACAAGAGAAACGTAGGGAATCCCGGAAAGTGAAAACTAAGTAAGGAACTAAACCCAGAGTGTCCTGAAGTGCTCATTGTTAATTAGCAGTGGCCTCCATTAATGTAGATTAGCTTCATTTCTTCATGTCTGGAGACAGCCGTAATCCCTGTAGAGTAGAGAAGATGTTGGCCTTTAGAGGCACATCAAGCATTTCAGATGAGACTACGTATCCAACACACCAGAGAAATGATTAACAGCTTTAATGTCCTCATTGTTGATCCAAGAGAGTTAGTGAAAAGTGACTTGAGTAACTTCAAGGTAAACCTCAACTAAGGTTTTACTGAAAAATGTAGAACTGTTTAAAAATGTAGGGTAAGCTTTTCAAAAGTGACTTCCAATGGAACTTGTGCTCCTAAAGCAATGGGGTACCATATTATGCAGTCCCATTTGGAAGCCAATGGCATATAGTATCATGCAATCCCACTGGAAGCCAATGGCATACAGTATTATACAATCCCTCTAAAGTCAATGGCAACTATGCTCCTAAGTCACTTAGCCTCTTTTGAAAATCCCACGGGCAGTATTACAAAAGACAGACCCTTAGGAGTATTGCAGACAATAACAGTGCGTGTACTGCTACTTACCCGGTATCCTGCCACCATGCAGCTTCCCCTGCCAGGCAAAGCATCCCAAGTACATGTGACTCAAGCAGTGCATGTGGGCACTGTGCCAGCATCTCTGTGACGAGGTGGCTGAGGTGGCAGTTGACCTGCACATTGACAGAACGGGACGCTTGATGGTCCCCTCACTCCCTAAGCTGGCTGCCACGGGGGTAACCCATAGGCAGTCTGTAGCACCGGGGACAACTTGCTGCTGGTGGTGTCTGTTGGGGGCATCCTGTGGTTATAGTTACTAGCCCTCCTGCTAACGGCACTCAGAAGCTGCTGTATGCTGGTGGTAGCAGCAGACTGAGACCCATCCAGGGATGAGAACCCTAACGGAGGTTAGCCACATCACTTAATGCACAACCTGAAGGTGCTCGGATGCTATAGTGGAAAGTGTGGTACGAGAACCTCTGTAGGACAGAATAGGAAAGGTCTGTTGGAACCCTTAGTCAGTGGAGATTGTAGCCTGCCAGGTACACAGCATTTCCTGTGTGAAATTCTCCTTATCCATTGCAACTCCTTGCAGGGGTTCTGAATAGCTTGGGTCTCTCGCGTGGACCATTGCACACCATGCACTTGTTCCACAGCAAAGCGAGCCCATGGCGCATGCATCCTGTTTTGGGGGAGTGTCTCTGCATTCATCATCCGCTTCCTCCTCCCTTTCCCCTCTTGGGTGAGCTGCCCAATGGCCAAAGAGAGAGCCGGGGGCATGTTGCTGATGCAATACCAAAAGCCCAGAGTGCTGCCACGTGACTGCCTGCCGATTTTCAAAACAGCTGCTCTGATCGGGGGTGGGGAGGGATAGCTCAGTGGTTTGAGCATTGGCCTGCTAAACCCAGGGTTGTGAGTTCAATCTTTGAGGGGGCCATTTGGGATCTGGGGCAAAAATTGGGGATTGGTCCTGCTTTGAGCAGGGGGTTGGACTAGATGACCTCCTAAAGTCCCTCCCAACCCTGGTATTCTATGATAAGGCAATGCAAAGCAGCTAGTGTTAGCTGCTCCCTGGCTCATGCAGTTACAGCTGCAATTCTGATGTGAATTGTGTGTGCCCCAAAGCCCAATTGTGCTTAGACCACCCGGGGGGCTCCTTTTACAGGCCACACTAATAACATCCCCTTGGTGACTCTCAATGATTTTCTAGGCGTTGGACACATCCCAACACCTAACTCCTTTTGTGCATCCAGGCCTTAGTTACTTGGCTAAATATCTAAGAAGAATGTATCTGGCATGACACTGTCCTGCAGCCAGGAGAAGGTGCTCCCAGAGTCATGTTAGTGAACTGTATCCAATGCAACTTCCTCATGTCATGCAAGCCCAGGTGTTGGGCCTGGAGTGCCTCCTGAGTTGTCTTGGGTTTGTATGAGCGCTCATATTTGTATTGAAGTTTGTCAAGATTGCAGTTTAAGCTGAGCGTTTGCTCTGTGGTATTGTGCTTTCCAGTTGCCTCTCTTTATTTTCACAGAAGAACACAAAAGGATGAACACGGGTCACAAACAGTGCCTACACCTCTACAAGGCAGTCCGTTCCGATCGATAAATCTCCCGGAACCTGTCCTGATTAATGAAGATCTTACAAGTCTTTTGCACCATGCAACCTATGAGAGAGGTATGAGTGAGGGAGAATGAAGCAAGGGTTCCTTCCCTTTCCTCTAAAAAATACTCCCCATAGTAAGCTTTCAAAGGATAAGGTGAGATGTACATTGCAGATATCAGTATTTGTCAGCATCTTTGTGTACACACACTAACATGGCTGGATTAGGGCAGGATATCCAGGCACAGGTCTGAGAGAGGTCTCGTGAAGTTTGGATGTATTCGGGGTGGAGAGCACAGCTAGTGTTTGGACTGGCCATGGGGAGAAGCTAGTTTGCATTGATAGGCCCCGGTGCTAGGAGAAGCATGCATACTTTGATAGCTGTTGAGAGTTCTTGGGCTGGATTAGACCTGGGTTTTATTTAGGCCCCGATTCAGAAAAGCATGTACGCACATGCTTAATTTTGAAGACGACAAGTACCAAAGAAATATTAAACAGTTCTGTTTTGCTATCAGAACCCGTTGCTTCCAGGGTCACCTTCTGTGGACCAAACTTCTGGGTTATATTCTCCTTATTAAAATTGGTAGTTAGGGAGAAAAAAATTCCCAAAGTTAACTGCTCAGAAAAATTCAAAATTAAAATTAAAATGTCAAAAAAATATTCAGCATAACGTTTCATCAAAGAGTTTGCTGTGTTTTCCATTCCTTTCTATTCCCAATAAATTGTTCTGTTTTCTTCATTCCCTCTGAAGCATCTGGCAACGGCCACTGTCAGAAGACAGGATACTGAGCTAGATGGACCCTTGGTCTGACCCAGTGTGGCCGTTCTTATGACCCAGCTGGTAAAGAAATCAAGAGTTTAAATGGATCTTTCTCAGGAGAAGACCTAAAAGAGGCATTCCACAGGCTAATATTAAAGAATTCAAAATCTAAACTTTCCTTTTTCATGGTTTGACTACACCTTTCAAGAAGAAACCTGCTACACAAACACCTGCTCATGTCTAGCTATATTAACATCTTACGTAGCTTTCCTTCATTCTTCCACAGCCTCTGATACCAGATCCATGGCAGCTGGAGAAGGAAATGTGAAAGTAGTGTCAGGCCCTGGTAGGTGAATATTTACCTTTTAAAACCTCCTCCAGGGTTCACCAACCAGCTTCTTTAGAGGAATCCTGACAAAATGGAATGGTAAATTTATATAATTATTTCCAGCTAATGCTGAGTTTTGCTCCGGAAAAACAAATACTTCAAAGTCAATTAGCGCAGTGGTTTAACTGAACTCCTGGTAGATTTGTGATAAAAGAATCTTTGCAAGAATGTGGTTTTCTTTTTCTGGTTTTTTGCAAGAACAGACCAAAATTTCCAGTGCAAATTTACCATAGTCACCAGAAGCATTTTACAATTCAGGATGTTTCTTTCACTTTGGTTCTCTTTAAAAAAAATCTGGGGAAATTAGCTACATTTTCTATTAGAATCCAATTAAAGGGATAGATAAGGCTGACAAGGACCTAGCAAGACAAGTCAGGCACATTGTGGAGAATCCACTAGTGACCCCTATATATTTAGAAACTTTCTTCCCGGTTTTCCACCCCTCCTATCTGTTCTTGTTTGCACTGTTACAATAGTGATTTCTTCACAGTGCTGTCTTTACTGTATTGGATGATTTTAGGAAGAGATTTTCAAAAGGGTGGCATCCATCTTGTGAGTGGAATTTGCACTTGCATTTTCACAGTGGCATTTGAATTGGTGGTGCAAATCTGAATATTTGAACCAGTACCTGATTGCTGGTGCAAACCAGTGCTCTGACTTGCAACTGCAAAGCATTCTTCAGACAACAAGAAGTCAGGTGTCATTTTTGCAAGTTCAAATTGCCCCTACAGGCAGGGGAACTTGGGCTTCATCCCTATGGAAAAGTATATCCACTGTAAAGTGTCTATTAGGGGTGCTGTACAGCATCCCTATCACTTTGAAAGGGACGTGCTTTGTAATTATTATTACATAGCAGTTTTTCATGCAGACTTTTTACAAAGATTGCAAAGTCCTGACAGTAGCTTGTGGTTTCTAGGTGGGAGCAGTGCAAATCCAGAGACAGAAGAAAGCCTCAAGCCTTCCCTGCCAGCTGACATTCAGCCAAAGGGTCACCCCACATCGACTGTGTGGAAGCAGCCAAAAGACAGTAAAGAGTGGGGTGATGAATATATTTCTAAGGAGCACTCAGACAGAGTGAAGGAAACAGGCCAAAGCAGATACACTTCAGTGGACAATGTCTTATGTGAAACTTCTTTCGCTGGTAAGACTAATAAAAGCAGCTGTGGCTAAAAAGCATGGAGGCTTTGGGATTCTAGAAGCCATCAGCACTAGTCTGGAATCAAATGAGTTAGCAATGGGACCTACGAGTAGTTTAAGTTGCAAGTTTGTTTTAGGTTTCAGAGGAGAGCTAGCTGAAATGCAGGATTTCCCATTTGCAAGAAATGTTGGCATTCCAAAATTTGAGTTAGGGAAACAAAACCAATTTTCTTCTAAATTTCCCATGAACCAGAAATGCCCCCCCCAAATTTCTTTTTAGAACCACCAGCAAAGGGTGTTGTCAGACATAAAATCTGCTCACCAGGACCCTGACAGCTGATGAGTGACACTAACATTAAACTGGTCCAATAGAAGATATTACCTCATCCACCTTATCTCATTGACATTCTTGTCCCTTTTATGCTGCTAATTGGGATTTGCCATGACAACAACGAAGTGGGTGACATTTTCAGCCGAAACTTTTTTTGGCAAAAAATTCAGATGTGGCAACACCATCACATCATGAGAATTCATGTCAGTTTGGTGGAACTGTTTCAGTCCATAGGAATTCCAAATTTTTCCAAAATTTGACATTTTCAAAACAAACCATTTCAGTGTTTTGGTTTGAAATGAATGTCAATTTAGAGACTTCCTTTAATTTTATTAAACAATGAAAAACGTTACAGAAAGACTTGATATTGAAACAAAATGTTTCAGGTTGAACAAAATGTTTTGTTTGACCCAAAAAGATTTTGTTTTTTTTTCAGAATTGCCAGCAAATCAAATAATCCATTTTTCGCACAACTCTACTTGTAACTGCCCCATCGATTGATAGCCCCTGAGAGAAGGATGCATGCAAAACCCTGCCTCGGTTTGGAGGGAGCTGCCTGAGTGCTATTCTGGGACCATGTGGCTCTCAGTCCTGTAGGAACAAGAATTGGAAAGGCTGTGCTGTGTTCCTGAGGGGCTCCAGACAGACTGATGCAGTTCTTTGTTGGTTAGATTACAGAGGGTGTATTTATCATGCCCTTTATAGATAAGGTTGCCTGACATTTCCATTATAAAGGTCCTTTTACAGTTGCACATAATTTTCCCTGGGACAGCCCATAGTTCACAGCAGGCCACACCTGCGGAGTCCTTTAAAAAGCAACAAAAAACCTTACCCTCCTTGTAGCCTTGCTCCTCAGTCCTTTATATCTTTGGCAATGGACAAACAAACTTTCTGTCCCTGGGATTGTTCCTTCTGCCTGGTCTCTCTCTGAGGTCACAGAGCATCTGTGGCAAAGTACAAAGAAGCAAATAGTTTTGCTTCTCCATCTCAGCTAGGAGAGACTATTCTTCCGCATCCCATTACCTCAAAGTCTCTGCCTCTTCTGCGGGAGGAAGCTGATTATATATGCTGTGTATCCTTCCCAGCATGCTTTGCTTCAGAGCCCTACAGTTCTTAGCAGGCCCAGGAGTACTGACTCCAACATTCCCTCGGGGCTGCAAGAATAGGCTTCAGTCTCAGGCCCTGAACAGCAGCAGATGTCTGGCTCTGCTTCCTCCCCGAAATCACTTCCGCTTTCTCAGTGGCTGTTTTTTCTTGCCACACCCCTAAATCCAGTGAATATGCTAGAGACTTCCCACATCAGTCTTAAAGAGCCAGTATACTCATTATACTCACTTTTGGGCTGGACTCTCCTCATTGGTGAATTGTTTTGAGTGGCAGTCACAAGGCAAGTCCAGGGAATAACTGCATTCCTTGGGGAAGCCAGGGGCTAATTCAGCCCCTGTGATATGTCAGAGTGGCCTCAGGGCTGCTTTAGCTTATGATGTAGAAGCCTCTTAGAGATAGAGGTGGCATAGACAGTTCTGAGTCAACTGTGGGTTCCTCCGCACCAAAGGAAATCCCAACTTCTCTGCTAGTGCAGCTCTAAGTGGTGCAAACAGGCGAAGGATCTGGCCCTGACTGTTCTCATTGGCACAGTGTATTTGATGTAAAGGGTAGTATAATTACTAGAGATGCAGCAATTTAGTAACAAATTTGATGTGAATTTTCTGTTTATGATTTCTAAAAAACCTGATCTTTCAGAAACTCTGGCGTTCAAGGGGAGACACACACTTGTTTTCAGTCTTCCTTTGTAAATAGACTGTGGTACTGATCCTGGGTGGAGCACTTTGCAGGATCAGGGCTAGCAGTTGATATTTGTGAGGAAAATTACATGAAAAGAGGAAGCTCCTTCAGTCTTTCCCTTTCAACTCTACAGTCAAACACAAGTGTGCAGCTTTTAACATGTTCTTTTAAATCAAACTTTTTGTTGAAGCCAAAAGGCAGAGCATTGCTTTGGAGCTGCTCGAATCCGAGAGGAAATATGTCATCAACCTGTCCCTGATCCTGAAGATCAAAGCCACGTTGCAAGGCTCAGACGTGAAGAGGAACACCAAAGAGAGAAGGTATTGTAACCGTCACACTGACTTTTATAAAAGGGCCTTTTCAACATTCAGAGTTTTTTCCCCAAAAAATTTTTTGGGAACTTTCTCTTAGCCACTTTGAAACCTTTAAGTGCCTAATATTTTTTATAGCCAGAAAGCTTTAGGTATTTAAAATTTTTAACCTGGGTAAAAGATTCTGCCTTTTCCTGTCTCTCTGCTTTCATCAATTCATAGATTCCAAGGCCAGAAGGGACAACTGTGATCATCTAGTCTGACCTCCTGTATAACACAGGCCATAGAACTTCCCCAAAATAATCCCTTGAGCAGATCTTTTAGAAAAACATCCCATCTTGATATGAAAATGGTCAGTGATGGAGAATCCAGCATGACTGTTGGTAAATTGTTCCAAGCATTAATTACCTTCCCTGTTAAAAAATTATGCCTTATTTCCAAACATTTCTTGCCTTCTCTAGTCCCTTCTCCATGCCCTTTGACTCACCTCATTTAATCTTCCCTCTCTGCCCATCCTGCTGTCCTCCCTCCTGTCTCCCCCTGCACCCACTATTTGAGACCTGAGAACAAAGCCCCCCAATCTCAGACTCTCAGTCCATACCTCTCCCTCCGCCACTGGAAGTTGGCTGGCTTTCACATTAACTATGGATCCAGTTACTGCTGTCCCATTATAGTTGAATATAAAATACATTATTCAGTATCATACATGGGTAAAGGGCATTTCCCCAGTCTGTCTCTTGTCATTCTTCTTTCCACCTCCTGTGTCTCATGTCTGTTTCCTCCCCATGTTTCTGGTTCTTCTTTTACCTTTTCCTCCTTTCAGGATCTCTGCATAGTCCTATGGCCACATGCTTCAAAACTATCTCTGCCCATGTCCTCGCTGTATATTAATAATATCATGATAAGCTTGGCATGGTTTCCATGTACATACTGCATTATAACCTTTAATGAGATGATCACATGCTTTTTATCATAAAATACAATATATCATATCTTCTCTCTCCCCACTCAGCCTTTGGAGCTAGTTGGTAATTTTCCATCAAAACAATTTTTGATGACAAATACTGTTTCTGCACAATTGAAATTTTCCATGGGAAAATTTAGATTTTGCTGAAATTTTTCAGTGTTCTGTCAGGTAAATCAAATTATATACAATATTTTGTTTTGGGTCAGATCATCCTGAATCTAAATATTTCAGTTTGTTGAATTAAATGGAAATGTTTAGTTTCAGGTCATTTTAAAACTAATCTGTGTCCCCCTGAGCTGCCACAGTGACTCATAGGAGTTGTAGTTCAGGTACCTCATGACCCCACTCTCCTCTATGGGCTCCCGAACCAGACTACATCTCCCACAATGCACCACAGTCTCTTCTCCAGTTAAATTCCTGAGATGTATTGTGAGAGTCCCTTGACATAGGTGCATTCTGGGAGACAGTCTGAGGAGGAAGCCCAGCCCATAGAAGAGATTGGAGGTATGAGGCATCCAAACTACAACTCCCATCACGCAGATTCAGTTTGGTTCAACAAACCAAAACCAAAATATTTTGATATTTCTAAACTGAAAGATTTTTTGAGGTTTCCATTCAGCAAAATATTTAAATATTTTGCATTTTCAGCCTGATTTGGGATGAAAACAGTTGTCAAAATATTGGAATTTCTCACAGGATGGAAGTTTTGATCAGTTCTTCTTATAAGGTACACCTTGTAAAGTGCACAGTGAATAAGGCAAGGTTTATGAGCCCCATCCTACTTCTATATGTGTTTTCAGGACTGGGGCCCAAGTCCTCTAACTCAAGCATGATAATGGCTTATGCTTTTATCTGTGTAGGTTCATGCCCTGCTGGGCAGAGTCGATTACACAAGGCAATGGAGAATTTGGCCCAGTGAGTGCAAAACCATGTGAACTGGAACCATAAAACACTAGATTCCAAGCTCTTTGGTGCAGGACTGCCTACAACTCTGTATTTGTACAGCGCCTAGCACAATGGGGCGTCATTGGTCCCAAGCCTCTACCATAATAACGATGATTAATAATACCTTATAAAGCAAACCCAGCAAATTTTAAATGGCTGGCCCATGAATGTGAGCAGAATCGGTGGGTTCCTAAAGCCTAGGAATCTGCTTCTTTTTCTAGATGAACTTCTATATTCTTCTCCATGCATCAATATCAGTTATCTTCCCTCTTTAGTTTTTTCCCCAGTTCTTTACGATACCTGGTCCAGCAGCATGTAGACTTACTTCACACACTGCAAGAGAGGGTGCTGAGTTGGCCACGTCCAGGAATCCTGGGAGACATATTCCTGAAGTTAACAAACGATGAGGTATGGTAGTGCTCATGACAGAATACACCCAACAAAGGCATCAGAATTGCTTTAGTTTAACGATGTATAATGGTGGATTTGGATCAAACAGAACTGCAGATTTCCCCCCCAAAATAATTAGGTGTCTGGCTGTATAACAAGTTTAAAAGAACTCTAGGGATAACAAGTCTACCTACCATACCACGTACTACATACCAGTTCAAGTCAAAAATGGTACAGCCATTATAGAATCATAGACATGCAGAACTGGAAGGGACCTCAAGAGGTCATCTAGTCCAGTGGTTCTCAAACTTTAGCAACCCGAGGATCCCCATTTTGATTTAAAAATTTCCAGGGACTCCCAAGCCACCCCTCTCAGCCCTTGCCTTGCCCCCTTCTCCGAGGCCCCGCCCCCGCTCACTCCATCCCTCACTCTCCCCCACCCTCATTCACTTTCAACAGGTTAGGGCAGGGGGTTGGGGTACAGGAGGGGGTGCGGGCTCTGGGAGGGAGTTTGGGTGCGGGAGGGGGTGTAGGTGGGGGTGCAGGCTCTGGCAGGGAGTTGGGTGCAGGAGGGCGTGTGGGCTCTGGGAGGGAGTTTGGGTGCGGGAGGGGGTGTAGGTGGGGGTGCAGGCTCTGGCAGGGAGTTGGGTGCAGGAGGGCGTGTGGGCTCTGGGAGGGAGTTTGGGTGCGGGAGGGGGGTGTAGGTGGGGGTGCAGGCTCTAGGAGGGAGTTTGGGTGCAGGGACACAGGACCAGGACTCACCTGCTGTGTGACTGAGCAAAACCTAAACCCTCATGGGCCTTTGCACTGGTAAATCTGTGGCAGTGCAATGTGGTTCCTCTGGAGGGGCCAACAGAGCAACGTCACGCAAAAAAAATTTAAAAATAAAATAAAAAGTCCACCGTGTGAACATGGTGCCTTGTGGTAACTGGGTCGGATGGTGCCAACCCGTTGTGGCTCCGGGTTTAGCGTCAGCCGGCCCCTAGGTCTTACCTACACTGCCACCAAGACTTTGCTCAGATCCTGACCACACCACAACACAGGATGACTAGCTAAAGAGTCTGCAGGAACTGGGTGAAGGCCCTGCACACATCCACTGGTGTAGCAGGGTTTGACTGTTGCAGCTTGACAGGCACCATGTTACAATCGTTTGGTCGTGACTGTTTCAGACTGGGTTACAAGTACATGAACGGATAATGGCCTAACTTAACCAAGCTGTGTGCTATCCCTCCCCATTCCTCTGCCCCCTTCTGTACACCTCGGAGCCAACAGTGAGCCTGGGGCTAACCCTGCAGAATTTCAAACCACTAACATTCCTTACTGAGCATTTATGGGTTTGTTCCTCAGAACAATTTTCTGGACTACTACATTGCTTACTTGAGGGACCTGCCGGAATGCGTCTCGCTGATCCACGTGGTGATTCTGAAGGAGGTACTCTTCTTCCGTGTTATTTCAGAGACTCATCCACCATGACACACAGTCATTAGTGGCAATATTGAAGACACAATCAGTACCCTCCCCCCACAGTGGAAAGTAGCAGTTTGACAAATCAAATATTAGTGTATTCCTGGAATTTCTGTAAGGAATCAGGTGGTTGAAATAGTACAGAGATATCAGTTAATCCTGAGCACAGGAAACATGGCATAGAGAACCCCAAGACACGCTTCTGAAATCAAGGAATCAAGGTCTGCGATTGTCTTTAGCCCCAAGAGCTACTGATGGCAGCCACTGACACCTTTCGGCATAACTGTGTCATTGCTAATTATACACTGGCTGCCTGAGAATGCCGGGAGAGTCTTGATTTTCTGTGAAATACCTGACCCTGTCCCTGGATTACCCCAGTCTGTGCCTCCAAACCATCCAATCTCTCTGTTTGCAAACTGACACCCCCACCCCGCCATCCTTGCCCCACTTCCCACAGCTGTTGGAACATAATATTTTCCAGGGTCTCTTCCTGCCACTTTTTTCCATCCCGCTAACCAAATTATTTCATTACCAAACACTGGTTTCTTGGATGATGGGCTTGTTGATCAGTTGGTTGTTCCGAGTTACCAAAGGCAGCTGTCTCATTCTTATGTCACCATGTATTTGAATGAAGTTACATCCAGAAGTTCAATTGGATCAATATCTGTAAAAAACCTCCCCCCGCCAGGAGATTCTCCCTTGCACCCCATCCAGACCACTGCCTGGGAGGGAATGTAGGAGAATGGATAAACCTTTCCACATGCCCTGGAGAAAGACCCTTTCCTGAGACCTCCTTGCTGCCAGCCTCTTTCCATTCATGCCAGGCGTCTAATGGCTCGTGTAGCTCAGTTGGATGTAAGTGCTGTGGTATCTCCCAGGGGAGAGGGGCGGTCTCTAAAGGCCAGATGCTGATATCCTTATTCATACAGAGTAGTGCCCTGCACCTTGAGGAGTTCCACAGAAATCAGTGGGCTCACAGTCCAGCCCTTAGCATAACATGATTGGGACTGTTGTCACCTCATCTCATAGTCATTCATCTGTCACTCCCTGTGAGTTGCTGTATGTACTGTACAGCATCATGTGAATACAAACTGCACTGGGAACTTACATGCCCTAGTGATGCTAAATCTACTTTCTCCAATTCAGGTGGAAGAAGAAATTAAGTCTGACCTCTACATGCTGTTCTTTCATATAGTCCAGCGTATCCCTGAATACCTTATTCAGTTACAGGTAGGACTAACGCATGAAGATTGCCTGGGTCTCCCTATTGGCCTGTGATGATGATAATTGGTATTAATGTTTACACTGCATGTCACTTCTCTCAGAGCTGGCCTTTGAGGCTTGCACAGCTGCAGCCACCCCGCGAAATCTCTGGGCCCTTGAAAGTGGAAGCCAGTGGAGACTGGTCTCTCGGAGTGATTTCTCGTGAGACTCTCTCATAATTGGCAGTTTCCTCAGGGTCAGGACAGCCTTTGCATCCCGGGAATGCCCTCTATTCTGAGAAACCCCAGATCCTCTCACAGCTGTGAGGGATGTGTGGGCTTCCAGTGACTGGGCTAGGACGGCTGGGAACTACTAGCCAACCATGTACAGCGGAGTCCGCTCCTTTGCTGAGTAGCCAGCATGGTCTCTAGCCACAGAGGTGGTGGCTTACTAGTGTGAGAGGCAGCATGGCCTAGCGGGACTGGCATGGACATGAAGGGCTCCTGTTGTCCAGGCCCAGCTCCGACATCAGCCCACACCTTGGCCATGGCTGGGTCATGGCTTGATCCCTCTAGCTGAGTTTCCCAATTTGGAAACAGTGCTAATCCGTCCCTGTGGAGTGGCGACGCTCTGGCTATGACTCAGTGCTTTTACAGGGGTGTTAGAGATGGGGAGGACCTGTGAAGGGGGGGTGGGAATGTAACCTGGGGTGTGGCTGTGAGAACATCAGTGAGAGGGAAGTGGAGCCATGAAGGAAGGAGCGGAGAGAGAATGCAAACAGGATGGGAGCAGCCTGCTGAGGGCTAGATGTGGGAGGAAACAGGGAGGGGATAAAGGAATGGCAGAAGAGGCTACCCAAGGAAGAGACTCACACATTGTTTAGGTTGGTGACCGCTGTTGAGGGGATGGGTAACCCTCTCCTTGCTGGCATCCCATTTCTCTGTAACAGGGACATACAAACTCTGAGGGGGCAGGGCTAGCAGCACACAAACAAGAATGACAAGTGCGGCAGAAACAGCTGGCTCTTGCAGCAAGGAAATTGGTTTGTTGGGGATGCAAAGGATCATCTTGCTGACGCTCCTCTAAATCCTCAGGCTAGCACTGTGCAGACTGGGGCGATCACAGCCAGGGTGGTGTGAGAACTGGGTCTTGGGCCTATCCCAGAAGGAAAGGCTGGCTCTGGCTTACCTGAAACAGTTCTGACCGCAAGGGAGAAAGGCAGCAGCAGTGCTATATAAAGGCCCAGGGAGCCTGGTTCATTTGTATGGTGGTTGCCCCTAGAGGTCCCAGCCCCATTGTCTTAGGCACCGTCCAAATGCCTACAACCCCCATCTCAAAGAGTTCACACAATGCATTTTCAGAGCCTCATGCAGTTGGTTGATTCTTAGTACTAACCCAAGTAACGTTGGCTCCTTTGCATGAAAAGAGCGAGGACATAGTCCAAATGGTCTGATGTGGCCATCGATCCACCAAGAATCGATTTAGCAGGTCTAGTGAAGACCTGCTAAATTGACCACAGATCGCTCTCCCGTCGACTCCGGTGTTCCACCGGAATGCGAAGTGTAAGATAAGTCGACGGGAGAGTTTCTCCTGTCGACCCAGCACGGTCGAGACACCACAATAAGTCGACCTAAGCTATGTCAACTCCAGCTACGTTATTCACATAGATGGAGTTGCGTAACTTAGGTCGACTTAATCCTGTAGTGTAGACGTGCCCTTAGTACTAATCCAAAGTCACGCTAGCGCCTTTGCATGAAAAGAGCGAGGACATCATCCAAACGGTCTGCTTCCCTTTGCACCCCAGAACATCCTGAAGTACACCGAGCAAGAGCACCCTGATTACTACCTGCTCCTGGTGTGTGTGCAGCGCTTCCGCGTTTTTATCTCGCACTACAGCCTGCTATTACAGTGCAACGAAGACCTGCTCATACAGAAACGGAAAAAGCTGAAGAAGTAAGTCTGGCACAAGACATGGCCCTGGACTCTCAGGGAGAAATGTTGGAGCAGGTGGAAGCAAAGGGCCGGATTCTCTGTTGGTATCCGTGGGCCCACTGCTCCAGTGCGGGCAAACTGTAACATTTCTACCAGCTGGGGATCTGGCTCCTGTGAGATCACAACATTTGTTGTCAAGTTTTGGATCAGATTTGGAGCAGCCACTTCCTGATGGTTCACAGAAAGAAAAGAAGTTCCTTTTATGTGTTCTAAATGTACTAGCCATTAATTTAAACAAATGACTTCTTGGTCTACCCTAGAAAAATGACCTGTTGCTGACAGCAGGGGGCAGACCTGGATTCAGCTGCAAGCATCCAGCAAATCAAGGTTAAGACTTGCTTTGAGCAGATTTTAGCCACTGCTTGCTGAAATAGCTTTGAATAGGCCCTGAAGACCTTACAGTCTCAATAGACGAGACAGAATTATTGTTCCAGCAGAAGGGGAACTGAAGCACAGTGGGTTAAGTAAGTTGCTTGATGTCCTGCAGGAAGTCTGTGGCTGAGCTGGGAATCAACCCTAGATCTCCCCAGTCCCACATGAGGGCTGTAACCACAAAGACGTCACCCTTCTCACAAATGAGGCTCTTACTGAAGCGATGAGCAAACTTGCCATGTGCCCTAAAAAATAACGGACTGTGCTGCTTCTACTGATCTCTTGCTCCTCTTCTGCCTGGTTCTGTTGACTGGTGATGAATTTCAATTCCCCTAGGTCGTCCCTCGTTAAGTTATACAAAGGTCTGGCTTCTCAGTGTGCCGATGCCAGCCAGGAGGGTTCTCAGACACCCAGCACATCAGCCATCCGAGACAGCGGGATCCACGCCGAAGAGGTGATGCAGCTGTTCCCTGCAGCCCCCTCTTCTAGCACAGCAGCCACGTAAGCCAATTGTCAGGCCGGTATCACTTCCCTCCCCACACAGCCCCAACAACTAGAAATAGCCAAGCATGTTGCTGCAGCATGGCCATCCTGGGGTGGGTCCTCCGTGCAGGGTAATAAAGCTCTCCATGCATTCTCAGGGGGAAGTACATTCTGGGGGCAGGTTTGAGTGGTGGGGAATACCTGGGGAAGGGAGAGGTACATGACTCCTGGAAAACAGCTTAGAAATTCTTGATGTAGGAGCAGAGGGATCGTAGTAGCCAATCAGAGTCAAGAGATTTGCATTATCCAAGTGGAGTTATAGCAAAATAACTCCATGATTATGCAAATGCCCGCACTCTGGTTGGCTAATAATGGCTGCCAGACTATCCAAAAAGATTAAAATATGCTACAGCTGAGGAAGAGCAGGCTAGGTCAGGAGAGGTGGTTATCGGAGGTGCACGCAAAGCAGTGGGGAAGCGCGCCATTTTTCTGTTGTAATCAGTGCTTGTTGAAAAATAGCAAGGACTTCCTAGAAGATCTGCTGTACCTCCAACAGAAGGAAGGGCATGAGGAAGAGTTTACTGGCTGAGGGTCTCTGGCCTGTTCTCTACAGGAGGTCAGATTGGATGATCAAAATGGTCCTGTCTCGACCTTAAAAATCCATTAAATATTTGGTGTAAAAAATACTGAAATGGTTTTCATCCCGCAGGTTGGGACAAGGAACCATTTTTTATTTATTTGAAGGTTTTTCTCAGATTTTTATATAACATTTTCAGTTTTTGAATGAAAAATGTCCACCACCTCTCATTTCAATACAGTTTTTTGGAAAGCTGGTCTGGGTTTCCGAGGCCAAAGATTCACTCATTAAGACCCAAGAGGGTGAGCAGGGCTGCCGTGCTAGCCTGTGCAGTCCAAATCTGCTAGGGATTCATTCCGATAGATTTTCCCGAAGCACAATAAGGCATTTTTCATTGTTGCAAAACCACAAATGGCATGAGAGAGTTTTGTGGCATTTCAGTAATCCATCGCCATTTGCTTAGCTGTGTGGTTTAAAAGCAAGTGAGTGCTATGATCCAGTGCATTGCAGTGACAGCCCACTTTGTCTGCCAAGGAACACTTCCACCTGCTTTGCAGTTCAGGTGGTTGGGGATTTGGGGCTGAATGTTCACAGGGAGTCAGGCTCCTGCCATCCACGGACTTTCATTTTACGAGCTAAAAACTAAGTGAAGAGCCTAACTCCTTTCTGAACTTTCAGCCCTTTTCCGCTGACCTTTTTTTCCCCATTGGAACATGCTGATTCGTCGGGTTTTGACACTTTTTTTGGACTCAACATTTGGTTTTGAAATGGTCCAGATGTATCATTTCAACATCTTCTCAGTGCGAAACCCCAGCTTTCCGGTTCCAAACAACATCAACACATTTTTAAACAGATTGAAATGAAACAACATTTGGAAATGATTGAAACCAAATATTTTGATTGACACAAACCCCCCTTTTATATATGTATGTATTTATTTATGGGGATTTTCCGTTTGCAAAAATTTTTGTCCCAGTTTTGGGCTGGGAAAATCTTTTTAAATCTCAATTTTTCTTGGGATGGGAAAAACCGTACGTACTTGGGTGGCTAGCCTGAGCCACTGCCTGTGTCGCCGCGGCCGCACGGCTATTTTTCGGTGCTGTCTCCCGTGGGTTAGCGCATGTACATCCACCGGAGCTGGGAATCACACTTTTTCCCATCCCTGCCTCCATGCTGGCAGGAGATGCTGACCAGATGTGACTGTGAGGCACCTTCTCCAAGAGGAGCGCACCCCTGAAACCCACAGGGGAAATCCCAACGTATTCAGCTGGAATTCTCCATGGGGGCCTCTGCCCAGCCCTCCAGCACACTAGGGGGAACCAGGGGCAGGGTCTTCCCCGAACCCTGGAAGGGAAAGAGAGAGAGGCAGGGTGAGGCATGGCCCCTGAGCTAGGGGAGAGTGACAAGAGATTGAACAAGAGTAGGACCTCCCCCTCTGCTCTCAGGAGAGGGGACAGGGGCTATCCTCCACCCACCCGCAGCTCCGCCTTTCTTTAGCTCTGAGTGCGAGTGGATGAGCGGCCTGTGCTCACAAAGTTACTGCACAGATACTGGAATGGCTCCTGCAGGCATGGCAGGGTTTACATCACTCTGGGGTCTAGTTGCACTGGGACACCCACATACAGTCACCAGCTGGTTCCTCCCTCCTGCCAGTCCAGGCCTGCTGCTTTCTGGCATTTGCTGCACCATACAGAATGCTTGCGACACCTGTATTGAATGGCACTTGAGTGACTCAGGTAGTGGCTGAACCAGGCTTGCCAAATGCATGTGCATCACAGTTCTTTCTGTATTTCCTCCCCCCGCTTCCTTCCTTTTTAAGGCATTTGATGCCACAGATGAAGAAGAACCAGCCTGCCATGATGGAGACTATCCAGACTGGGAAGCCATCGGACTGGGAAGTGGAGGCTAGAAAACACGAAAGGCCAGAGAATATCCTCGCTTCGTCTCAGTTCCCTGAGCAGGAGCTAAAGGCCATGTCCATCCCCTTGCAAGCGATCCCAGAGATGGAATATGAAACTCCCCCAGCCGATCCAATGGGAAATGCCGAGAGATCTGTCAGGACCTCAATGGAGCTGCTGCAGGATGCTAGAGGCTTTGCTCCAAACTATGAAGAGTTGGACTATGGGGGGGAAGTCTTCACCCTGCCAGGTCCCTACGAGGACGAGACCTTTCAAAACCTGGCTCTTTTTGAGAACTGCTCCCCGGCCTCCTCTGAATCCAGCCTAGATATCTGCTTTTTAAGGCCTGTTAGCTTTACGGTGGAACCAGACAGGACAGATCACTCATCACAGCCGCTGCCTAAAAGCAGCAGTGCTTACAAACAGGAGGTGTTTCACAGCAAAGGCAAGCAGCTGAGCAGGTCCCTGAAGGAGTTCCCCAGGAGCAGTGAGGGCATGAGCACTAGACTCTACAGCACCAGAAGCAGCAGCAGTAGCCAGTTGCAGCACAAGCAGGAGAGAAGCATGCAACCTCACCTGATCTCTGCATCATCTAGAAGCTCCCAAAGGAGCTACTTCCCCCCACCGAGAGGGCTGGGGGACAAACAGAGCTTTTTGGAAGTAAGGAGGCGAAAATAAAAAAGCAAAATTTTGCAGCAGGGTCAGAGAAACTTTTAAGGGAGAATTTTCCAAAATAGCTTCCAAATTTGCACATGCATAGCCTTCTCCTGCACAGATACATCAGGTGGTGAGAAGCAGAAGGGCACAATTTGCACCCAAATACCAGGCTGCAAGGGGGCAAATGCAGGTTTGGTGAATGCAATTTTGTGGGTGCAGGTTCAGAGACCACTTTTGAAAATTTGGCCCTTCTTGTGTGTCTAACTTGTTTCTCCCACCTGTCACTGAGACCCCACGATCCAGACTTTTCTCAGTGCTGGGCAGCCCCCTGCAGCAAGCACCTTACTGGAGGAAACAGGTTAACAATGGAGCACAGCCCTTTGAAATGAGGACTCAGACCCCTGTTGGCCTGCTGGTGGTGGGCAAAAGAGGCAGAGCCAAGAGCACCTGCATTAATTAAGACAAATGCCAGTAGGGCCCGATCCACAGCTGCTATAAATCCATGTGGCCCCACTGAAGCCAGTGGGCCCAGATCCTCAGCAGGTGTAAACCTTTTCAGCACCACTGAAGTCAGCCCAATTGCAGCAGCTGAGGATCTGGCCCACAGGCTCTAGCCCAACTGGCACCTGATTTCCGTCTCCAGAAGCAGTGCTAACCTGTGTCTGAACACGGACAGGGCTCCGCTGTGGTAATCCCGGCTTTGTACAAGCTTATACAAAAGTGACGGCTTAGAACAGGACACAGCACTAACCCTCACTGGCACAGGGTGAGGTAAATTCAGACCTGGGGGGGCACTTGTATCGCCCCCCCCTCGGAGGACATATTTGGTTGCACTGTCCCCTCTGAGAGGATCCTCCAGGGATGGGCACTGTTGGCCTGTGTGCAGAGCTGGGGAATGCCCGGAAGGGGATGGGGAGGAGCGAACAAGGAGAGCCCTGGAAACACTGAAGAGATCACACAGAAGCAAAGACAATGAAGATTAGAAAACGGTGGGGAGGAGGATGGAGAAGCGACTGAGGTAGGGCCAAATGCCTGGGGAACAGCCTGTGCAGAGTTGTTAATAATTACCCCTAGCTCTTATCTAGCACTTCTCATCAGTAGACTTAAAAGTGCTTCACCCAAGGAGGGTGGGATCCTTGTCCCCATTTTACAGACAGGGAAACTGAGGCACAGGGGGGTGACTTGACTTGCCCAAGGTCACCCAGCAGGCCAGTGGCAGAGCTGGAAATAGACCCCAGGTGGCCAGTCCAGTGCTTCATCCACTAGACCACACTGCTTAGTTAAGCAGGCATCAAAAGTCATGGAGGTCTCTGGGGTCACTGCCTGCCTAGCAATAAGGGGTGGGATCAGCAGAAATCAGCACTTAATGCTTGAGTATGGGAGGAACTTGACTAGGATAGCTATTGCAGAACAGCTCCCCGCTCTCATTCTGGAGTAGCTATAGCACTTTAAACTCACCCCCTTCCAGCACCACCTCCCCGTGCAGACCACCCTTTCGAGGAAGGGGCCCTGCAGCATCATTGCCTCAGCACCAATGGGAGGAGCTGGTGCAAAAGGGGACAAGTTCGGGGCAGTTGGGGCTCAGGGAGGAGTCCCTGACTGACACACTTATGGTACAGTCCCCGTGTCAGTGAGTGGTGACCTCACACTGTGCCCTGCGGGTGCGCATACACTGAGTGACCAAGCCAGCGGCACCATCCGCCCTCCCCCAGAGGCGCCCTCTGTCCAACACGGTGAGCCTGCCCGATGCAGGATCCACTGGTAGGGGGTACCACAGCCCTGCACCGCTTTGGCCCGTGGTTGGTGGAGGGATTCTGAATCCCTGCAGATGAAAAGGCGGAGTTGGTAACAGGGACATTGTTCAGCTTCCTGACATGGCTTAAAACAGTCGCTTTGTATAAGGGTTATTTTTGCCCCTCAATTATTCTTCCTCGGTTCTCCTGGCTTTACAGACCCCACATTAACTGCTGTGCAGAGGCATCACTACTGCAGAAGTCTGAGCGATGGAACAGTCTACCCACATAGACAAGTGCAGAGTGTAAATAAGGTTCAGATTTTTAACCGTGAGGGCTGTAGTAGTCTCCCTCACCGGCAGTTTTTAAATCAGATTGGATGCTTTGCTAATAGATATGCTGTAGTTCAAACAGGACTTAATGTAGGGAAGTTCTATGGCCTGTATTATACAGGAGTTAAAACTAGATGAGCACAATGGTCCTTTCTGTCCTTGGAATCTATGAATCTATGAAACCAGACTCCTCAACATGACCTGGCTGTCAGGTTCCTCCGTTTCCTCCACTGCAGAGAGAAGGGTGAGGTTGTAAATGCTGGTTAAACCATCTTTTCCATTTTAGGAGCTACATGCAGAAGACAACACCAGGTTCTGCCAGAAGGATGACAACGAGCAAACATCCTTCAGCGAGCACAACCCGCGGCAGGAACCCAAAGGGGGCTTCCGGAGCTCCTTCCGCAAGCTCTTCAAAAAGAAATGAGCAGCCCAGCAGGAGGTGGGCAGTGATCTAACTCCTCTAACTGCTACAGCTCTTCCCCTGAGCCCTGAGCTTGCAGACAGAAAACAATCCAGGGCTGCAACTTCCAGGTCCAGGGCCAACACAATAGAAAAAAGGGGGGAGTTTTCCATTGCTGACTCACAAAAGCAGCTTGCTCTCCCTAAAACAGTGGAGGGGTGCAAGGTGGATCGAAATGGAGATTGTTAGAGGTGGGGCAGATTTATTTGGTGACAATAGGAACCCACCGAGCCTTCACCCAAAACCTAAACTCAACTTTCCATCAGGTCCCACTCTCAATCATTTTTCTCTGCCCTGCCACGTTCCTTTGAGGCCCAAAAGTGGAAGTGCATGCGAGGGAGGCTGCACTTGTGGGTTTTCAGCCTGACTGGAAGCGGCAAGACCTTGGCTGAACAGGATTTCCAGCTTGGTGTTGGAGGGCTGAGAGGTTCTGATCAGCGTGGAGCTTCGGCTGGGACCCTGGCTTTCTGAACTTCACCATCCCTGGCAGTTCTGCTGCAACTTTCATTCTGCATGACTCCCTCTGATCTTTTCAATGCTGCAGGAACAGTAGCTCTTCCTGCCATATTCTTAGGATATATTATTTGTATTTTGGCAGCCCTTAGTGATCACGGCCCCATTATGCAAGGCACTCGGTCACATATGTAGTTTATAGGTCCCCTTTTATTTTCTTTTTGCTACTGAAAACTCAGCCTGGGGCCTGCGTCTCACTGTATGTCTGTGCAGCACTTGGCACAATGGGGCCGTGATCTTGGTTGAGGCTTCCAATGCTACCGTGGTTAATAATCGTGACTGTGTGAAAGCTCCGTACCTTCCCTGGCCTACGCAGTATCTTGTGAATTAACCTGGAATGCACCACCAGTTACAAGTGTTTCTTGAGGTGTGAGGACTCTTTCTTTTTTTTTTTTTGCCATAACAAAGCTATGATTTCCCCCCCTGCTCATGCCATGGCAAACCTTTAGCCTCAGAAATGATAGCTACACAGAAAGTTACCGTATATCCTTTAGTTAAAATGAAAAAAAGGAACAGAAGGAAATCTGTGCCCTTCCTGGATGCAATACGTACTGAGCTTTGGCAGCAAGGGCAGTTGTTTACGTAGGGCTGTAACTCTGGAAGCAGTTTATTTATGATGTGTGTTACTCTAGTGCCTCGGATGCCACCTGGGATTGGACCTTGTTGTGCGTGGTACTATACAGAGTAAGACAGAGCTCCCTGCCCCAACAAGCTTACAATCTAAATAGACAAGAGCAAGGAAAGGTGTAGAACACAAATAGAGCTCCCAAACCCCAGAACCATAAGGCTGCGTGGATCTCTTGCCATTTCCCTGGGTACTTACACTGGAGATGAGATTGACTAGTATATTGGAATCCTCCAATCAAAATTACAAACGGGGCCATGGACCTAAAAGGTGACCTGGCCCATTCCACTGTCACCTGGGGATTGGGCCCCACTGTATGGCTGGTGTGTTTGAAATGTGATACGGTTGAAATCTGGCTACAGAAAAAAAAAAAAAAGATGACCCCTCGGAGACAAACCTGTTGAGTTCTTCTCAGCTTTCCCTCTATTAGTAGAATAATAGTTTGATTTATTTGTAGTTCCATAGCACCTAGGAACCCTCGTCATGGACCAGGATCCCATTGTGCTCGGGGCTGTACAGACACAGAACAAAAAGACACAGTGTGCCCCCAAGAGTTTACAATCTAAGTATGAGAGAAGAGTCAATAGATAGATACAGACAGCGGAGGACAAGGACAGTGCAACAGTCCTGATCAGCATGATCAGCAGTGGTCTCTGCACACCAGCTGCCTAACGGAATCAAGTTGTTTGTAGACCTTGAGGAGGACAATGAGGTAGCTTTGTGGCTGTCTATGGGGAGCTCCTCCCCAGTGCGAGGGGCAGCACAAGAGAAAGCACTGAAGGGCTTGTTTGAAAATGCAACAAGTGGGCAATGGAGACTGGCGTCATGGGCTGATTGGAGGTGGGAGTTGACATTTCAATAGCAAATGAGAGATGAGAGGTAGGTGGGGATAGGCCTTGAAAGTGAATACAAGTAGATTGTGTGTGATGCATGAGAAAAGGGGGAGTCAATGAAGGGATGCAAAGAGAGGGGGGACATGGTCAAAGTGGCGGGCAAAGACACTGATCTTCGCAGCAGCATTCAGAGTGGGTATGAATGGGACAAGATGACATTAGTCAAGGCCAGAGGGAAGGATGTTGCATTAATGAAGATATGAGATGATGAGAACTTGGATGAGTTCTAGCTGTGTGGATGGACAGGAAAGGCTGTATCTTAAGAGAAGTTGTGAAGCAGGAATCTGCAAGATTTAGAGAGCCTGGATGTGAAGATTTAGAGAGAGATCCGAGTTCAAGATGACACCCTATTGCAGGCCTTAGTAACAGGCAAGATGGTGGCGCTGTCCACAGTGATTGAGAAAGGAAGTAGGAAAGAGGGTATTCGGGGGGAAAATTAGGTAAGTTTTAGCCAAGTTTAGCTTCAGCTGGTGGCTGCACATCTGTGAGGAGATGTCAGAGAGACTGGACCAGATTTTAGTTTGGACAGAAGGAGGCAGTCTCAAGGAGAGAGGTAGATCTGAGAGTCATTGGCATAGAGATGTTTGTGTTTGGATGGGATCCAGCAAAAGCTGTAGAGGGAGAAGAGAGCCCTTTGGAACACAGGCTGGATTAACGAGATTGGAGGGCAGGGCTAATGTTTTTTGGAGGCCTCCCAGTACTAATGAGAGCAAAAAAGTACTATCAATAAGTCACGTATGATACTGAATACACACAAAAAGAAAATCAAAGACAATTAACTGGTTATATATTTCCTGGATAAACATAAAACATTGAGTCAAATGAAAATGTTGTGAGTTTAAAATGACATCTTGTGAGCTTTAAGAGATGCAAATTCAGTTATTGTGTTCTCAGATGACTGTGTGCAAAGTAAATCCCATTCAATTGGCATGATAGCAAGAGCATTAAGCTTCATTTCTCCTGTAGTTGGCCAAAGATGATGTTTTTGGATTAAGGCAAGCTTAGAGAACAATTGCTCTGCTTTACAGTTGGCAATGGCTACAGTCAAATACAGTCTCAACACAATGAAGATCTTCAGGAAGATGCTACTCAGATCATGCAAAAATTTTGATCCCAGTAGCACTCTTATCCTGCATGTCACAGTATCTTATAAATGCTGAAAAATAAAACATTTCCACAAAAGGACCAGACTCTAGATCATTCGGGTAAGTACTGAGCAATGCCTGAATGCATGTTTGCATTTCTTCTTCACTTCATACTTGTTCAAGAAAAATAAGGAAGCCAAATTTTGCAGATAGTTCAGCATAACATTCACTTCTTTTTAGTTCCGAACTTAGTTTATTGAGGATAACATAAAAAACATTCAACCTCTCATTTCCTTCGGTCTTGTAATGTCACTTTTACATCAGGACATTTTTGTTTTACCGTACATTTGTATTCTGTAGGACTTATCACGTCCCAGTTTTTTGCTTGTGTCTCAAAAATTGTCAAAATTGAGACTGTAACCTTGTGACAGACTTTTGCAAGGAAGTCAGCAAATGAACACCAACAAGATCCAGACCTGGCTTTTGAAACAGACTAGTGTTGTCAAACCTTGCTAGTATCACAGTCTATAAGATACTCATAACTGCAGTTAGCACATTTCCTTGTACAACTATTGTGCCTCTCCCAGTTTTACCGTTTTCCTTGACATTGTGTATTGTTTCTTTCAAACAATGTTGGATGCCTTCGTAGTCTAGTACAATTGTTTTACAAGATTCAGCATGACAGGACCATCTTGTCTTCGAAATGGTTTTTAGGGCAAAGAGTTCTTTGCTCACACATGACAACATTGTTGCACAGAAGCTGCCATTGCCTGGGTGATGCCGCATTAAAAAAAAGTTTCTGAACAAAACTTAAAAAGTTTATGACTTCCAAGCAAGAATCAATGCTGCAAGTTCCAACCATGTTCAGAAAATAAGCTGTGCATGGCACATACACAGCTGGTGGGCTTAGTTTTTGATCTGAGCTTGAAGACCATCATACTTTCCAGACATTGTAAGAACGGCCATACTGGGTCTGACCAAGGATCCATCTAGCTCAGTATCCTCCTGTCTTCTGACAGCGGCCCATGCCAGATGTTACTTGTGTTATCGGCTGACTGACAATAGCAATACTGTTTGTGTCCAGTAAAAACCATCACTGTCTGGAGGAGCGACTTGACCGTGTGGCTTTCAATTGGTAGAAACCCAATGAAATGCTCAAATGAGCGCCACGTGAGCAGTACTGTAAAATAACAGATAACTGATTAACATGAGTGATGTCATGACTTCAGTGTACTGCCACAGAGAAGTATTTCACCTGTTTGACTTCAGGGACAGTGAATTCCAAAACCTTATGTTTCATTAGCCCAATGAACTCATCACAGATTGGTTTTGACGGCTCGGATGGGTGACCTTTCCCTTTGTTTCCATAGCGTTTCATGGGCTCACTTAGAATTGGGTCAATTTTGGTGATGCTTGAAGAATACCTAGATCATTTCTGTTCTGAGGAGAGTTGGTAACTTCCTCCCTTCCTCTAAATATGAATCATGTTCAGCGAGAAGCTTAACAACTATCACAACACACCCTAAAACTTCTTTCCAGTAAGCAGTTTGCATTAGAAGCAACTATACCATCTCTCTGTCAATCTGATGCTTGCCTTGTGAACATGCTAGCCATTGTGATGTTCCACACAGTTTTTGTGGATTTACAATACCTCAACCAATGCCTCTGATAACACTCATTTTACACTGCACTGGTGCACTATACTTCATATGTTGTGAGGTGGTCCTGCTGCTCACAATCCCCACCCATCTGACAGAGTTCCTTCTGATCCCATCGCTCCATGAATCTTGCTCTTGCAAGTAACAGGAAGGATTGCTGAATGTAAAATTTGTGATTATCATGGGAATCAGCATGTTGAAAAGAAAAAGTAGTTTCTCAGCCACCTGGGAAAAAGAATTTAAATTCATTGAAAGAAGTAGGAAAGGAGAGAACGCTGCATCTTGCCGCTAGTGTAAGTGTGACATTATTGTTTCAGTTTGTGGGAAAGGTCCTGTAATACAAAATGTTGAAACTACTAAACAGAAATCAAACACAAAAGCTCCAAACATTCCAAACTTTTAAAAAAAGTTTATGGCCCACCCTTGACAACAGAGTTCCTTCAGCAGAACGCACCAAACATTTCATGTAGTCAAGCTCCACCACTCTTATCTAAGTGTGGATTGCACAGCAAAGTGAATAGAACTATTTTCAGTGAGTCCAAAATTGCTAAAAGAACTACATTTGTTATCTGATGGCCACTGACGCCTCCAACAAAGGTTCCATGAAATGCTCCCCGCTTGTTTTAAGGTATTTCCATTGTATTACTGGTATTAATTATTGTTTCTTAGATTTTTACAAAGACTGTCATGAAACTTCCTGAGCATTCACTACTAATGCAGGCAATAGGATTGACAACTTTGAACTAAAATGATCGAACATGTCAGCACACAAGGAGACAATGTGTGTTAATTATTCTAAATTTAAGTGTTTTCCAAAACTGAAAGAGTAACAGTGACCTTGCTACCACGATGTCAACACACGATTTGCAACGACCAAACGAAACATCGCTGTAGAAAACCTAGTTTAAATTTTTACAGCCATTTTAGCATTCGCTCACCAAGTGTTCAATAACTGGCAGAGTTTTGCAAATTTGCTGGGGTAGAACACTCTATAAATCTATGTTACGTTATGTAGTCACACCTGGGCTGTCCTTGTACCTGCTATTGACTGACTGGCAATGTGTTAGAATGGGCTTGCAAGTTACTTTCAATCTTTGGGGGAAGACTAATGCCCTAAAGTAATCTGGGATAGTTTTGGAGACTAAGGAAACAAGAATGAAATTGCTGAATTGTACTGTTTCTTCTTGAGTCAGGCTCTAAAATAATTCGGACAGTATTGAAGCTCTGGAGTCAAACTCGTTCACACTAACTTCATGGTTTGAACTGGTGTCCACAAGAAACTAGAATGCAGTATAAATGACAAATTGTATGGTTACTTTCTGAACTCCAAACTGGAGAATCTCAATGAAAGTGAATGAAGGAATTGTGTGAAACAGATTTTCTGCTTTTTTAATCACTGAGCTCAAAAGTATTTACAAACCAGATCTGACCTCACTGAAAATAATGTGCACAAGAAACTGTCTGTCTCATCATTGGCAAAAGTTTTCTTTTGAAGAAATTACAGACGCTGTTGAAGTCTGCAAAACTGATCGTTATGGACATGGATGAGTTATATGAAAAATTGTGTACAATCAAAGTAGTCATGTCATTTCCTAAATTTCAAGACTGTACAATTGCTAATGAGAAATACCTCAAGATTTTCAAGATGACAAAGCCAAATAGATGTGTAAACTTCAAGAATTTGAATAAAATCAGTTCTTACCTACTTTCCCTTTCATGTAGCAATGCATACACTGAAAGGGTAGTTTTGTTAATGAATTGCACCAGCAAGATGAGAGTAATTGACTGGACGTGGACACAGTGAAAACCAAACGACAGAGTTACTGCAGTTTTGAAAATGCTGAGTTCAAAACCAAGTTTCCAGTATTCCTCAACAATAAGACGCTATCAGAGGCCGCCATGCCGGGGGGAAAAATACAAGAAGTAGACAATAATTGAAGGTTCATGCAATGCTTTCTATGAAATATTTTTTAATTGAGGTTTTGTCCTCATTTTTAGCTGTAGTAAGAAGGACTTGGCCTCTTTTTTCAGTTCCCTGTGATGGCCACCCTGTGTGTAACACCCCAATGGCAATGTCACTGGGACCTGACACCCTTTTGTTTAGAGACTATCTGCCCAGCTGTGTAGGGAGTGGATGGATGGGGAGACACCTTTAGCTGGGTGAGTGGGGTAGGGGAGGGGGACGCACAGCGGAGGAATATTGACCTAGGATTTTAAACTGCATCAGGGATGTAACACAGTGCCATTACCAAGAGATCTGCTGCTTGTGCCTTTAGGTCTCCTGCATGAATAGGCCTTTCTCCTCCATAGTACTAAAGCTGCTCTTACATTCCCTGAGAGCACCAAGGAGCAGGCACTGGCAGAAACCTGGGAAAGGAGGGAGCCCCCAGTAATATCTCCTGGGTCAAGAGAGGGGGAGGTACTCTCAGAATGGCAAAGCTGGCAGATGGGAGCAGCTGAGAGCACCCTGGGAAACGTGGACACTTGTTTCCCTGTAAAATACTTACAGTTTTTAGCGAGCTTGGAAATTAATAGAACTGGTGGATGGTACGTTTCTGCTCCTAGATCACTTCTTGTCCCGTTTTGCAGTGTCCTTGGAAACGTCACAGATTCCACGTGGTATCGGCTCCATGTCTGCAAAATGTAACCAAACTGCGTGGGGGTGCTCAGACCCTTGGCTTGCTCACCCTGCGTCTCACAGGCTAAGGCCCAGCGTTTGCTTTGAGACAGCTGCACTCTAGCCTAGTTTCCTTTCTGTGACAAATAAACTTTGCTTTTAAATAACCCTAATGACTGGAAAGCACTGCTGGTTCTTTGCACTGACCGCTGGCTATGGGGCACATGGGGCAGGCTGCCCCAGCCAGAAGCAAACTGACATTAAGGAAGTCAGGAGCAAAAGGGAAGAATAAGCTTACACCCCTAGTCAGAGGGGATGGAGTTGCTGTCTCTCCCTTCTTGGAAAGGAGCTGCCCTAATGCAGTCTGGGCACAGGAGAGCCCAGCACCCACAGGGGCGGAGCTATGGTTGCATACAATTCATCCCCTCCAGCAAAGCGTCTCTCAAACATTCACCCTAAGGGGTTTCCCTTTCACAGTTCCCACAGCACTGGTGATCAACACCACCTGTTCACCTTCAGGGGCCACCAGAAACCTGTAGCTACATGGTGGGGGGGCGGGGGTCATTTAATTTGGGCATCAGCTCACCTCCCTGCACTTAAAGGGTGATAGCTGGCTAGCTTTGAGAGCTCCAACACTATCTGGCCTTGATGAAGCCAGCAGATAGCGCCTCTTTGGGCAGGTGGCTTTGGTGAGGGTGGCTTGGCCTCCTTCACAGGATAGGAAGAGAGGCTTTGCCAGATTGGATCAGCTCAGAAGGTCGCTCCAGCCCAGTAGCCACCACCAGCTGCCTCAGTAGAAGCAGCCCTGCAGGAGCACAGGGACAGTGGAGGAGCTATCTGGCCTGCTCTTCAGCTGGGACTGGGGCACCTGAAGCCATCCTACCACATTTGTCTTCAGCAAGCTGGTAGCTCCCCATGGCATTCTAGATCTGAGCAGCCCAGAGAGCCAGGAAGACATCAACCAACCCGGGGGCATCCCGGAAAGGGTCATTTAACTGGGGTCTGGTTAAATGTTTTTTTTTTTTTTACTGTATTGTAAGATGGGCATATTTCATACTTCCCTGCTCTTGGGCAGTGACTCTGATTAGGTTCTCAGGAATTGGAGAGCAAAATATTTTTGCACTTTGGGCGATGCAAATACATAACGCAAAAGCATTTTCATCACCACGTTCATCCGCTTCACGATATACTGGGGCTCCCCATTTTTATATGCAAAAGTCCCAAGGGAGTTGTGCACGTAAGAAAAGCCTGCACATGGTGACAAATGTGGTGTGTGTGTGTGGGGGGGGAAGAACCGGGGGGAAGGAATGTCGGGTCATGGATTTCATGGGTAGACCAGTAATCTGGGATTAATGCACAGGAGGAAGCGTAGAGTGGGGACAAGAGGAGTCACTGTTAAGAGACAGACCCCCGTGGCACCCGGTCCTGCACTCAGAACACTAGAGGCACAGGGGACTTCGGCTCAGATCCAGTGGCACTGTAAATTGCAACAAACCGATTACAGTGGCTGTACACTGGTTATAAAGGCGGGGAGGCGGGAGTCATTAAGTAGCATAGTCCCAGCTGGTATGGGAAAGGAGTGTAATTTACAAGATGAAGCAGTAGCAGGAAAAGGAATTAGCATAAGGCAGCACACCCACTTCCTAATCGAACACCGCCCGTTCTGGTCCTGTCCTTTCAGTGCATAGGCTGCATGCATTTAACACAGCCATTGATTGCCAAGGGTATGCAAGTGGCATGACTTTGCCATTTACACCCATTTTGAGGTGTAACTGTCGGCACCATTTACATCACCATCTCATTTGGCCCAAAGACTTCCATGGGAGTCACTGCAGCCTGGAGTAAGCAGCGATCTTCTGCTTGGGGCTTGGAACCAGCACACACTAATGCGTCTCGTTTTGTGACGGACACATCAGTGGAACCTCCGCGCTGTGCTTTGTAACGCAAACACTGTCCATTCAGATCCACAGGCCCAGCGGTGGCTGTGCAGGGAGCACCAAGCCACTAGGACCCATGCATTCGTCACCCCCCAGGGCAGAATGCCGCAACTTATGCTAGCTGAGGTTGAACGTACCCACTACGTGGAAGCTACCACTAAATTATTACAAAGCCGGCCACTTAAAGAGCAATAAGGCCAGCATGAAGGTGTATCACATCAGCGCACTCCAGCTTCCAGTGGCTGCCAGATTGTTTCTGGACTGACTTCAAAACCTGTGTCCTAATCTACAGGGCCAATAACAGGCGAGGTCCTGGCTGTCCCACAGACCCTGATCCATCCATGGATTGACCAGGGCCACTTTGCTTCTCAGGGATACTGCACACTTACAAGCACCAGGTTCGGACAACCCAGGTGCAGAGTCAAAGTTCTCAGCAGCAGATCCCAAAGCTGATCCCAGAGGAGACCAGACTGATCCCAAACTCAGCTCCTTGCCCCTCAATGGCATCTCCTCCCATGGAGGCCTGGGAGAAGAGACAACTTTCTGGGAACGTGGTGGGGAGGTCATGTGGCAGCTCATGGCACCCTAGTGTTTTAGAGCAACTAAAAAGCCAGGAATTAGCACAGGGATGCTACATCAACGCATTAATAGATGGGTGGGTTCCACATCCCCAAAACCTGAACTGCAAACTCCTTCTCAAATCCCCAACACACCCAGGGGCCTGTGACGCTCATTACTAAGGGATAGCCAAGCACTCAGCTGACTGACATGCCCCAAGTGATTGAAACATATAGCCATCCCAATCTTGAATATCTGAGTGGATTTGCTATAGGATACAAAGCCACTTACCACCTAAAATCCAAATCAAGTCAGTCCGATTAAAACCATATGACAGCTGTTCTGCGTCCTGTACGTTTGAAGGGGTCAGGCCAGCTCTTCAGCGGACAGGAGTTCACATCCCAACTGGCACCCATGCCGGCGGTTTCACTGGAGACACAAAAGACTGAATGAACATGGAGTAGTTTGAGCTTCAGGTCAGATTTCACCCAGTGCACTGCCACTGACTATACTGTATGTTTGGTGGACAGTGGATTTTTAATTATTAGTTGAAAGAAGCTTAAAGAGATTCTGCTTTACTTTCTCTCTCTTCTTTCAGACTTCAGTGACTGTTCTGTACACGTTTTAGAAATCTTTTTTTAAATGTGTCTCACATACACGGATCAGAGGAAGTTAGTGTCCCACCACTAACTGGAAGTGACTAGAATCTTCTCCCATGGGCAAGTGATTACAGAATTGCCCATTATGGGTGAGACTTTTTGTTTGTTTGCTTGGTTTTGAATATTGTTGAGTTTTGGCCTTTCCCCCCATCCCCCTGAATGTTTTTCATGAATTGTTGTTATTCAGCACGTTCTAATTTGTGGGGCAGGGCGGTGTACACTTCCTTCCAAGCACATCGTTCTGGCTGTTAAGACAAACAATATTAAGACAGAATTGACCAGTGATCTACTCTGATCTAGTTCAGCATCGAGACAGATTTAGGCCCTCTCTCTATAAAATTATATAGGAATCCATGCATTAAATTTCAGCATAGAGTGAATTTTTATACCTGAGTTATCAGTCCTTTAAAATAGGAAGTTAAAATGGAAAGCTACAGAACGAGAGAAACCAAATATAATACCAGTCCTGCAATTGCTGCAGTCGTAAAACATTATAAATGAGTTCACTATTTCTGCCACTAAGTGTATTTTGCATGATTCTCCACTCCTCTGCAAAGCATCCATCAGAGGGCTATCATGTGCCCAGTTCACAAATTACTGAAATGATTACATATAACTCTACAGAAGACTGACAAATGTCCTTAATGTGATGCACAGCATTAATCTTTCACAAACACTGTGTCAGACTAGTGAGATGTTCATCCTATCTTACATATGCAAAAGTGTACACTTATGGGGTATGTAAGGCATTTTTATTTTTACAACATATCTTTTTAATGCCGAAAAATAACAGCCACTATTAATTTTCACTTTAAATGCAATCTGAATATCATTGCAGACAAAGCATACAAAGATCACCTACAGACATGGTTAGGTACACAGGTCATAAGACGTGCCAGTTAAAGATTACCGCTTTATGCTTACATTTGGGTCGGACTGACATCGCTTTTTGACATTTAATCATTTTAGCAAATAACCATGCCATTAAACAAAGGCAAACGCACATATATACCACAACACACAAACTTATCAAAACTTAAAATTTGTACAATTTACTTTGACAAACAGAAACAGGCTTGTTCTCTAGTAAGTGAACCAAACAAATTTGTCCAAAAGAACCTCTCTGGCCACACAATTTACCTTGTTCCGAAAAAAATTACAGATGTTCTTAATAAAAAGGCACATTTGGCAGCTACTAAAACTGGCATGCATCTGGCACAGGACTTCCTCCCCCCCCCTTCAACCTTTCAGTCATCTGGTGCATGACATCATGTTTGTTTGTTACGGAGTCAAATGCAACCTTATCCTTTGTTCACTTGATTTTGCAGCAATTGGCTACTTAATGCACGATTTTTCATTAAAGGCAAAAGAGAAATTTGCTCACAGTTGACAGAAAAATGCACTTTAAGGTGTTGGTTTTTGTTTTGTTTTTTAAATGGAAAATAAGGCATGAAATTTACAAACCAAGTTACAGGGTGCTTTTGGCTTTGTAAGTGTATTGGGCCATATGTTTCTTTCCTTAACTAATAGCGCTAAGATGACTGCAGCCCACATATCAAACACCATTGAAATGACCGTTCAACGGGTGACATAGGGAGTGCAAAGAGAAAGATCTAAGAAGCTGCCATTTTTCTTTCTGCTTTAAAAATGCATTTTTCAGCAAGACCCTCCCTGTTCGCTGACACCAGTATGAATTTTGAGAGGGAAACCAAAGCGTGACTTTTACATACCACAGGCCAAGTACACTGATCCCAGCAACTCAGTATTAAGGAATATTGTTATGAAAACAGACATTGATGAATGAGGGGGAGTTTTCCTGGTGGAGTCTCAATGAACGACTGCTACGAACATGGAAGGCTGCGTACGAGATGTGCTATGCTAGGATAAGACAACACCACAAGCAGAAAGAACTGGCATTTCTATTGCCAGGCATTAGCTCTGCTACAGGAACTGTGGCAGAGCCGGTTCATTTGAATAGCCGTAGTGGTACAAAAGAAACACTTCCCTGCATACAGGAAAATAGAACATCTTTCAAAAGAACACAAAGGGCCTGATCCACAGCCTGCTAAAGACAATGGAAAGACTCCCACTAATTTCAGTAAGTTTTGGATAGGGTCCCAATTGAGTGATACTAGAGTTTACAGGTAAGAAAAGCCTGATTTAAGATTCTGTCTGCATAAAAGCAACAAACGATACAACAGAAATTATGATAAACAAAAGCGCGAGAGTGTAAAGGCATAATCTGATTTGTGTTGGGGGCACAGACCTCTCTCATTTCTTTTTTAAAAAACGATGGTTAAGCAAGAATTTAGAAACAATTGCAAGAGAGAACACACAAAGTGGTTTCTAGTTTATGGGAGCATTCTCAATGATTTCATGGTATTGATTCTGAAGCAAGGACAAAACTCTCTCCAAACAGACACTGCAAAATCATGCCTGGGTTGTTGAGTGCCATGACGACAGTAATTCCTTGCCTAACAACCACGTGTTAAATAATTTTTCCTTGCACTTTATTTCAAGTTAAACTTATAATGAAGTTTTCGGCATCTGAAAAGCTAACATTTACAAACTACGCATGTAGAACTTTTCTTTTTAACATCCAGTTTTCACTTCTGGGGAAAAGAAGAAAAAGATTGAATTTCTCTTTATCCTACACTGCCGCACTACACTCTAAATCAGACAGACTTTAGGGAGAGATTTTAAACATTGCTCAAATATTGCACTTTCATGTCTCATTAATGGACTTAATTTCTCCTATGCCCCCGCCCCATGCAAGCACCCAATAGCTGAAAACCAATACTCCGCAACAGTACAGTTCTGACTTGTGAGCAGTGTCAGACTTTAAATCTGGGGTCGGCAGTAAGACAGAAATCCATTTAGCTAGTTGTTGGCTTAAGATTTTTCATTATTCCATGCTATTATTCAAGATCATTTTATCAACAATCTGGCAATATGAACAATAAAAATGATGCCATTTTCCCTGCCAGTATTCAGGGATATTTGCTCTAACCCCCATAATCAGTAACCAATGCAAACTTGTCCAAATGTGAAATTCTTCCATTTTATAAAAAAAAAGTTATTTCTTGAAAATACAAATAAAATTGACAAGTTCTGAGAGAGGCCAGTGGCTCAGCAGTTGTGTTCAACGGTCTCCTCCTAGACACAGGGATCTGATTTCTGGTACTGGGTTTTCACACTTTGTGGTTCAGGCAGCACATTGGAGGTGTGCCGTACGCTGGTAAATAGCAGATGATTGAGCAGGTGTTGCTGAGCTCCGAAGGAATTTAATCTAGGTTTTTATATGATCCTCATCACCAGAGAGTCTAATCAACTTCTACAGATTTTTATCCTCAACCCCACTGTAAAGTAGGGAGGTATTAGCAGTATTTTGCAAATGGGGAACTGAGGCACAGAGAATATTAAATGACTTGTCTTAGTGCACACAGAAAGGCTGGGGCTGGGCCAGGAACCGAACACAGGTCCGCGCCACACCACTGTAGTGCCCTATCCACTAGGCCATTCTACCTATCTAGCCTGCCTTGGTGATGACAGGGACCATGGTTTTGGGTGTAGAGGACAAGCGATGTGGGTTCTGAACATCTGACTAACATTGGAGAGCTCCCTGGCTTTCTCCTGGAAAGTCAGCAACTTCTAAGACATTGCACCAAGGGTATTCATTACTCTTAGTTAGATTTGAAGAACTGGGAACTTCACTTACATTTCTTGTAGGATAGGATTATATAAAGTACATATGTAAGAATGTCCTCCTCTGAAGCCAAGTTTATAAATCTTAGTTATAAAGGAAAAAGGTACATTTTTTGGTGGGGGAGGGGGCAGGAAAACATGTTTCAAAATAGAAATGTTAAAGATATACACAAAGATACAACTGACAAATTCTCAACGTTTGGCTATGACAAAATATGCTGCTTAATGCTGATGAAATCAAAACACTTTCTGAAATGTAAAGACCAAACTGTAGTATCATGGTGCATATTCCACTACTCTAATGGCATTGTAGAAAGTTACTAAAATAATAGATTTCCATCATGATTCACTCTACGAAAACTGTCTCTAAGGATATGGTGTTCTGGGTTGCTGAAATGTATTTTGATTTTATCCAACAGGAAACATGATATAATTTTACTACGACCCATGAGTCTTAATAAAGATGAGATACTGCACACTTCACAAACATTATGGTAGAGGAGATTAATAAAGCTTCTTTTCTTCAATAACTGGCATGCATTACTGTCACAGTATTGGTTAGAATCAGAAGAGTAGTACACAGGTTTATGGATAATCCATGTCATGATATTTATGCAGATAAATGTTCTGTCATGTACATTTCTGACATAGTAAAGAGCTACTGTAAAGATTAATAGTTTTTAAGACAGTTTGAAATTCTATAACAAACTACATACATGTCTTGGAAATTTAAAAACATGTACAGTAATTCACTTTGAGAATAACCCAGCTTTGTCATTCTAACTACACTTTGTTTCACATGCCAAAACCTGATTTCTCTTTAGACTGTTCTTTATTACTAAAATACATATACTGAATTATGAAAAAATGTGTACCACAATATGTGCTTTTATCCCCTTATCAGTGTTTTTAACTGAAAAACTGAATTGTACATTTGTCCATGTAATAATTTAACGTATGTCAGCCAAACAAATGTGTATCTTTATTTCAATTAAATTAAAAACAATATGCAAGCATATTTATGCAACATTCACTATATACACATGATTTATGCAAACGCAAGGCAATTCTACGTATGCTGATTAATCTATGGTTAGTAAAACATGACAATAACTATGGAAGATGGCCAGTGAGTGCCCCTTTTCACAAGTGACTGTTTTCATGGCATGATTAAAGAAGAATAGTTACAAGCCATGAAATGGATTATCAGTAAACCTTAACAAGAATGTGATATAACCTAGCATAGATTAACAGTCTTTCTAAACGTAGTAGAATATTTCAGACAATAGTGCTGTTTTTTTAAATTTTGTTGTCATTTTAATGACATAAGACTTTAATCTGCTCTGTTTAAAGAAAGCATTAATTACCCATTATGCTTCCTGGCAATAGTTTCTTTTTCAACTGGCACCATAATATTTAATAAAATAATAATAAAGTACCTCTTTGGTGAAGCCTAGGTACCCATACTATTCACTGTAACAATTTGTAAACAGGACCGCAATACAGTGCTATGCCTTAGTTCTAACATGGTTAGGTACCACAGATCTTCCTCACAGTCCTTTTCATGATTTTAGGAGAGTATTTTAAAGCAGGGAGTAAAGTAAAAAGGAAATTAAGAAGGATATAAAGTTCCCTGTTTTGAGATTTTTAAAAAAGTGCATAATGTTTTCATTCTAATAACTGTGTTACTGTATAGAACTGATGGATACAAGACTATATTTTCCATTCCCGTACTGGACATTAGAGATCATTACACAAAACACGGTCTCTGCTTATTGGCCAGAAAAGTCCCTTGAGTCAGTTTTCTGGTACAATCAATCAGTTGTCCAATTTCTTTAGAACAGCATCCTGCATACTACAATAGGAACAGCGAGTTTATCAGTTGATCACGTCTGCTTCTGCAATTCAGTTTCTGTACACTGCATTCCCAACCTAGCATAGTTTTTAATGCGTGGAGTATGCATCCAAACTCCTTGGCGCCAGCAGGTTCAGTGCATCCATTGCCAGCAACAGACGTAGTGCCAAGAAAATGCAACTCCCAGCACAAAGTACAATTCAGGAGGAGTGGGCGTTCTCCAACAAGGGTGGTCCGTCTCGGTGCATCGATGGATGGGTGTGCTCCCGTTTGTAAGTTTTTGGAGGAAGCTTTGGGATATGTTGAGAAGTGCTTTGTCGTGGAGGGACAGGTGGCCCCTCAACAGAATGGAGGTCCACGTCCTGCGGTATCAAAGGAGGGGAGGGCAGGTGCCTCCGTGCTACATGTGGAGAAGGTGTTTGAGGGGGTGGGGGAGTAAATGGGGAGGGACTGTTTGGGAAAAAGGTATTGCCAAGTTCATTTTTTCTACCTAAGGGCGGTGGCTGGAGGTGTAGTGGTGAACTAGAGAAAACATCAGGAGTTCGCACAGGTTCTCGTGGTGGTAATACAGGAGGGCTTTCAGGAGGATCAGATATGGAGGTCCGGTCTGGCACGGAGTATCTTGGCGAATAGACTTTTGATGTTGGTTGTCGAGGAGGAATTGCTGGTGGACTGTCCAGATGCGCAGAAGTAATCTGAAGTATACAAACATTTAATTCAAGGGTTATCATCTGTATTATGATAGCCCCAATGCCTCAATCAGGATCAGGGCCCTGGTTGTGCTACATGTTATATGAATATGTTCAAAGACTCAATCCCTGCCTGAACACACTTAATGTCCAATTAAAGACAAGACACAGCCAACAAGTGTTAAACAATCGGAGGGGCAGGGGAGAGAGGACCCAGGCTGAGAGAGAATGACGATACAGGGCAGTGGGGGACAGGGGAGGAAGTACTGGAGGCCGCAGGAGGCATAGTGGTCTTGTGCTGCAGAGTTTCTAAGCTGATACCAGCTCAGCTGGGGCACCTCTTGTAGCAAGAGACCCAGGAATGAGTAAAATCCAAAGGGATTTACCCTCTGGAGAATGAGAGGGAAGAGAGGGGCAGATACTGTTTAAAAGGAAAGGGAATGAATGATGTTCTGTCCTGAAGAAAGAATAAAGGGTGGCATCTTCAAAATTACCTACGTGACTCAGAAGCATGAGTTCCACTGACAGCCAACGGAACTATAGCATACCGTACACCATTGCCAGCTAAGGGCATTATAGAATACTGTATGACAAAATCAGAAAGGCTAAGGCACAAAATAAGTTACATCTTGCAAGGGACATAAAAGGCAATGAGAAGAGGTTCTTTAAATACATCAGGAGCAAAAGAAAGGAAAGCATAAGTCCTCTATTTAGCGGGAGAGGAGAACTAATAACCGATGGTATCAAGAAAGTTGAAGCGTTTTATGCTTATTTTACTTCAGGCGTCACTAAAAGGGTTAATGATGACCAGATACTCAACACAATTAATACTGACAACAAGAGGGAAGGAATGCAAATCAAAAGAGGGAAAGAACGGGTTAGGTAACCTCCTAGGGAATCTGTTCCCTGGCAGTTAGGAAGTTTTTCCTAATGTCCAACCTTAAACCTCCTTTGCTGCAATTTAAGCCCCTTGCTGCTTGTCCTATCCCCAGAGATTAAGGAGAACCATTTATCACCCTCCTCGTTGTCACAATCTTTTATGTACTTGAAGACTTATCATTTCCCTCCCCTTTCTCCTCTCCAGACAAAACAAGCCCAATTTTTTCAGTCTTTCTTCATAGGTCAGGTTTTCTAGACCTTTGATCATTTTTGTTGATCTTCTCTGGACTTTCTCCATTTTGTCCACCTCTTTCCTGAAGTGTGGTGCCCAGAACTGGACACAATACTCCAGCTGAGGCCTTGTCAGTGCCGAATAAAGAGGAAGAATTACTTCTTATGTTTTGCTTACAATACTCCTGCAAACACATCCCACAATGAGGTTAGGATTTTTTGCAACAGTGTTACACAGTTGACCCATATTTAGTTTGTGATCCACTATAACATCCAGATCCTTTTCTGCAGTACTCCTTCCTAGGCAGTTATTTCCCATTTTGTATTTGTCCAACTGATTATTCCTTCCTAAGTGGAGTACTTTGCATTCGTCCATACTGAATTTCATCCTGAATGCCCACACATTTCTCACCTTTGAAGGCGATGATTCTGCTGGCGCAGACTCTGGTCGTCTCCGTGGAGGAACAGGAGGAGGACCAGAAGTTTCATCAGAGATTTTGGTAAAGCTTATGGACGACACAGATGCAGATCCTGATGGATATTTAAAAACAAAAACCTTCAACATGATGTACTTTATCTGCCCTTTATTTGTTCTGATTGCTTTTAATGACTACTTAATTAGCAACAATTTGCTTTTACTGAAATACGAATGCAAGGGAGATAATTCAGCACATCATCATCATGTCTTTGGCTTGCTCATAAAAGAACAGCTGTAAAGTATGGAGATACTTTAGTTTTACACAAGGAAGCTACCTAAGAAATATATAGTCTTCTAGTTCTGGCTCCAGAACTATGCTATGTTATGGTCCTCTCTCTGGCTCTCTGTCAACTTCTCCTTCCTCTAAACTCTCACTACCAAAAAATATAGGTGATGGCTGGTGGTGCTGGTGTAACTCCAGCATTGTAAGGGTAGATGTGACCCTGCAACCTATAGGGCATCTCAGTGATGCAGAAACATCTTATTTTATGGGAGGCAGTGTGACTCAGTGGACAGGACAGCCCAGCAGACAGGGCACTGGAATGGAACTCAGGAGATCTGGGTTCTATTCTCAGCTCTGAAATTGGCCAGCTGAATGGCTTTTGCTGTGGACAAGTCACTTCACCTCCCTGTGCTCCTGTTATATTAATTTGAAAATGGGGCTGGTGATATTTCTCCCCTTTGTAAAGTATTCTGAGGTATACTGATGAAAACTGCTCTAAAACTAGGTAATAATAATAATAAATAATAATATGTGCACTACAGAATGACTAGCCCTCTTTGCCTGGAATGAGCAGGGCGAGAGGGAACTGATGGATTTGGTGGAGCATGGAATTGTGTGAAAATATTATTCAATTTCATGCAAACTTTATGTTTTTTAACTCTACATTTTTCTTGAGAACATTTAGGCAGGTCTGGCATCATAATACTTCTAAGCTCTTATCGAGTGCAGTGGTTCTCAACCTTTCTGGACTACTGTACCTGTTTCAGGAGTCTGATTTGTCTTGCGTACCAAGTTTCACCTCCACTTAAAAACTACTTGCTTACAAAATCACATAAAAATACAAATACATCACAGCAAACTATTACTGAAAAACTGTTTACTTTTTCATTCTGTCTGTATGAAATTTTAGTTTGTACTGACTTCGCTAGTGCTTTTTACGTAGCCTGCTGTAAAACTAGGCAAATATCTAGATGAGTTGATGTATCCCCTGGAAGACTCCTGTGTACCCTCAGCGGTATGCATACTTCTGGTTGAGAACCACTGATCTAGTGCTTTTCATCAGCAGATCTCAAAGTGCTTTACCATGAAGGTCAGTATCATTATACCCATTTTGCATAGAGGGAAACTGAGGCACAGGGAGGAGAAGTGACTTGTCCAAGGTCACCCCAGCAAATCAGTGGCCAAGCTGGGACCAGAAGTCAGGTCTCCCATGTCCCAGTCCAGTGCTCTATCCACTACACTACACTGCCTCCCTATGAATTAGGCAGCAGAGGTAAATTAATTTTTATCCTCATTGTCCAATAACAGATTACCAGTCAGCCTGCATCCCAATTGCAAAACCCTGATGCTGAATTCACCACAAACTTTCCATCTGGGCCGTAATTTTTTAAAGTGGAAGTTTAGATTCTGGAGCACAATTCTGCATCAAGGAGTGGTTTGGCAGCAAATTCCATTGCTGCAGAATCATGAAATACGTGGTGCCCTAGATGCGTCCCTTTCCACATTCTGCTCTTGCAGAATATGGAAGAGAACACGGAATGACTTATGAGCAAGATTCCTAATCTATCCAATCTCTCACTTAAAAATAAACTTAAAGATAACAACAGGTTTCAGAGTAGCCGCCATGTTAGTCTGTATTCGCAAAAAGAAAAGGAGCACTTGTGGCACCTTAGAGACTAACCAATTCATTTGACCATAAGCTTTCGTGAGCTACAGCTCACTTCATCGGATGCATGCAGTGGAAAATACCTGCATGCATCCGATGAAATGAGCTGTAGCTCACGAAAGCTTATGCTCAAATAAATTTGTTAGTCTCTAAGGTGCCACAAGTACTCCTTTTCTTTTTTTAAAAGATAATAGTAATCTAAGTAAAAATGCATTGAGACTGTCTGCCATTATGCAAGGAGGCAAAAACATCTGCAGATATAGCAAATTTGAAGGACCAAAATGATCTATCAGTTTAGATCATAAAATAGGACAAACATTTGTGACAGTCCTAATTATTTAAATGCATTCCTAGCTTTAGCACCTACTTGAATGAAAAGGACTTGAAGGATCTGAATCAAAGACGCTGCAGACATCTGTAGTACTGGAAGTAGCAGAGGCAGGGGGTGGTGTTAATGGTGTTCGTGGAGAATTTGGGGCAGATGTTGTACTTTCTGACTCACTCTCAGGGATGCGACTGTAACTAATTTTTCTTGGCTCCTGTTGCAGCGGTGTAGGGTGTCTCATGGTACCAGGCCTTGGGTTCGACGGACGAACACCCGGAGATTTGAGGGAATAGTTGTATTTTTTGGGCTGCGGTGATACCAAATATCAATATTGTGCAGTTAAAAACCTTGCAGTGAACTGAAAGTATACATTTTAAAAATCAAATTACCTTCATCTCCATCACAAAATCAGTTCAATGCAGCTTCATCATTATTCATATAAATTCTAAAACAATTTCTGCTGCATTATGGGAAACATTTTTGAAGTTATTAAGAAAAAAATTAAATCTGAATACTAACAAATCTTGGAGGAGGCTTGGAATTTCGTGGCTCTATTTCTAATGACTTGTTGAACAGATAATCTGTGAATTCCTTCTCCATGCTATTTCCCATTGGATTCAAATTTTCAAAAAACCTCTGAAACACAGGAAGTTTAGGAAGATTACATCGTATAAGTTACTATCATGGGGCAAATTCTACATACTTTATTATACAAGTAGTCCCAATGGTTTCAAAAGTGCTATGTAAGTACTATTCAGCAAAGGTGAATTACATAAAATTGCATTAGGTGAATTACATGAACTTTTAAAAAAAAATCATTCAAAATATCAAATGTAAGTGACATTACTCATTTCACAATTTTCATTACTCTGACAAACTAGGGACAAGATCTTGCAAACTGCCAACACACAGAAATCCACTGACTTGGGAGGACATGAGTAAAACCCATGCCTCTTTATAGACTATCAGGGTTGGAAGGGACCTCAGGAGGTCATCTAGTCCAACCCCCTGCTCAAAGCAGGACCAATCCCCAATTTTTGCCCCCAGATCCCTAACTGGCCCCCTCAAGGATTGAACTCACAACCCTGGTTTAGCAGGCCAATGCTCAAACCATTGAGCTATCCCTCCCCCGTCACCTCACCTCTCCTTAGGACTTGACTTAAAACACCGTATTTCCTCATTTTAGTGATGTATGTAAGAAACGACTTGCAACCAGGGTTGAAAGTGCCAATTTACATTAAAGACATTTTTCTTTTTAGGATTTGTAGTAACTTCAATGTAGAAAGGAGAAGTCATATTTGAATACAGCAGAAGAGAAAACTACCTAAATTCTGCTTCCGTCATGATAGCAACATGCAGGGTTCTCATTCATGGATCGTGGAAAATGACACAGCTCTGCTGACCTTTGCCAAGAAAAAATTTTCTGGCCAAGGTACTGGGAGTCAGTGGCTCATGACGGTCCGCAGATGAGGAGCCTCATGTACTGCTTGCTATTACTGGTGTCTTCTAGTGTGAAAAAAACCTATGATCTAAGGACATCCTGCATTGTGTCACACTAGTAACTTGAGATCCAGGAGCAAACAGCCTGCTCTACAGATTCCTTTGATTTTCTCTGTTAAAATTATTTCTGAAATAATCACCACAAAGAAGCTCTCAATATTTTGGCATACAAAAATGCAACTTACTCGGATATCAGGTTCTATTCGTAAGCAGTATGGCTGGTTTTGGTACTGCTGGATCTCTCCTGTTATTTCAGCTACTTTCCTTCTTTTGCTGAAGTTTATAAGTTCTTTTCCATGTCGCTTTAGAAATTCAGGGTTGCCTTCTTCTGTTTTCAAGATGTTAGTCAAATAAATTCCTAAAATAGTGAAGAGAAGAAAAACATTCAGATACTACAGTACAAAACTATGAGGAAATAAACAATATAGCTGGAATATGAAGCCCTTTTAAAGAATTAAACTTGTGTATTTTAATTACGCAGGCCTGATCTATACTAGAAAATTAGGTTGGAATAAGTACATCGCACAGGTGTGTGAAAAATCCAAACCCTTGAGCGGCATAGCTAAGATGACTAAGTCCCTATGTAGCCATCACTAGGTCAATGGACGAATTCATCCGTTAACCTAGCTACTACCTCTCGGGCAAGTGGATTACTTATGCTGACGGGAGAATCCCTCCTGTTGGTGTAGGTAGTATCTACAATGAAGTGCTACAGGGGCACACCTGTAACACCGTAGATTCAAGTGCAGTCTTAAAACAAAATTTTCCCTATCACAATCAATGACAGAGTTGTCTGCTTTACAAATAATGGCAATACCTTAACCCTTTCCTTGAAAACTGCCTGTTTGCATGAGACTCTCAAGATCAATCTATTTATTTACCTACCACTTATAAAGCACACACCACAGGGAAATCTAATTATGTTTGAAATTACATTGCCTCACAAAATTCAATGAGCTGACAGAAGTGGAGTGTGCTGTTTCCTTCCTTTCACTAGCATTGCCTTATTCGTTCTCAGTTCAGCTCCAGCCAGTTACTGATCTGAGCCAAGCCCTGGATAACGGAGATGAAGCTTTTTATGCCTGATGTGAAAGCGATGTGGAGCTAGCCACTGTTGCGTATTGCTGGCAGTTTAGTTCATGCTGTGTCAATCTCCTCTAATGGCTTCATGGAGATATTGAACAACAAGAGGATTAAAAAAAGAATGGAACTCTATAGATGAGGGCACTGGACCTGCGGGGTCCATCATGAGTCCTCGGATGCATGGCTTTTGTAAATGGAAAATTTACGTTTACATGCTTCACCAACCTATTCAAATTCTTTGAGGGGGTCAAAAAACATGTGGACAAGGATGATCCAGCTGATACAGTGGACTTGGACTTTCAGAAAGCCTCTCATACAGTCCATCATTAAAGATCTCTTAAGCTGAGTACGCAGCCATGGGATAAGAGAGACGGTCCTCTCATGCATCAGTAGCTGGGTACAAGATGAGTAAGAAAGGGTAAGAATAAATAGTTAAGTGTTCATTGGGGAGAGAAGCAAATAGCAGGGTCCCCTCCAGGATCTGTAGTGAGACCAGTGCTGTTCAACATATTCATAACTGATATGAAAAAAGGGGTAAATCGTGAGGTGGCAAAGTTTGCAAACAATATAAAATTGCTCAAGATAGTTAAGTACAAATCAGACTGCGAAGAGTTACAAAGGAATCTCACAAAAGTGAGTGACTGGGCAACAAAATGGCAGATGAAATTCAATGTTGATGAATGCAAAGTAATGCACATTGGAAAATATAATCCCAACTACACATACAAAATGATGGGGTCTAAATTAGCTGTTACCTCTCAAGAAAGACCTTTGAGTCATCCTGGATAGTTCTATGAACACATCTGTTCAATGTGCAGTGGCAATCAAAAAAGCAAACAGAATGTTAGGAACCCTTAGGCAAGAGATACATAAGGAGACAAAAAAACATGATAATGCTGCTATATAAATCCATGGTAGGCCCCTGCTTCCAGTTCTGGTTGCTCCATCTCAAAGATACATTAGAATTGGAAAAAGTACAGAGAAGGGCAACAACAGCGATCAGGGGTATGGAACAGCTTTCGTGTAAGGAGAGATCAAAAAGACTGGGACTGTTCATCTGAGAAAAGAGACAACTAAGGGAGGAATATGATACAGGTCTGTGAAATCATGTATTGTGTGGAGAAAGTGAATAAGGAAATGTTATTGACCCCCTCACATAACACAAACCAGGGGTCAAACAATGAAATTGATATGCAGCAGGTATAAAACAAACAGAAGGAAGTACTTCTTCACACAATGTACAGTCAACCTGTGGAACTCACTGCCAGGGGATCTTGTGAAGGCCAAAAGTATAACTGGGTTCAAAAAGAATTAAGTTCCTGGAGGATAGGTCCATCAATATCTATTAGCCAAGATGGTCAGAAATTCTTTTCTCTGCATATTCAGTCATACTGCACATTTGTGTGGCTCTTTCACATACCAGTAGGGGAGAGAAAATGTGTTACAGTCAGAGACAGCTGAAACTAAGTTTAACTTCTTTTAAAAAACTGATTAGACCTAAAGCTCAGTGTTCCTTTAAAATATAAAAGGAGTACTTGTGGCACCTTAGAGACTAACCAATTTATTTGAACATAAGCTTTCGTGAGCTACAGCTCACTTCATTGGATGCATCCGATGAAGTGAGCTGTAGCTCACGAAAGCTTATGCTCAAATAAATTGGTTAGTCTCTAAGGTGCCACAAGTACTCCTTTTCTGTTTGCGAATACAGACTAACAGGGCTGTTACTCTGAAACCTTTAAAATATACTTCTCACTTCTGCTTGTATTTCTGTCGCGTCCTTGGCAAACATTAACTGACATTTCTTTTATACTGCTCATCCCGAATCAAACCTACTTACCAAAGAAAGGCACACATGGAGGATTAATGGACCTGAGTTTTGCTAAATATTTCTTATAGTGATCCTCACTCAATTCATGAGCTTCTTCTAAAATCTTTTTCTGTCGACTTGGAATTTGCTGAAAAGATACACAGATAGGTTAGTTTGGAGGGCACTGTGGTCCAGTACCCCATCCACAAGACCAGGACTGACAGCTGCCATTGCCTAGTTGTGTGACCCTGGGGAAGTCACAGGCTCAGATTTTTAAAGGCATTTATGTGTTGTTATAAAACAGCCTAAATCAGTTTGGTGTTGCAATGCTCAGCACAGCAACATCTCAATACCCTTAAAATTCTGGGCCTTAACCGCTTTGAGCCTCAGTTTCTGAAAAATGGGATACTAATACTTTGAGATCTAGAGACGAAAAGAGCTATATGGGTATAAGAATCAGGACATTGAACCTCCAACCCAGGTCAGCTAGGGCTCTTCACAAAAGCCTGACTTTCATACATACCCCTCAGCCCCTGACCATAATCTTAATTATAATTATAGTAGCTAAGTAAATTATTGATGCGGGCAGCCTTGATTTCCTGTCAATCATAATATTGGTAGTATACCTCTAAAACCTTTAAATCCTGCAAATACCTATGGAAAATTCAGTTACGCACTCCCATGTCAGTGTAGGTCAAGCAGCCCAATTAACTGGGTATGGATCCTATGCTGAAGTGTATGGAGGGAACCTGCTAGAAGATGCAGACTTTTTTCCTGCTTCCTGCGGCTGGTGCGTTCCACCTCTTTCCCCAGACACCCACTACTCTGATCAATCTGCCTATGCCTTTCTGATAAACCACCTTTTATTTTCAATCTTGCCAGTTACTGGTTTCAGGGAGTGGGGTCTGGTGATTTGCCATGTCTTTCTGCCTTACTTACCATTGTATTCACTTTGGGGACCCCTGGAATGACAGGTAACCACCTCTGACATTACACAGAAATTTATAACTATATTTTACACTCTCATTCAATCTTCCATGGTGATTTTACTTCCCTTGAGGAAGCCAGGGACGCTGCACACTTATATTCGTGGTGCAGTCTGCATATTGTTGAAGTATTCGCTTTTCCTGCTTTATGCACAGGTATGTAGTCCTTGCCAATGGCTCAGCTGATCCCCGACATCAAATGACCTACACGGAGGACTAAATCCTCAGATGATGCAAACAACTGAAGTCATAATTGGAGGAGTTCAGAGGACTAGGTACAGCACTACAAATATACCTATGCACACATGTGCAGTACGTCTGGGGATTCACCATCATTGGGTTTTTTCCTCACCAACAACTCAAAAGTGATTGAAGGAATTTTAGTAAACATTTCCAGAAACATTCATCTTTGGTCAGAAATTCAGCCCAAAAGGCAAAAAAGTTGTAGAAAGCTGTAAGCATCTGAAAATAAGGAGTTATAATAGTGATCGTTTTGCAACCTTTAACTGTAGTATTTGCTCTGACCCTGTAATAAAACAGCATTTTTTAGAAAGTCTAACAAGGAGCTTTAACAAATATTTCCTACATCCCATTTCTTTTCCTTCAGTTTTGAGTCTTGGTACATCGATTCTTCCATATTTTTCATTAACTGTTTCCCCTTATTCGTAAAATTTCTGTATTGAATATTTTTAAAAAAATTTTAGTTGAAATGTTTTTCCTTCATCTTCCCTTCAAGACACTGTTCGTCCACTGAACGCATCCGATGAAGTGAGCTGTAGCTCACGAAAGCTTATGCTCAAATAAATTTGTTAGTTTCTAAGGTGCCACAAGTCCTCCTTTTCTTTTTGTTCTTCCTCAGTTTCTTTCAGGTTTTAACTCCCATCCATCTCTCTGCTTTAGTCCTTCACTCTAGTTTTCTGCTTTATTCTCCTCAGCCCCTTTTAGTCTCTGCTCTGTCTTGTGATTGGCAGTGGCTGAGTCCAGATAGCATGAACATTAAGTACAAAAGCAAAGGCTCCTTCAAAGTGCAAGAGCCCGTTACCACCCTTAATGTGCTATTGAAAGGAGAAGCATTTATAGTAACAGAATGTAACTTAACTATAACACAATTTCTAGATTGAAAACTGAAAACATTATAACCTACCTCAAATGTGTGATCCAGTCTATACACAGGTGAAGAGTTCATAGCACTGACAACTTCAAGAACACCATTGAAGTTATTCAGCTCCTGAAAAACTTGCAGGATCTCAATTATCCGACTCACTACAATTACTCTTTCCTCTAGGTTTTCTGTTTCTACGATGCATCTGAGTACAAAAACAGAATGCTAATTTTGTAGAAATAAAACAGAGCCAGAACTCTGCCAAGCAACAAAGATTCAGCTATAGCACAAAGTGTACCCTTCTGAAATGTTTCAACAGATCCAAAAAGGCCCACCAACAACAGGAGGGAGATTTAGAACAAGTTAGGTCCCATTTCTCAGGTTAAAAAGCTGGGAATATTAGAAGTAGTCTTCGAAGGATTGGATTTTTATCAATAAAAGCTGATAAATGTTGATTTCAACATACACACAAACCAACACAAAAATATTTCCATTGATGATAATAAAAGTTTATAGACAGACAAAGCAAGAAAAATGCTGCTTGAGAACTTACAGTTTCATTTAAGGATATTTACTTTGTGTATTTTGACATGTGATGTTGACAATTTGTGTTTTAACAGTTATAAAGCTTTAACTATCTGAAACCCAACATCTATGATCATTAAATTATTGTTTGACACCCTTGCATAATTTTCCACAATTGTGAAAGTTTACATAGATAAAAATTGAAAAAAAATTGCTTAAAACCCATAATTTTGTGCAACTGTGAACACTTTTATCGTTTTTTAAATCAAAACCAGTGCTTAAAAAACACATTTTCTGTCAAAATTATAATAAAAATTAAAATCAAATTCTGCCAAGCCTACTTACAAGTAGTTGTTCTCAGAGACAAACAAACATTTAGCCATTGCTCAAGTAGAGGATTCGCCAAGGCAAAATTTCTCCTAAGGTTACCTCTCAGGAAGCATCTGAATGAACTACATATATCCACTAACATTCCAAAGTAGAGATTTAAAAAATGAACAAAGAACACCCTTACTTTTCAAACCACAAAGTGAGATTAGTGGTGTGCCGTATCATTTTGAGAAGGTTGGGAGAATTAATTTCTTTATCTTCCTTGGTCCACACACTTCCAACTAGTTCTGATGGCTGCACAGCTCTAAAAGAAATTATAAAAAAAATAAAAATAAAGCACAATAATATAAAACTTTTTAAAAAGACTACCATTATTCCAAAAAAAGTCTTAATTATCAGTGAATTTTAATTTAGTGAAGGACCACTGCTTGAAAAAAATACTTAGCTTATTGTGAACTACCATGATCTCAAAATCAAAATACTCACTGAATGAAGAAAATGATTGGTATTCCTTTGCTTCTGTTTGCTCTTTGCATCACGGTATCAATTAACAAATATTTAAACACACACATTAATAATAAAAAGAACAGGAGTACTTGCGGCACCTTAGAGACTGACAAATTTATTAGAGCATAAGCTTTTGTGGGCTACAGCCCACTTCATCGGCTGCATAGAATGGAACATATAGCAAGATATTTTTATATATATATATATATATACACACACACACACACACACACACGTGTGTATATATACACACACACATACACACAGATAAGTTGGAAGTTACCATACAAACTGTGAGAGGCTAATTAGTTAAGATGAGCTATTATCAGCAGGAGAAAAAAAACTTTTGTAGTGATAATCAAGATGGCTCATTTAGACAGTTGATGTCAACTGTCTAAATGGGTCATAGAATCATAGAATATCAGGGTTGGAAGGGACTTCAGGAGGTCATCTAGTCCAACCCCCTGCTCAAAGCAGGACCAATCCCCCATAGTTGCCCCAGATCCCTAAATGGCCCCCTCAAGGACTGAACTCACAACCCTGGGTTTAGCAGGCCAATGCTCAAACCACTGAGCTATCCCTCCCCCCATCTTGATTATCACTACAAAGGTTTTTTTTCTCCTGCTGATAATAGCTCATCTTAACTAATTAGCCCCTCACAGTTTGTATGGTAACTTCCAACTTTTCTGTGTGTATACCTATCTATCTCTATCTTATTATATGTTCCATTCTATGCATCCGACGAAGTGGGCTGTAGCCCATGAAAGCTTATGCTCTAATAACTTGGTTAGTCTCTAAGGTGCCACAAGTCCTCCTGTTCTTTTTGCGGATACAGACTAACACGGCTGCTACTCTGAAACCTGATATTAATAGTAACTGCCTTTCATCTAAATCAGGGGTCTCAAACTCAAATGACCACGAGGGCCACATGAGGACTGGTACATTGGCCCGAGGGCCGCACCACTGACCACTCCTACCCCCCGCTGCCCCGCCCCCACTCCACCCCTTCCATGAGGCCCTGCCTCTGCCTGGCCTCTTCCCACCCCTTCCCTGAAATCCCCACCACAACTCCATTCCCTACCTGCCTCCAGGGGGTGCAGGAGGTATGCAGGGTGCGTCAGGGGGCTCAGGGCAGGGGGTTGGGGTGCAGGAAGGGGCTCAGGGCAGGGGGTTCGGCTGCAGGAGGGGTTCGGGGGCAGGTTCGGTCTGGAGTGCACTGGGGGAAGGGCAGGCTCCCTGCCTGCCTGCCCTGCCCCCGCGCTGCTCCGGGAAGCAGCCGGGACCTGGGAGGGTGGGCCACAGGGGTCTGTGTGTTGCCCTGGCCGCTCCTCCAGGTACCTCCCCCGAAGCTCCCATTGGCCCCCTCCCCCATGTCCTGGCCGCTTCCTGGAGCGGTGCGGGGGCACGGCAGGCAGGCACGGAGAGAGGGAGTCTGCCCTGCCCCGGTGCACACCGGGCCAGAGCCGCTCTAGGTAAATGCTTGGGGGGTGGGAGGGGCCCCCCGTGGGGAGCTGGCGGGCCACAGAAAATAACGTTGCGCGCCGCGTGTTTGAGACCCCTGTTCTAAATGAAGTATGAGGTCTAAACCTCATTGACACCCCTCTCACAAACTGCTGTTGGATTCTCTGTGGTTCATAATACGCTTTACAAACTAGGATATGAAGGGAAATGGTTTAACTGGTTCTCAAAGATTTGCCCATTGTGGAAATATCAAAGTATCAGGAGCTATTCTCCTCTACTATAGTGAAATTAATAGTATGCATTAATTATAGGTGCTTAGATACCTTGATGTCCATGATATAAACATACAAATATTTTCACTTTGTGGTGCATCTTTAAACTCCTTTGCAGCGTAATTAATGACCTAACACACAACATATGTCAAGGGGGCATGCCAATAGTGGGGATCTGTACAGAAGGCCTGCAGAAGTAATTTTGGGACTATTTTGGGTTTGTGCAATAATGTGGTATAGTACTTTCAGTTTTTCAATGGAGGACAAATACCTGTAAAGATCTGACTCGAGTAAAGTGAGCTGTCGAGCAATTTCTATTGGGTGCAAAGTGAGCAAGTCAAAAGTTTCTGGCTGTCCTGGCTTGCTTATATGCCACTCAATTGCAGGAGGTGAACTTTCAAAAGTAATATTGTGGCTTGGCCCAATGGCCTGTGCCTGCTTTTTCCGGTAGATTATCTTTGTGATTGATTCGACCCATTTCTTCATAGCTTTACCTGGAATAAAGAGACATTGTTAACATTTATTTAATGCTTTTAATTCTATGTTTCTTCAAAGAGGCCAATGTCATTTTTTAAATCTCCACGTTACAAACATTATACCTCAGTACTCTGAGGTAAGTAAGCATTCTCCCAAATTTAAAGAAGGGCAAACAAGCACAGCAGGGTTTCACTCACACAAAACCAAGCAGCAGCAAAGCTAGAAATAGTAGCAGGAGCCCAGTGATCCTGGTAGTAGCACGTATGTAATTCCTTCTGAATTAATGGGAGTTTCACACAGGGAACTGAAGGGAAAACTGAACCCCAGAAAAAACAGTTACTAACCTTTTCTGTAACTGTTGTTCTTTGAGATGTGTTGACCATGTTCATTCCACTTCAGGTGTGTGCATGGCCAGTGTGCTAGCATTGACGATCCTTCCATTAGCGGTACCTGTGGGGCAGAGCCACCCTCAACCTGTCTATGTGGGCATAAGTACATTTTGTCTTTGTAAAAGACTGTATAAAGGTGGGTCAGACACCAAGGCTTGCAATTTTCCTACTCTCTGTGGAGAGAATTGTCACCACAAAGTTCACTTTCGTTAAAAGATGAAGTAACGAACAGGTAGCCAACTGATCAAAGGGAAGACCCATAAGACTTAAAAACACCAGATTTAAGTCCCAAGGAGGGATGGGATACTCCACTTGGAGAAATAAATGGTCCAGATCCTTTAAGAACCTGAGTGACACTGGTTTGGAGAATACAGCGTGATCTGCAATTGGAGGGTGGAAAGTGGAGATAGCTGCTAGGTGAACTCTGATGGAACTGATGGAAAGACCTTGATGTTTCAGCTGTAACAAATAGTCCAGGATATGCTGTATAGGAACCCAGAGTGGAGAAACCCTTTCCTGCTGAGACCACAAGAAGAACTGCTTTCACTTCAACAGGTAAGTGTACCTAGTAGGTGGTTTCCTGCTATTCAAAAGAATGTTTTGCACATTCCTTGGACGGACCTTCTGAGGTACTTTCCACAGAATATCCCGGCTGTAAAATGAAGAGTCACTGGTTAGGATGAAGGAGGTGACTGTAGTTCTGAGAGATCAGGTCTGATTCTGGAGGTTATGTCAGCAGAGCCCAAGTTGAGAGGCTCAGCAGAGTGGAGAACCATTATTGGCAAGGCCCCACTGGTGTTATGAGGATTGTACGAGCATGATCCTGCTTGATTTTTAATAATACTCTGGGGAGGAGCAGAACTGGAGGGTAAGCATACATGAGTCTGTCCTTCAGGGTAACAGAAAAGCATCTGTCAGGGATGCTGGATTGTGACCCACTCTTAAAAACAAAAGAAAACAAAAAAACTGCTGACACTTTCAGATGTGACGAGTTGTAAACAGGTCTACATAAGGAACCTCTATGCTTGAAAAATTACTCTTACTGTATCTGGCTGGAGATACTACTCATGGAGACTGGTGAAAGACCTGCTCAAGCAATCTGATAAAGTATTCTGAATACCCAGAAGGTGTTTGGGGTGAAGTGTATTGGTGTTACAAAACTACCAAAGCTGTACTGCCTCTTAGCACAGGAGATTCGATCTGGCCCCTCCTAGTCTGTTCAGAGAGATCATTGCTGCTGTATTGTCCATAAGAACTAGGAAATTTCTTCTTTTCTGTGGGGAAGGAAAGCGTGACAAGCCAAGTGGAGAGCTCTCAACAACCTCACATTTATGTGGAAAGCTACCTATCTTCTGGCCAGACCAGAGAATCCCCAGGTGGGTTTCCCAACCTAGGGAAGAAGTCTCTGTAACCGGAGTCAATGCTGATTGTAGAGGAACAAAAGGAACTCTCATATGTACATTGGCAGTGTACACTCATCAGTTCAGAGCGTTTAAGACCTCCTCTCAGTCCTACTGGCTGTAGATGGCAATGAAGGTGTTTGCCACAACACCTTTGTGGGTTCTACAATATCCTCATTTATGGAGAGAGCCGCTCAGGAGGCCCCTGCTGACCCCAAAATGTCCAATCTGTGCATGCTTATCTGAACTACTTCTACCTGTAATTCCAGGGAGGAAGCAACCCTCTTCAACAGAGGTGGAGCCTCCCTTCACAATTCCACTGGGCCAGTTTGTTCTTGTTCGGTACCAAACATGGTTCCGGACCTGACCTTTCATGCCTCCTCCAGTGAACTATTACAACCACTGCTTGAGGATCTGGAGGGAGGCGGGTGCAGAGAGGATCTAGTGGTGGGAGGGAATCCCCCCCGGGTTTCAATATGGCCAATGGTAGGGCACAGGACCTCAGCTTCTTCCCCACCACAGCTCCATGCCCACCGACCAATGCAGAATGTCAGCTGCATATCAAGGATGAAAGAGCGACTATTCAGGTGATAAACCCGAGTCACCTTATCAGGGAGGAGCAGTATCTCTCAGTGCCAAGAAGCAATGGTGACACTCAGAAGATGCTACCAAAGAAAGCATGCTAGGCTTGGCCCTTGACAGCACCTGCAAGCAGGTGCAGGATGGTCTGAAGGTGCCCAACAGCTGAGCTCTACCTGCAGGTGGGTCAGAATGAATGTTCACTGGTGCCAGACAAGAAGTCTCCTAAACCGCTGGTGAAGCTGGAACTGACAGAGGCAGGAGATTGCGTGCCGCATCTTATGCCTCCGGCATTGAGAGGTTCCCTTGACGCTGCTGCACTGAAGAGGTCGGCACCCCTGGCTGTGATGGTGCTCCAGTAGTGGTCAGTCTCAACAGCATCTGTTCCGGAGTAAACGACCCTGCCTAACGTGCTATTTGCAACAGAGAGTGTCTCCTCATCAAGGGCTTTCTTTCCTATTTCCCAGCCTGCTTGTTGGTTGACAGTGGTGGGGACCTCAATCTCTTAGAGGGTGGATCCTTCAACTCACCCTACCATTGTTTCTTCCTTAGCACCAGGAAAGAAGATGGGTGCTGAGACTCTACAATGTCCAGAGAAGCACGCCTAACAGAAGTAAAGGCGCTTGGTGCCCAATCTGAGCAGGAAAGCTCTGAAGGTGGACACAGTGCCATCTCCATGAGACAGTTACATAGTCTCACCTTTCTTTCACTTTTAGTTTGTGGATTAAAGTCCCTGCAGATTTGGCATCTGTCCCGGACATTAGTCTCCCCGAGGCACTTCAGATGCCTGTAAAGCAGGTCACTTATTGGCATCAATTCATAGCATTTGGTGCAAGGCTTGAAGCCTGGAGACCGAGTGATGCCTTGGTACTGGGCGTCAGCCCCCAGACAAGTGGAAACCAAAATATACACCAAGAACAATACTAAATAAATTAAACATATCTAAACTAACTATAAAACTACTAGATGAATACCAGCTACAGATACTAGAAAAACAAATTCCCAGCAAGGGAAAAAAACCACTTGCAAGAGCAAGCTACCATGCTCTGTCTACCGTCATGAGTGGTAAGAAGGAACAGAGGGGAGGTTGGGGGCAGCTCTGCCCTTCATAACATTGCACAGCAGTGTAGGGTAGAAAAGGGCATATGTCCTGTGCCAACAGGTATCACTAAGGGAAAAATCTAGTGCACTGGGTGTGCACACACCTCAAGTGGAATGGACACATGCAATCACTCAAACTCCTGCATTCCAGTCTTATGCTCTGTCCACAAGACCAAAGATTTCCAAACTGGCCAGTCTACAGAATTTGCTGACAATCCACAGTGAACTGATTAGTCACATGCTTGTTCTCTTCCTGTTTCAAGCTGCTAAATATACATTAAAACACTTTTCTAACAATCTTTTCCTTTATGCAACTGCTGTAGCTGCCACAGGGATGTTTCGTTATTGAAAATGAATGGGGAAGGTTTGCTACACAATTTATGAACTGGGGGGAGGCAGCCTATGCGATAACCTCTCAAGATGTGGTTCACACTGTGAAACAGCCTGAGACTCCCTGCTCTAGAGTACACTGTTTCCTCCATTGAGCTTTTATGAAAGTTACTCCTAACTATAGCTAAAGGGATTTCCCCCAATAAGCAGGTGACCAAAGACTATTTTGACCTGCTTTCAAAACTACCTACTCAGTTGCTGGCATTTTTCAATTATAGCAGTTCATTTTCAATATAACTAGAATTATATTTTGGCCATCAGAGTTAAGTAACATGGATCATATTTTTCTGAATAGGCACCGTATTTCTGGGAATGAAAACAGCAGTTGATTTTTAAATAAAGGTTAATTCAGGGTATGCACTGAGTAACATAAGTCATCATAAGCGCCCAACATTTAATTTTCCTTCATCCACTGACCGTAAGGGAGCATCACCACATAACAAAGATGTCTAACACTGGACATATTTTAAAACGCTGATATCTATTGTAATCATAAATACCTCTTACTGTCCCAATGAATTCTTCCAATCGGTGCAAAAGATCTACATCTCTCTCAAAGTCATAGAAGTGGTGTTCTACCCAGTGTCGGCATACATTTAACACTCTACAACGTTAAAGGAGAGATTATAAACTCTGTGGGAAGAGATTGTGTTAGTCTATGTCTGACAATGCCTCGCACTATGGCTTAGATGGGATCTCCAGGTGCTACTGTAAGAATTAGACCATACAGGAGGGTAAACCAAGGGAACAATTACAGCTAATATAGAGTTTTCATTTCACATTCAATATTCACAAAAGAATGCACACAGCTAGTTCTTGCCTTGAAAACATTTATATATTAGTTTCACCTGAAAGCTCTGAATAATGCTGTCAATTAGAAAACAATGTTACTTACTTAGGTCACATCTACATTAGGAGTGCTTTGCTGGTATAAATGTAGCAATATACTATCCTGGCAAAGCACCTCTAGAGTGGATGCAGCCTATACTGGCAAAACTGAGGGCTTGTCTTCACTATGGAGCTCAATCGGTGTTGCTGCAATTGATGCAGTGGCATCGATTTAGCGGGTCTAGTGACGACACACTCAATTGATGGGAGAGCGCTCTCCCATCGATTTCTGTACTCCACCTCAACGAGAAGCGGAAGCAATGTCGGCGGGAGAGCATCTCCCGTCGACATAGCGTAGTGTGGACCCTGTGGTAAGTAGATATAAGCGACATCGACTTGAGTTACGCTACTAACATAACTCACATTGCGTCGCTTAGATCGACCGGCAGCTGTAGTGTAGACCATGCCTGAGATTTTGCCAGCATAGCTTATTATAGCTCCCTGAGTGAAACAAGCTACACAGGCAAAAGTGCAGGTTTGCCAGTATAACTGAGTCTACAGTAGCCTTGCTGCTCCATGCCTCAAGCCACAGAAGCACAGATTTCAGAAAACCCGTTAGGGAGCATTAGTGCCTAATTTGCATCGTAGCATTCTAGAACCTAAGACTTCATAAAAGCTGACCCCTTAACCTGTCCTCACTTCTCCTTTATCTCAGAGTCTTCAGAAGGATTCCAAAGTATACAGCAGGTGGGAGGGATCAACATGCATCTGCAGGGGCAATACATTCAGAAAACTCCATTTATAAGAAAATAACATTTTTTTTTTGTTGCTATTATCCAATGAGCTATCTACTGTAAAGAAAGGAGCTTTGTGGTTCTATAACTGTTTTATAAGCTGAATCAATGAAACTGAGGATGTGTTACTAGGTGGGAATCAGGTTCCTGATTGTTGGATACAAACTAAACACTTTACCACTGTGTCAGTGGCTCCGTGGCTCATGACGAATGACAAGAGACTCCTTGTGGGAATCTGCAGAGGCACTCTACGAAGGAGAAGTTTTATCTGCATTTCTCTAATACTCACCGCAGTTGTACAGGTTGTATATATTCTTTCCTAAATCGTTTTAACTCTGCACTAAGAGGCTGGTCTCCATTCTCCATAGCTATACGATCAGCTTCTGTTGGCTCAGGCTCTGGAATTTCAAACCTAGCATGGGACAAACAAAAAAGTCTAAACCTTTACATTAATTTAAATGATGTAAATAGGAACCAGTAATTTTTTGGGTTAACCTTTCTCAGAACATGCACTAACAAAACTATTAAGAGTTTGATTCAACTGAAGATACCTCTGCTTTCTCCCCTGCTAGACAAAAAGTTTAGAGGGTTTTCATTAAACCAAGTCCTTACCAGTTAGTAAGCATAGAGCAACCACTTACTAAATTGGAAAAAATATCTATCTTATGCCACTACATAAAATAGAGGATAGCAACACAGTATGTGCCAATACAGACTGCAAAATGACAAAACCTTTGGGGCAAGATCCTCATCTGGTGTAACTCAGAGTAACTCCACCGACTTCAATGGAACTATATCAATTTATACCAGTTGAGGATCAATCTTTTGGACTTTATAATCCTTGGATTTGAACTTCTAAGAGAAACCAGTGACAAAAATTGAAGCCATCTTTTTAAAATGTTACATTTTAAAAACAAAAACATTTTTAATCCTACTCCACATTAAAAAAAAAAAAAAAATCCCTCCTCATATGGACTAGTGCAGCAAGCACTGCAGTGAAGATACAAAAAAGTCACATACCTTTCTATCAGAAGACTCAATAATTCTTGAGGTTTGCAGAAGGATCTATATGTTGTGAGAAATGTCCGAACAAAATTTGGGTCTAGGACACACAAAAAACCCATTGCTTTAATTTCAACAAATTCGCTAATTATAATACTTCACAAGGATTCAAAGTCAATGGTTTTCTTTAAACCTAAGTGTACTTGAGAACACTCGGACTATTAATGGATACCTGTTATACAGTACACTCAACATTTCCTTGTTATTTTACTGACATTTTAGAACTTTTGGCATGGTAATCCAAGGCAGAATGAATAAAATCAATTTCAACTACATTTTAAAATTATTCACGAAAAACACTTGCTTTTCCTCTCAATTATTAAAAGAACTTGAAAAAATTCTTACAATGTTGCGAATAGTGAATTTTTACAAATACACAAATATATGCCATTTTATGAGTAAGTCATCTAGTCTAGCACCCAATCTCTGACAGTGACTAGTGCCAGATGTTTCAAAAGAATGTGTAAGAAACCCTATAATGGGCTATTATGGAATAACTTTTTCATAGGGAGATGTTTCTTCCTAATTCCATCACTAGTGTGACCACTGCTGGACCAGTGTGTCCATTTCTGCTGTCCACACTTCAAGAAAAGTGTTGAAAAATTAGAGAGGGTTCAGAGAAGAGCCACACGGATGATGAAAGGATTGGAAAACATGTCATATACTGATATACTCAAGGAGTTCAATTTATATTTAGTTTACCAAAGAGAAGGTTGGGGTTACTGATCACAGGCTGAAAGTATCTACAGTGGGAACAGATATTTGATAAGAGGGCTCTTCAGTCTAGCAGACAAAGATATAACAAGATCCAATGGCTGGAAGTTGAAGCCAGAAAACTACAGACTAGAAAAATGGCACAACTTTTTAGCAGTGAGAGCTCTCCCACCAGCATAATTAAACTGCCCCTAATGAGCGGTGGTAGCTATGCCAGTGGGAGAGCTTTTCCTGCCAACAAAGCGCTATCCATACCGGCGCTTTTGTTGGTGAAACTTATGTTGGTCAGGGGGGTGTTTTTCTCAGACCCCTGACCAACAAAAGTTGTAGACAAAGCCATAGATACGGTCTTAAGTCCATGATTTTTGGTCTTTAGCAGAAATTTAACAGAAATGGATTTAAGTTCCCAGGATCGTCTTTTGAAGGTGTTCTGCATGTTTCCTTTGAGGATGAGGACTCAGAGGTCAAATATGGAGTGATGTTTTTGTAAAAAGTGCTTGCCCACAGGTGATATGGTGGTTTTTTTTTTTCCCCTGTGTTCATTCCACTCCCTCAGATTTCCACCACAACCACCCCTCCATCAAGCTCTCTTTAGAACACCCCCACGCTGCTAACCCTGCTTTGTCGTAGAATGATAGAGGTGTTCCCTGCCCACTTCACCCCAAATGGTCTCTCCTAACATGTGTTAGCTCCTTATCTGTTCCACCTTGTATTTAGCTGTGATACTCTAAATACTTTTCCCAGGCCTGAGGAAGAGCTGTATGCAAGCTCAAAAGCTTGTCTCTTTCACCCACGGAAGTTGATCTAATAAAAGATATTAATTCACCCACCTTGTCTCCTTAATAAGACAGTCATGCAAATTATGAAAATAGGTGATTTCCCTTTACTCAGTGTGGGACGGAAAGTGCTTGAGTGCCAAGCTTTCAAACTTGAGTGCCAAAAGGTAGGTGTTTACATCCATAACTATGCATGGGTGGGGAGTTCTGTGGGCCCGTGGTGCCTGGGCACCAGAAATATTCCTGCTGTCCAGGCACCACGGGCCTGGCTCCAGCACTATATAAGGCCAGGTCTCTCCCTCGGCCCTGCCTTCCCGCAGGCGCCCCCCCAGGCGTCCCCCAAGCCATTTAAAAACAGCCCAGGGCCCCACACTCACCACCAGCAGTGTAGGGGAGCTGAGCTTCCTGCCTGCTTGCTCCATGTGGCTGCCAGCCCCTCCCTGCAGCCCCTGGGGCGGCGTGGGTCTGTGTCCTGCCCCAAGTGCCTCTGCGTCCAATGGGAAGCTGCGGGGGCAGCGCCTGGGGGTAGCAGCGCGCAGAGACCCCTGGCCCGCCCTGCCTAGAAGCCACAGGTAAGTGCTGCACCCCTCCACTCCCTCCCAGAGCCTGCACCCCCACCCCTTTCCCACACACCCCCTCCAGCCCTAACCTCCCTCCGAGAACATGCACCCCAGCTCTCCACACTCCCTCCCAGAGCCTGCATCCCTCACCCCCCTCCTACACCTCCACACCCCTTGCCCCAGACCAGAGCCTACACCCAGCACCCAAACTCCGTCCCAGAACCTGCACCCCCACCCCCTTCCCACACACCCTCTTCTGTCCCCAAATTCCCTCCCAGAGCCTGCACCCCTCACCCCCTGCCACAGCCCGGAGCCTGCACCAAGCACCCAGAGTCCATCCCAGATCCTGTACCCCAGACCCCCTCCCTCACCCAAACTCTCATCCGTCCTGCACCCCAATCCCCTGCCCCAGCACCCCAGACCTCCTCCCCCCACCTAAACTCCCTCCCAGAGCCTTAGGCAGGTGGGGGGGGCAGAGTTTGGGGGAGGCAGGCTCTGGGCACCACCAAAATTTCTACAAACCTGCCGCCCCTGTAACTATGAGCACTTGAATTTTTAGATGCCAAACAATGGCAGTTGTAGGCAGTCAGCACATGTGAAAATCAGGCCCCCTATTTAGATGCCTGACTTTTGGCTCCTAACTCAAACCATGAACAAAACTATTTAACTATTCGCCTATTAGTGGTAATGTTTCCACAGAATGATTTTCATTACATAGAATTAAAACACTAAACCCTAAACATGTTTGGTTTAAACCAAAGAGTAGAATGCCTCCACATAATTTTAACATTTCATGGCTATTGTACAATTTGAAATCAGTGTTTAGAGCCACAGAATTCACAGCAGCATAGTTCCATTTGAGGTAAATACAGCAAAACAAATCTAACTTTTTTTTCTTTTGGTTTCTGATTACAGGTGTTATCTTACTAACAAAATCAGTGTCTTAAAAATAATGTATATTATATAACTAACCAATTTGTAGGTAAAAAAAATACAGACAAATCCACTTAGTCAGGATGTCCGCTCATGTGATAATTCTCCCTTCAATACAACCAATTTAAAAGCTAAAAAAGAACAATAACTTATTCTACAAGGATTTATAAATAATCACCCTTGAATTCCTTAAGAAAGGAAACGGACACTATGCTGACGCACAAATACTCTTAACATATCAAAGCTTTAAAAATAGAACAGCACTGCCCTATAGATAAAAAAAATTGCCAGGACTTTCAAAACTAGAAGCCCCTAACCTTAATGCTCTTACACAAACACCAGGAAAAGGAGGGGGGAGAGACACACACACACAAACAGGTTTATGCAAACAGGGCCAAATCACCTCCTTTAGTGTTTAAACTCTGAGAAAAGGGGCTTTTGTTGGGGAAATTTCCCCATGCAGAGATATATCTAACAGTCCTATTACAGGGAAGATGCAGTGGTTTGCCATGCAACATGAGAAAGGCTGTGGGGCCTGCCTCCAAATCTGGTGAATCCCAGGAGGCCTCTGTCATTACACTGGCTCTGGCCACTGGTGGATGCCTGACTCCTTGGCAGTACTATTCCATTGGAGATGCTCTACCAGAGATTTCACCCTGGGGCCAATGGGAACATTTTTTGCAGTTAAGTTAATATAGCCTGGGAGACAGGCAGGTCCACCCCAGTAGATGAAATCTTGCATAATCAATCATTATGGACCTCTGATTACAAAAAAACTGAGATCTGATATTTGATTTTGCCCCAGACCATTCATGTCTTGAGTTTGCAACTAATTTAGCTACACTCTGCTGTCACGTAGAGTACACTGCATTTATGTCACCTTGCAGTGCCAGGCCTACCTACACAATAAAAGCCTGCTTTATAGGATGTAAGACCTTCGGGGTGGGAACCAAATTTTTGTTTTGTGTTTGTAAACACCTAGCACAATGGGATTCTGATCCATGCCTAGGGCTACTATGCACTACAAATAATAAATAATAATGCTCACAGCTAGAGAAGTTACAACTTTAAGTTGAAGTGGTAAGAGATTTGTGTGCAGCAGTTGCACTGTTTGAGAAAAAGTGTGATCATGCAGTAAGAGACTAAAATAATGCATATGAACAAAGGTGTAGAGTTAAGGGTGAACACAATTTTTAATCTTCTCTTAACAGAATTTTATGTATGGCAGGAAAACAAATTCTACAATCTGGAATTATTTGGCTAGATGCCATCAGAATGCCCTTTCTTAGGCACCTGAGTAGGTCTTGTAAAGTGAGCAAATGGAGCCATATTCTCAGCTCATACACATTATGTAAAGACAATAGGGGCAGAGATATTGTGGAGGATTGGCTCATTCACTCTGCATCTCCAAAAAATGCAGCAAATCACTGCACACTTTGCAAAGTATGTACATTCACTAAAAAGCTAAGTTAGTAACGTGCATAGGCATCATATATGTTCACTCAGAATGGATCTAGTTTCCTATGTCATAGTGCTTCCTGGTTAAGTCACTGAACCTCTGTTCATCTGAAAAGCCTGGCTAATAATGCTTAGCATACACAGTGTTTCTCTCGTTCTTGGATTCAGAATCAATCCTGAAGCACTTGCATGAGAGGAAAGTGATCAGGAACAGCCAGCATGGATTCACCAAGGGAAGGTCATGCCTGACTAATCTAATCGCCTTTTATGATGAGATTACTGGTTCTGTGGATGAAGGGTAAGCAGTGGATGTATTGTTTCTTGACTTTAGCAAAGCTTTTGACACGGTCTCCCACAGTATTCTTGTCAGCAAGTTAAGGAAGTATGGGCTGGATGAATGCACTATAAGGTGGGTAGAAAGCTGGCTAGATTGTCGGGCTCAACGGGTAGTGATCAATGGCTCCATGTCTAGTTGGCAGCCGGTATCAAGTGGAGTGCCCCAAGGGTCGGTCCTGGGGCCGGTTTTGTTCAATATCTTCATAAATGATCTGGAGGATGGTGTGGATTGCACTCTCAGCAAATTTGCGGATGATACTAAACTGGGAGGAGTGGTAGATACGCTGGAGGGGAGGGATAGGATACAGAAGGACCTAGACAAATTGGAGGATTGGGCCAAAAGAAATCTGATGAGGTTCAATAAGGATAAGTGCAGGGTCCTGCACTTAGGACGGAAGAACCCAATGCACAGCTACAGACTAGGGACCGAATGGCTAGGCAGCAGTTCTGCAGAAAAGGACCTCGGGGTGACAGTGGACGAGAAGCTGGATATGAGTCAGCAGTGTGCCCTTGTTGCCAAGAAGGCCAATGGCATTTTGGGATGTATAAGTAGGGGCATAGCGAGCAGATCGAGGGACGTGATCGTTCCCCTCTATTCGACATTGGTGAGGCCTCATCTGGAGTACTGTGTCCAGTTTTTGGCCCCACACTACATGAAGGATGTGGATAAATTGGAGAGAGTCCAGCGAAGGGCAACAAAAATGATTAGGGGTCTGGAACACATGAGTTATGAGGAGAGGCTGAGGGAGCTGGGATTGTTTAGCCTGCAGAAGAGAAGAATGAGGGGGGATTTGATAGCTGCTTTCAACTACCTGAAAGGGGGTTCCAAAGAGGATGGCTCTAGACTGTTCTCAATGGTAGCAGATGACAGAACGAGGAGTAATGGTCTCAAGTTGCAGTGGGGGAGGTTTAGATTGGATATTAGGAAAAAACTTTTTCACTAAGAGGGTGGTGAAACACTGGAATGCGTTACCTAGGGAGGTGGTAGAATCTCCTTCCTTAGAGGTTTTTAAGGTCAGGCTTGACAAAGCCCTGGCTGGGATGATTTAACTGGGAATTGGTCCTGCTTCGAGCAGGGGGTTGGACTAGATGACCTTCTGGGGTCCCTTCCAACCCTGATATTCTATGATTCTATGATTTCAAAGCCCTTTGCAAAGGTGGGTGTGCATAATTAATTCTGTATTAAAGATGAGTGACAAGAGGTACAGAGGGGTTACTAACTCACCTAGTTTCACACAGCATATAAGTGTCAGATTCAGTGGCTGAATTCAGGTCTTTAAGGTTACAACTCAATGCCTATCACAGTACCACCCCCCCGGGCAACATAGGCAAAACAGTCAATTTTTCAATCTCAATTTTCTAACACATCAAATGGGACTAAAGTTCCCAGCTCTGTCACAGAATTGTGTGACCCTGAGCAAACCAAATAACCTCTGTGCCTCAGTTACACCACCTCTAAGCTTTGTTAAACAGGGGTTGTAAAGCACAGGGAATTATTAAGTGCATTTGGTGGAAGAAGTGGACCTAAAAGTCAGGACTCTTCTTGGCTACCACCTTGTGCTTAGTACTATATGTAAATTAAGGGGGCATCTGAGTGGGAAATACAGCAAAAGAAACATCTCTTTTACTAGATTCTGTGTTCCTAAAATAATTTAGAAAAACTGTTTCTTTTTGGGCAGATAGAACTTAGGAGAGAAGCTCATAGCTTACTGAGCACAAGCATACAAACAGGGCGTCCTACCAACACTAGGAACATTGCCAAATGTATTAATAACTTGTATCAAATCGTTGTGTATGTGCAAAGGGTGAGTCTCAAAGGCCTATAACTCAGCCAAATCAAAACATGCATTCACCAGAAAACTCAAAAGGTACTTCTCCTTTGGGGCTGTTGCCCTTCTAAATACTACCTTCATTTACCCACTTATTTTAGTGCTCAAACTTTTCAAAACTACGCCACAAAACCAAATTCTACTTAAAATGTCTTGGCTTTTGCTCTCTCTCTTTTGCTGAACTGCCTTTGCTCCAACTTCCAAAAAAATTCACGGGACAGAGACCAAAAAAATTAAATTTCATCCCCAAAGGCTAAAAGGTTTGAAAAGTTATGAGCAAATGAGAACAGAGGTTTAAAATAGCTTTGCTGCAACTGCATCTGGAGTACTATGTTTATTTATTCATACCACATTTTAGAAAGATATTAATAAATGCAAGTGCATTCAGAGAAGAGCAATAAAAGTGATTGAAGGTATGGAGAGATTAACAAATGAAATACAGATATCTTGGTTAAGTGAGAGCAAAAGAGGGAGGGGGGAAAACTGAAAGCCACCTACAAATATTCAAGGGTCTAATCTTGCATTGTGTCATGTATCAGTTCCCTGAAGGACTGGGCACCAAGGACGGAGAGCAATTTACAACAGTTGTAATAGAATGAAATTGAGAAAGGAAAAAATTACAGCTTAATATAAGGAAAGCCCTCATTGCGAGATATATTAAGGTATGGAATAGTCTCCTTAGGGAAGTGTTGGAAGCACAATTACTTGGGATTTTCAAATTAGACTGGCAAAAACACTGGAAAATGTATTCTAAAGAAAAATTCCACGCTGACAGGGGTTGGACTGAATGACCTAATAAAGGGATGCCCAACCTACAGCCCACCAGAGCACTTCCTAAGGCCCACAGCCTGCTTCAACACAATATACTAACAGCCAATTCATTAATGTTTTGTCATCATGTTTATATCATTTTAGTTTATACAACTGTATAAACAGACAATACTGTATACAGAAACAATCTTTCTAAATACTTAAAACAAGCTGAACTTAAAATATAAATCAATGCAGGTGATTTTAAATCTTATTAAAATATGTAGAATCTGTTTGGCTCACACAAGATTGTGCTAGGGTTTATGTGGCCCTCCCATGTAATAATGTTGGGCACCATTGACCTAATAGATCTTCTCCATCTCTGTCACAGAATCCAACCCCATCTCTGATACAGCCTTGTTACTGACTCCTAGCCTAAACCTGTCCAAGTCAAAGACTTGCCTTAACCTATCCCTGGTGAAAGCCAATCTCTCCAAATCAGTTGGAAAATACTACCACTGTAACCTGTTTTCCCAATAGGATCTAAAGTCAGTCTTGGGATTACAAAAACCTATAATGCAGGATCTAGCAATAATTGAAAAAAAATCATCAGGAAACAGAACAGAAAATTTCACAAAAATCCTACCCTCGTCTCTTCAAGAAAGCCTTTTTTAAAAAGAAAAGTAAATAATTACATATTTTAAAAAGTCAAAAAATAATTCAATAATATAACATTATAAAAATCAAAATATATAACTTTCTGACATGGGGGGGGGAAGCATCCTGATCTTTTGTCTAAATTGGCAAATTACTGAATAGTTTAAAAAAAAAAAAAGTGGAGTGTTAAGCACTCAGTTACCCTAAATCAGATTGCTCTATTTTTTTCCTTTAATGTAAAATCATTGAATTATTATACTGCATACTGTTTTGACTAATAAACGTAAGACTTTAGGCTAAAAAATGAACAAACTAATTTTCAACTCTGTCTTGGGAAGAGGCACCTTCTTTAGGAAATTCACACATTTAAAGCAGTAAACAAGAGAACGTGGTTAACATTTCTGCAAACACAGCACATAAAATATTAAGAAGCAAGGTAACTAGGGAAGAGTGCTATTATGTATCTCGCTCTACCAAGTACAGACATTTGTTTTAAAAAGCCCTAAAGTCGAGTATAGTAGCTTTGTCCTTTCCTTTTAATAATCTGATTAAGCCTTTATACTGAAATTCGGTTAAATTTAAAGCAAGAAATATGCAACAAATTGTTCCTCTATAACAGGGAGGGGCAAATTTTTTGGCCTGAGGGCCACATCGGGTTTCCAAAATTGTATGGAGGGCCTGTTAGGGGCGGCTGTGCCTCCCCAAACAACCAGGTGTGGCCTGGCCCCTGACCCCTATCCGACCCCCCCCCCCAGCTTCTCGCCCCGACGACCCCCCCCCCCGGAACTCCTACCACTCCCCGTTCCCTGTCAGCCGCCCCCCCCCCGGACTCCTGCCCCATCCACCACCCCCTGCTCCCTGACCGCCCCTGGACCCCCCCCTCCTTCCTGACTGCCCTCCAGGGACCCCTGCCCCATCCAACCACCCCTTCTCCCTGTCCCCGACCGCTCCCGGAACCCCTGACGCCCCATCCAACCCCTCCTCTCCTCCCTGACTGCCCTCCAGGGACCCCTGCCCCCGTTCAACCCCCCGTTTCCCGCCCTCTGACCCCTGACCGCCCCCTCGAACCCCCTACCTTCTATCCAACATGCCCTGCTCCCTGCCCCCTTACCGCGCTGCCTGGAGCACCGGGTCAGGCCAGGCTCTTCAGCTGCGCTGCCCCAGGAGCTCACAGCCCTCCCGCCCAGAGCATCGCGCCAGTGGCGCAGTGAGCTGAAGCTGCGCGGGAGGCGGAACGGGGGGGAGGGGCCGGGGGCAAGCCTCCTGGCCAGGAGCTCAGCAGCTGAGCAGGAGGGTCCCACAGGCCGGATGTGGCCCATGGGCCGTAGTTTGCTCACCTCTACTCTATAGCTACTAAGTTGATATTATATCTTGCCTCTTTGCTGCGTGTTCATTTCACTAGCTGCCTGTGCGGGCACAGATTGAATTCAAGGTTGTAGTTTTAAAATAGAGAATACAGAAACTCTTTCTGAGCCTGTGGCCCTACATATATTATCACAGCTTATGAGGTCCAAGCAGATAGCAACTCTTGAAGCCTAGAACATACAGGAAGTAGTACTGTGTATGGCCCTGGTCCTGCAAGTACTCATGGATGAGAATAACTTTATGCACATGCATAGTGCCAGTGAGTTCAATGGACTGGGGCCTATATTTTTATGTCTACAGTAACGGGGCTACATAAAGATTGCCTCTCTGGAATCCAGACCCTTAACTCAAAAACAATTTTATTTCAGAATGCCTTTTTCACTGTAAAGCATGTTGATTAGTTGAGGTTTTATTCAAATTCTTTTATGCTTTTTTCAAAAAAAAAATAGTCTTTTAATCTATTTTTACTGTACCAATGCTTAGTATGCTTTTTAGATCAGTGTTATTAGGCCACAGGGAACACCTGACAACAGAACAGCTGTGGTTCTGCTGAACAAGAAAAAGCTGGATTTGAGTGGGCCAAATGTGTATGGCCCTGTTCCATAACAGCTCTGTACTTGCACTGGGGTGGATAAGGGCAAAGCAGAGGCAGGCTGGAGACAGAGCCACAAGAGATAATACTGCTATCATCCAGTTCTCTGCCCCGTGACAGTGGTACATTAGGGACTGCAGAGAGCTTCTTCAGACACTGAGCTGAAGTGGCTTCCACGGAGAAGCTCTGCAGTATGTTAGACATCTTATATTCTTAGCCAAGTTACTGCATCAAGACGCTGCACATACAGACTGAAGCTTTGCAAAACCCCAAAAGATGACAGCATCTTGCTTCTCATTCTGTATTAATAAGTACTGATGCAAAGAAATTAGGGATTTAGTAAAATAAATCAATGGCTTCAAATATTCTAAAACAGCTTAAAGGCTGCCTCACCTGCATACATGTGGTAGGTCAGTCTCTCAATGAGTTTGACAACAGTTCCTGCCTTGAGGATAGGGATTCCAGATTTGGGCTGCATGTTTTCTTCAAATACAATATTCTCTTCAGAGTCTGGTTCTGCAAACCTATAAAGCTCAGGACTTGGAAATCTCATCTGCTCCTCCTTCTCTTCCTGTAGCATTGTTACATCTAACATTCTTTCCAGAGTGCTTCTATACTGTAAAGATATCAATGCTGCCATCCAGTTGTTTTTCTCTTCTGCTGATTTAGCAGCAAAAATAACACTGTTCTCATCTTTTAAAATAATTTCAAAGGCATGTTTATATTCATTAGTGTCGTCTTTATCATTGATTTGTACCTTTCGCATAAAAATTTTTTCTTTCAGACGATACTCTGCATTGCTGGCACCGGGAAGTCTTGGCTGGCCATGATTCGACTTACAGCAAATCATTAGTCCATCAAAAAGGAATATATGTCTCTCATGTTTTGCGCCTACTCGTGTGAGAGTTCCTTCCATTATAAACTCATTGCAGCACTGTCCAATGTCTTTACCCTCCCAACCATCAATGTTTTTCTGGATCTCATTCATTTTCTTGATTGCTAGTTGTTTCCCCTTCATCTGCTGACTATAGAACCGACATGCAGATTCACTTCAGTGAATGGGAGTAGTAATAAAAAAAAGGAAATACCACATTAGTTCAGAAAGGATAAAATAATCTATTCCTTCCAAACGATAAGGTAAATGCACGCTCAAAGAAATACATGCTAACAAGAGAATCATTTTAATGAAACCACCAGTATGGAGAAAGTGCTTGCTAATTCCTAAAGTGCCTCATTTGGATACAAGCATTCTATATGTTATCAACTATGCAATGTAAAATGTTTTTAAACGAAGTGCCTAATCAGCAAAAGGCAAATTGTTACAGTACATTTTTACATGCTCTAACTTGTGTTCTCAATTTATTTCCATTATTAAGAATGCACTTAATTCTACCGGCCTCAATTAGCAGCTAAGCTGTACAATGCATTTATGTCTAAGCCTAAAGATTCCATTTTAGAGTACAAAATTTGATTAGTTATCAAGGAAGTATTAAAATAGTCCTAAATTAATGTATTGAACAGAATTTTTAAAAACACCTGTTTCTATATTACTTATAAACTGGCACTGCATGAATATTGTCATTTATTTTAATCATAACCAAATATATCTGAAGTAAATAACATTGCAATTAATTACTGGTTCACATTTGAGCTTGGTTTTCAACTGAGTATGCACACAAAAATCTGTTTAGATCATTTAAATGGTTCCATGACATAAGAATATCTACTTTCAACCATAAGAAATGCACATTAGCAATTATAATTTTACAAATCCACTTACTATCTGAAAAAAAAAAATCTACAATTTATCTTTCCTTCTGCTTACCACTAGATTCTCAGGATGTCTTGACCAGTTGTGTGCAAAGACAGATACAAATACGAAAGGTTTTAAAACAATAACAAATTATCTTAGCTTTGATGTCACTTCCTCTAAAAAAGCAGGCTGTCACAAACTATTTTGTTCATTGTTTACTGAAAGAGGAAACTGGGAACCCTGGATTTATAGCAAAGCATTGAGGGCTGAAAGCAGAAAAAATGGAAACATGTTTACCTAAGTCTTCGCTTTGCAAGACTTTTGGAGCATATCCTTTCCATACTACTCTGAAGGTTAAGCAGGGCTGTTATCGCTTGCTTTAAACATTCTTTATCCTCTTCATCCTCACTCTTTTCTTCCAATTGCTGTGAATATTGAAAGCTAAATATTAAAAATGTTAAAGAATGATGGTATATGCATGTGTGAAAGCATTACAAATAATCTGTTTAACAGTGAGAAGAAATCTCTCCATTTGCTGGGTTTGTGTGTTTTTCTTATCTAAATCACAGAATAATCTACATTAATTAGATGCATTACCAACAGCAATGGGGTGTGTGGGGGGGTCCCCTTTAAGAGAAGAGTTCCTTGTCTACCCAAGGACTCAGCTGTGCTAGGGAAGAAGCTACCATTCTACACCAGGTCTCTCCAGTCCCCCTCATGCCACCAGCAGTATGGAAGAGAGTCCCCTTTAAGAGAGACACCTCCCTCACTGGGCAGGGACATAATTGGGCATGCGTGTTTATTTCTAAATTAATAGGTTTACAACCCATGTGAGAGGAGCTGGTTGGGTGTTTTATATTCTTGTGGGTTGGAGACATAAAGGGGAAGCCTGTGTGTCTTTCTGAGGGATATGAATGTGTTTGTATGATGTGCAGCCTCCTCCATATTACATATATGAAGATTTTCCTGGGAGTAGGGTAGATTGGTTTATGGCCCTATGGGAGAAGGGCTTGGAAATGAGGCTGGAAGAGGTTACGCTTCTTTGAGAGAGAGGCACAGGGAGGGATAAGGCTCTCTGTGTTTGGGAGGAAAAATGAAGGAGAGGTACTAGTGTGTGTTTGTTTTTAAAGCCCTCTTTTACAAAGGGGTTTCTTATTTTAGTTTGTCAATTTGGTTAGTCCGAGATGGAATTGTAGGGTTTGTTACTGTAAGCTCCTTTGGGTTTGGTTGAATAAGGGTTAGTAGTTACATCATTGAGATGTCTTTTGCAGTCTACCCAGGAGGTCCCTATTTGGGTACCTAGTGTGAAAGGTAAGTCCTTTTGCTGGCCACCTTAAAGTGGCTCAGAGTGAGGGAGCACTGCCAAGAGCTTCAGGAATGGAATCAGAGTTGGAGGGGACGGAAGCATGTTAACAGTGAAGGTTTGGGTCCTTCTCTTCCTATAGCGGATGGGGAGGCAAGGATGAGACAAAGCAGCTTGAAAAAATGGTGCTAGACGTAAATCTGAATTGAGATTTTCATTTCTGTGCCTCTGGCTTAGTCTGCAGTTTTCTCAGGGGGTAGGGTATCAGTGGAAGCAATTCCTAGACTATGGTTATGCTTATGAATACATCAGTCAGCTGTCAATAATTAACAATAATGCTCGGATTTGATAAGAGATGAAACTCTTACACACCAAGTGCTAGCTCAACAAAATTGTGGGGTTTATTTGGCACATTTGGTCTCAGGCAGGTATCAGTGCCACATGAACCCACGGGTGAATCAGAGTGGAGGTGGTGCGACGGTGGTTTGCATCCAACTTGAAATGTAAAAAGGTGTCCCGTTCCCAAACTGGATCAAATATACTGTGTCCAACTTTGTACGAAAGTCCTGGGGGACATTACTTCTTTCCATGATCTGTTCAAGTTCATTATCTCATGTTGTAGACACCAATGCTGACAGCAACAACTTCAGCATTCCCATGGATTGCCAACTTTCTGAATCAATTTAGTTTTTCCTGGTCACCATGAGGCCAATGAGATGATCCCTGGTGGTTTCTATTCCAACTCTCATAGAATCATAGAATATCAGGGTTGGAAGGGACCTCAGGAGGTCATCTAGTCCAACCCCCTGCTCAAAGCAGGACCAATCCCCAACTAAATCATCCCAGCCAGGGCTTTGTCAAGCCTGACCTTAAAAATATCTAAGGAAGGAGATTCCACCACCTCACTAGGTAACGCATTCCAGTGTTTCACCACCCTCCTAGTGAAAAAGTTTTTCCTAAAATCCAACCTAAACCTCCCCCACTGCAACTTGAGACCATTACTCCTTGTTCTGTCATCTGCTACCACTGAGAACAGTCTAGATCCATCCTCTTTGGAACCCCCTTTCAGGTAGGTGAAAGCAGCTATCAAATCCCCCCTCATTCTTCTCTTCCGCAGACTAAACAATCCCAATTCCCTCAGCCTCTCCTCATAAGTCATGTGTTCCAGTCCCCTAATCATTTTTGTCGCCCTCTGCTGGACTCTTTCCAATTTTTCTACATCCTTCTTGTAGTGTGGTGCCCAAAACTGGACACAGTACTCCAGATGAGGCCTCACCGATGTCGAATAGAGGGGAACGATCACGTCCCTCGATCTGCTGGCAATGCCCCTACTTATACATCCCAAAATGCCATTGGCCTTCTTGGCAACAAGGGCACACTGTTGATTCATATCCAGCTTCTCGTCCACTATAACCCCTAGGTCCTTTTCTGCAGAACTGCTGCCGAGCCATTCGGTCCCTAGTCTGTAGTGGTGCATGGGATTCTTCCGTCCTAAGTACAGGACTCTGCACTTGTCCTTGTTGAACCTCATCAGATTTCTTTTGGCCCAATCCTCTAATTAGTCTAGGTCCCTCTGTATCCTATCCCTACCCTCCAGCGTATCTACCTCTCCTCCCAGTTTAGTGTCATCTGCCAACTTGCTGAGGGTGCAATCCACACCATCCTCCAGATCATTTATGAAGATATTGAACAAAACCGGCCCGACCCTTGGGGCACTCCACTTGATACGGGCTGCCAACTAGACATAGAGCCACTGATCACTACCCATTGAGCCCGACAATCTAGCCAACTTTCTATCCACCTTATAGTTCATGGCTGGCCACACTCTTGATGTAGTGTTTGGATTGGGATTGGAGGTACGAAATTTGGAAACTAAACCCGTCACAGAGCAACCACAACGTCCATTGATCAGAGGTTAGGGCACCCAACTCATCACAATGAAGGATCGTTTAGATTGTGCATCATCATACTAACACAACCTGAGTTTTCCACAGGGCTCTCAAGGAGAACACTAATCTCCTGACAGAACCCTCAATCAATGGTTAGTGGGATATTTGCATCTCATCCTGACGACGTGGACAGCTAGCAACCTCTTAACCTGGCTTTGTTCTTGCAGGTTGCTTAGTTTATATCTGACCTGTAACAACTCCAACGTGAGGGAGGACAGCTCAAGCACCGTTGGCAGAAGTCTTGGGATGAAACAGATTATAGCATAAAGATCTTTGAACTCTTATATTATAGCTGTGCACGAGACTAAATGGAGATTCTTCACCCCCCCCCCCCCACAGTACCCTCTGACAGTCTTTTCTACTGTTTGCAACCTGGGTTTCTGGTTGGATTCCCTGTTATGTCTGAATGACCATCTTTCTGCAGCAGCCAAAGTTATTACTTACCATGTGTCTGTCTCTGAGGTTGCAGCCTTCTCTTTCCAATGCAGAAAGCTGGAAGCAGCTTTTGAGCATATGGAAAAACGAAGACTGATTTGCTTAAAGGTCGGGATTCAAAGTAAATGAGATATAAGTAATTCCATCACATACTTATAAGATATACGTAATGTTATCCGGGACTTTGATTCAGCATAATGTTATTTTATGATACAGGTTGAAGACCAAGAAAAATTAAAACAGGCCCTTGAACCTGTGCATTTTGGTGTAAGAGAAGCAGGAGTAAGATAAAATACTTGTTCTTCAAGTCATTTTATTAATGAAATACTTATACAAAAATCTGATCCTATATAAATGTACACAATGCTTTTTAGCTCTCCTTCCTAATATTGTGCAACAAGAAAGAGCAGTACGGAGAACAATTTCCTTGAGGTGGTGAAGAGATTAAAAGGTTTTAAAAAAATTCGTCAGACCTGGTGCTTTCACGTCACTAGGTAAAACATGCTTGCAGGTTACTTTATCCTGATAAGCTCTAATACGTGACTCAAAGAAATAACTTTTCTTGGACTCTGATGAAGCCCAATTTTTAAAAGTTACCTGTACTTCCAACTCCATATTCAAATAAAAATCAAGTGTTCAAAGCTACTAATGAATTTAATCATATCAAAGTTTTTTTTTAAAGTTAACTTATATTTAGCATTTCGTAGTTTTAAAAACATTGTGTACACCAAACATGTATTAGGAATATGGTTTATTATAAGTGCCACTATTACTGAATTATTACTTCCAGTCAAAAACAGAATAGCTATTTGCAAGGTTTTATGTTAACCATACAAAAATAGCCTCCCCCCTCAAAAAGAAAAAGGCTTCTGCCTTCATCTTTTTTTTTTTTTTTTTTTTGAAGAAACAATTAAAGAAATCGGTTGTGCAAGGAAACTTGGTAGGAGGGAGAGTACAGGAGGATTTTTGTAATCTAGTGTCAAATTTAAACCTACTTTCTTGGAACATATTGGATCATGAGAAACAAACAGGATGTCAATGGACATATACCACAAAAAATTCAAACTGCCATTAAAAGTCCCACTGATTTATTGTAGATGTATAGTGCCACCTAATGAATCAGTGCAATAACTGCAAAGTATAGGTGTTTGAAGTCTTCTTTTGTAAAGAAGCAGAGCATAGGGAGAAAGTCTAGCTAAGCATGACTGGGATACTGAGGATATTATGGTCTGTTTGGAAAACTGCCTACATTTTTACCGGGTCCAAGAGTTCATACCCTCTTCCCCAAGCTGTTAAAGTCATGGAGCACCTCTATCTGCCAGTCAAACATGTTATGGTCTGAGACGGGTGGCCAACTTGAGCCTGAGAAGGAGTCAGAATTTATCAATGTACATTGCCAAAGAGCCACAGTAATATGTCAGCAGTCCCCCCCATCAGCTCCCCCACCACTCCCAGTGCCTCCCACCCATCAGCACCTCACCCTTGCTCCCTGCCTCTCCCGATCAGCTGGTTCGTGGCATGCAGGAGGCTCTTGATGGGGGCAGGGGAAGGAGCAAGGGCACAGCAAGCTCAGGGGAGGGGGTGGGAAGGGGTGGAGTGGGGGCAGGGCCTGTGGCAGAGCCAGGGGTTGAGCAGTGAGCAACGCCCGCCCCAGCACATTGGAAAGTTGGCGTCTGTAGCTCCAGCCCCAGAGTCGGTGCCTACACAATGAGCCGCATATTAACTTCTGAAGAGCCACATGTGGTTTCGGAGACACAGGCTAGCCACCCCTGGTCCGAGAGAATAACCAGTGGGCAAGAACTCAGAAGCTATAATTTCCATACAACAATAGGCTTAGTTGCATACACATCAAGACTAAAGCCCTCAGTTCCTGTTAGGCTCAGCCCACCCATATGATATAGTACAGGAACCCATACCCACAAGTATTCACAGGTACACGGCCCAGAGACCCTGACCAAAGCTCAACAATTAAGACATGCAAGAGGAAATATGTATTCAGTCATTCCAGCAGTTGGAGGATGTTACAAGTTGGGAGACTTTCTTCCAAGTTCAAAAATAAATACTGCAAAGCACAAACAGATTTGAGGGCAAATAGGATATAGAATCAACTACTGTCATGAATGTCAGCACGAGACCTGCTCCACTCTTTGGAGTATTAATCACACCTAAGTAGTAAGAAAAGATTATCCACCTTCAAAGAAGGATTAGATGTTTATATGGAGAACAAGAGTATCCAGAACAGCAGCAGCTGATGGTAGCAACAAGTATTGTGAAGGATATAAAATCTCATGCTTCCACAGTTTAAATCAATCTCGAACTATTACAGATTAGGATCAGACCTCCATGGGGGCAAATTATTCTAAATCTGCCAATTGTGGGGTTTCTTATACCTACCTCTGAAGCATGAAGTACTGGCCGCTGTCAGAGACAGGACACTGAACTAGATGAACTATGGATCTGATCCAGGAAGGACCACAGGAAATGCCATTGTAAAGGGGGCCCGTTCAACTACAAGAGTTAGTTCAGTTGACCAATACCAAAAAGTTATAGGTAGCTGAACACACCAGAAATTCAGATAAAAAAAATATTTAACCCAGATTATGACCCAATACAGGCACAACAGAAAAACCTGAGACAGGATCATTAGGTTTAACACATCCAAATACTAAGCAACTTGTGACATATGAGAAGCACAAAGATTATCGAAGGCCTAAACTGCACCTCCTCCAAGAAGAGGCAAGAGCAAAAATATTCCAAGCCCATCTGTGACCTGGTCCAAAGCTGATTAAAGTCAACAAGCCTTTCAATTGATTTAACAGTCTTTGGATCAGGCCAATAGCCCCATAACCTACTTTAGATAAGACCCTGAGAAAGCAGACAGAGCATCAGACAGGCACAAAGGATAGGCAATCTGAAGTAAGCGGGCACCTGGAGGCACCCCTCCTCAATCAAGAGGTTGCATTCAATTTATTAAAAGGTTATTTGGGAGTGTCTACTTGAAATAGTCATCCTCTGCATGCAAAGTATTATATAATAAAATACTGGGAGACAGTATGTAAGAGGTGCAGAAAAAAAAACTTGCCTATGTGCTCTTATATGCTATGGACTCCATATTAAACACAAAGATACACATCCAGTGACCTCAGTAGAGGAAAACTTTACATCCTATTCACCAGGGATTTATTTCCCCAGGGACCACTCCTACAGAGGTCCAACCATCAATCAGCTTAGCCTATATAAAGTTGTTTTATTTTACTGGTGGGAAAGAGACCACCAGGAAACTCCTATAGCACATTAGCATCAACAGCGTTTTCTGTCATGGAAACATCCTCTGCCTTTCCTGGCTTGATGGTTCAAACATAGCACATAATTAGTAAAAAGAAAAGGAGTACTTGTGGCACCTTAGAGACTAACCAATTTATTAGAGCATAAGCTTTCGTGAGCTACAGCTCACTTCCTCAGATGCATATCGTGGAAACTGCAGCAGGCTTTATATATACACAGAGAATATGAAACAATACCTATTCCCACCCCACTGTCCTGCTGGTAATAGCTTATCTAAAGTGATTTCCAGCACAAATCCAGGTTCTCTCACCCTCCACCCCCCCACACAAATTCACTCTCCTGCTGGTGATAGCCCATCCAAAGTGACAACTCTTTACACAATGTGCATGACAATCAAGCTGGGCTATTTCCTGCACAAATCCAGGTTCTCACATCCCCCCCACCCCCATACACACACAAACTCACTCTCCTGCTGGTAATAGCTCATCCAAACTGACCACTCTTCAAGTTAAAATCCAAGTTAAACCAGAACATCTGGGGGGGGGGGGGTAGGAAAAAACAAGAGGAAACAGGCTACCTTGCATAATGACTTAGCCACTCCAAGTCTCTATTTAAGCCTAAATTAATAGTATCCAATTTGCAAATGAATTCCAATTCAGCAGTTTCTCGCTGGAGTCTGGATTTGAAGTTTTTTTGTTTTAAGATAGCGACCTTCATGTCTGTGATCGCGTGACCAGAGAGATTGAAGTGTTCTCCGACTGGTTTATGAATGTTATAATTCTTGACATCTGATTTGTGTCCATTTATTCTTTTACGTAGAGACTGTCCAGTTTGACCAATGTACATGGCAGAGGGGCATTGCTGGCACATGATGGCATATATCACATTGGTGGATGTGCAGGTGAACGAGCCTCTGATAGTGTGGCTGATGTTATTAGGCCCTGTGATGGTGTCCCCTGAATAGATATGTGGGCACAGTTGGCAATGGGCTTTGTTGCAAGGATAAGTTCCTGGGTTAGTGGTTCTGTTGTGTGGTATGTGGTTGTTGGTGAGTATTTGCTTCAGGTTGCGGGGCTGTCTGTAGGCAAGGACTGGCCTGTCTCCCAAGATTTGTGAGAGTGTTGGGTCATCCTTTAGGATAGGTTGTAGATCCTTAATAATGCGTTGGAGGGGTTTTAGTTGGGGGCTGAAGGTGACGGCTAGTGGCGTTCTGTTATTTTCTTTGTTAGGCCTGTCCTGTAGTAGGTAACTTCTGGGAACTCTTCTGGCTCTATCAATCTGTTTCTTTACTTCTGCAGGTGGGTATTGTAGTTGTAAGAAAGCTTGACAGAGATCTTGTAGGTGTTTGTCTCTGTCTGAGGGGTTGGAGCAAATGTGGTTGTATCGCAGAGCTTGGCTGTAGACGATGAATCGTGTGGTGTGGTCAGGGTGAAAGCTGGAGGCATGCAGGTAGGAATAGCGGTCAGTAGGTTTCCGGTATAGGGTGGTGTTTATGTGACCATTGTTTATTAGCACTGTAGTGTCCAGGAAGTGGATCTCTTGTGTGGACTGGACCAGGCTGAGGTTGGTGGTGGGATGGAAATTGTTGAAATCATGGTGGAATTCCTCAAGGGCTTCTTTTCCATGGGTCCAGATGATGAAGATGTCATCAATATAGCGCAAGTAGAGTAGGGGCTTTAGGGGACGAGAGCTGAGGAAGCGTTGTTCTAAATCAGCCATAAAAATGTTGGCATACTGTGGGGCCATGCGGGTACCCATAGCAGTGCCGCTGATCTGAAGGTATACATTGTCCCCAAATGTGAAGTAGTTATGGGTAAGGACAAAGTCACAAAGTTCAGCCACCAGGTTAGCCGTGACATTATCGGGGATAGTGTTCTTGACGGCTTGTAGTCCATCTTTGTGTGGAATGTTGGTGTAGAGGGCTTCTACATCCATAGTGGCCAGGATGGTGTTATCAGGAAGATCACCGATGGATTGTAGTTTCCTCAGGAAGTCAGTGGTGTCTCGAAGGTAGCTGGGAGTGCTGGTAGCGTAGGGTCTGAGGAGGGAGTCTACATAGCCAGACAATCCTGCTGTCAGGGTGCCAATGCCTGAGATGATGGGGCGCCCAGGATTTCCAGGTTTATGGATCTTGGGTAGTAGATAGAATATCCCAGGTCGGGGTTCCAGGGGTGTGTCTGTGCGGATTTGATCTTGTGCTTTTTCAGGAAGTTTCTTGAGCAAATGTCTCTGTCTGTCCCCTCAGACAGAGACAAACACCTACAAGATCTCTGTCAAGCTTTCTTACAACTACAATACCCACCTGCAGAAGTAAAGAAACAGATTGATAGAGCCAGAAGAGTTCCCAGAAGTTACCTACTACAGGACAGGCCTAACAAAGAAAATAACAGAACGCCACTAGCCGTCACCTTCAGCCCCCAACTAAAACCCCTCCAACGCATTATTAAGGATCTACAACCTATCCTAAAGGATGACCCAACACTCTCACAAATCTTGGGAGACAGGCCAGTCCTTGCCTACAGACAGCCCCGCAACCTGAAGCAAATACTCACCAACAACCACATACCACACAACAGAACCACTAACCCAGGAACTTATCCTTGCAACAAAGCCCATTGCCAACTGTGCCCACATATCTATTCAGGGGACACCATCACAGGGCCTAATAACATCAGCCACACTATCAGAGGCTCGTTCACCTGCACATCCACCAATGTGATATATGCCATCATGTGCCAGCAATGCCCCTCTGCCATGTACATTGGTCAAACTGGACAGTCTCTATGTAAAAGAATAAATGGACACAAATCAGATGTCAAGAATTATAACATTCATAAACCAGTCGGAGAACACTTCAATCTCTCTGGTCACGCGATCACAGACATGAAGGTCGCTATCTTAAAACAAAAAAACTTCAAATCCAGACTCCAGCGAGAAACTGCTGAATTGGAATTCATTTGCAAATTGGATACTATTAATTTAGGCTTAAATAGAGACTTGGAGTGGCTAAGTCATTATGCAAGGTAGCCTGTTTCCTCTTGTTTTTTCCTACCCCCCCCCCCCCAGATGTTCTGGTTTAACTTGGATTTTAACTTGAAGAGTGGTCAGTTTGGATGAGCTATTACCAGCAGGAGAGTGAGTTTGTGTGTGTATGGGGGTGGGGGGGATGTGAGAACCTGGATTTATGCAGGAAATAGCCCAGCTTGATTGTCATGCACATTGTGTAAAGAGTTGTCACTTTGGATGGGCTATCACCAGCAGGAGAGTGAATTTGTGTGGGGGGGTGGAGGGTGAGAAAACCTGGATTTGTGCTGGAAATCACTTTAGATAAGCTATTACCAGCAGGACAGTGGGGTGGGAATAGGTATTGTTTCATATTCTCTGTGTATATATAAAGCCTGCTGCAGTTTCCACGATATGCATCTGAGGAAGTGAGCTGTAGCTCACGAAAGCTTATGCTCTAATAAATTGGTTAGTCTCTAAGGTGCCACAAGTACTCCTTTTCTTTTTGCGAATACAGACTAATACGGCTGTTACTCTGAAACACATAATTAGTGGGATACATGATTCATCACTTGTGGTGGTCAAGCTCACTGCAGGCACCACAGGCTCCTTGCATCTCTTCATTTCCCCATATGGTCTCTATGCCCCTCCCTCCCCCAATTTCAGGGACCCCCTGCAACTCCTCCAAATCTCTCCAACTGCTAGGGCCTCTCTTTCTCCCCTGCTCCCTCTGTTCTCTTCCCCTACACCAGCGGCTTTGTGTTCAGCCCTATTCTCACTTCCTGCCATGCCCTCAGTGGCAGAGGCTCTGTTTCCCCTTCTTCCATACCAGATTCCCCCAATCTCCCACACCAGGAGTTTTATGTGGTCCACATTCCCTTGTCCAACCATTGTAGGGGCCTGTGCAGCCCCATTCTCCTCTTTCATCCAACTACCCCAGTACCAGGGTGCTCACAATCCACCCTTCCAGGGACCCCGTCTGCCTCCATTTCCACCTTCTCCACATTGCTAGGTGTTCTGTGAGACTCCTCGTCCCTCCTGTACCAGGGGCTGTGTATTACTACTTCCCCCCATGACAGGGCTGTGTGCCTCCTATTTTACCTTATCCTGACACCAGAGGTATTCTGTGTCCCCCTTGCCTCATACCAAGTTCCCCCAATATCCAGCCACCAGAGGTGCTGCATTTTCCCCATTCTCACTCCATAGCAGGGACTGTATACACTCCCACTTCTTTCCCCTGTGCCATGGTACCTCAATCTCCCCTGCAAGGGATACTGTGTGCCCCATTTCCCTTCCCTCCACTAACACCTCCCCCCATGGCAGGGGTTGTTCGAACCCCCATGGCATGGGCTGTGTGCCCAGTGCCCCCTCCATGGGTTCCACATCCTCTTCCCCAGGTCAGAAGTTGTGTGCATACCCCCATTTCCCCCCTCCCCCCCAATTATTCTGACTTTTCTTCCAGACAAAGCATTCAGGTCACTGACCTGTTAAACTCACCTCTGCTCATCTTCCCAATAGAGATGGAATATTGTTACTAGTAGGTATTAATGGGTACCATCAACCAGCTCTTTGATCTATAGGCTACTGCAGATGTGCCCCAAGCTGAGACAGTGGTAAAGAGCTGGTAGGGACTCCCATGTGTCCCCACGCTTCTCCAAGTCAACAGGGTTCTGGCCTTTGATGCCTAGCACATTTCTGAATTTCTGGGATAGTTGTTACATACAACCGAAATGTCAATGAGTTGAGTGCAAGGCTTTTGCAAGATCAGCCAAACTGTTACAACACGGTGGCTTGATTCTTCATTTGAATGAGGATCACCTTCCAATTCAATTCCACTTTCCTCAGCAGGTGAGCTGCAGTCTGAGCTCCACACTGGCATGGAAACGAAAAGTGGGAGTCAGAGCAACCAGCACTGGTGCCAGCAAATCTCTCAAGCACCCTTCACTCCTGTGCTATACCTTAAATGTCTTCCTCCACATAAGGCCCTCTCTATTAACCTCTGTGATGCAGACCCATGTTTCGTTGGTCAGCTACTTGAAGCTCTTCTGGAGTGCACGGATGCCTTGAGCCCTAACAGGAGGCAATGATTTCAAGACCAGCCCAAGGACTGGTACTAGAAGCAAGCGACATACAGTGCATAAAAGGTCCCACACATGTGGCAGTTATGCACAGCACTTTTCAAAACACTCAGCTCAGACACCAGTGCTTCCACATGCACGATCAATATTCTAAACAATATGCAAAGGAGATTCCATGGGCCTGGACACTAGGCTAATACCCCACCATGCATAAGGCAGTTGGACCACCTACGGCACATTGTGCCAGGGGGAGACATATTGGTGCACTAGGTGCTAGTCAGAAACAATGGTGCCTTGGGGAGTTATGAGGAGCCAGAAGAGGTGGTGGGCCACTGAATCCCTCGTTTAATGGACCACACTGAAGACATCTATGCCACAAAATATCTAAAGACCTTGAAGAACCAATATCTCATGGAGTCCACCCCAGCCCCTGTTGTGGATCCCCCAATCTGCACTCTCTGTGCACCAAGAAAGTAATAGGCTAGGAGTAAGTCTGTCTCCAAGACCCAAAAGGCTCTCCAGTTCCTAGGTCCCATCAACACAAGCTGCCTGAAGCAGCTAATAGGTAGGTCTGGGAGCACACCACATTTGGAAATAGCTGACACCCCATCCAGTTGTGAAGCCACTGTCAGACTTAGGAGGCAGTCAAGTGCTGCATAAATCAGGAGGCATGGCTATTACAGGAAGCATGTCACATTCAGAGCTTTGATGATAGCATTTAGCAAGACCTTTGAACTTAAAATTTTTTTCAATACTCTGAACTAATAAATTCACTATAGCACAAATACACACCTGAGTTTAATAGGTCAATTTAGATTTACGTTACAAGGTTCCCATTTTCATAATAGATGTTAACATACTACTTATACAAATAGAGAAAGAACTACACTTTCTTAAGAGGATTATTACAGATTCTTTTTCGTGGGCTACACTGACTCACTTAATTCTAGACCTTTAAATTAAATTATGTTTATTGTGTTACATAGTCTTTCCTTGTGTGAACATGGCATTACATACCAAAACCCAGGAAGAGCCAATGAATAACTGAATAAGGAAAAAAAAACCCTAATGCCTAGTATCTTATAAAGATAATACATGCTGTTCCAATATAAGCAGGAGAAAAAGATCCACTGAAGTTTGGTTTCCCTAATAAATCATAGAATTCAGATATGGCATGGCATGACATTTTTGGGTCCTTCAAAATTCACATTTGATAAAATTAACAGAGTGGCAATATGACAAAAATGAAATAAAAAAAAATATATCCAGTAAGTTTTACTCTAACATTACCAGTTCATGAGCAGTTTCTGACTTGATACTCTAAGTGCTACACAACTTTCACGCAGATTTAAAGTATGTCAAACCTGAGGATGATGTTGGCTACGTGAGCAATTCTCAAAATTTTTTTCCATACTATGTCCAATGTAACAAAATAATTTCCACTTACCCCTCTCTCATCTAGCTACTAAAAAAAGTAGTTGTGACCCCCATTGTTGGAAGAACCCATATTCCAGGTAGGTTAGGAACTCTTGTATTTTTTTAATTGCTGCTATTTCAGAATGAAGGATTTTCCCCACATTAGAACTTGAAAAAAACCTCTTAACGTTAACTCATAATTAGATGCATAATTCAATTTTATTGAACATTTATAATTTCTTAAACTAAAAAGTACATTCAAATTACTGTTTTAATATCCAAACAGGTGCCAAAATATGTAATTTAAAAAAATTATTTCAACACATACAGATGTAATCTAACCCTACAAGAAACAGATGAAAACAGCATTGTTTGCAAATATGTCAGTCAACACTGTCAGCAAAAGTGACTCTTGAACCAGCTACAAAATTTTGTAGAAGTCTGCAGTAGACTCAAATAGCTACTAGCAGATTCTTCGTATGGATTTTGTATGCTCAAAAGTCCAGCACTGAGGAGCTGCATATGTTGCCACTTGCACATTTGGAGAAGCTGCTGTAACTAAAAATCCATCTTTACACTTTCCTGCCTAACTTCAACTTCATCAGTTCCTTCCATACTTGCTGCTATCTCTTCCACAGCAGTTGCATTATCTTTCTGGATAAATGTAGATGCCAGCAACAGTTCCCCTCTGTGGCCCCCCATGCTCTTGTGAGTCCTCTCCTCCTTGGAGTCATCCAGTTTTTTCCTCCTCAGCTGGAGCAGCACTGCAGAATATAGATGGACATTTTATTTTAAAATGTTTCATTAACTAGACTGGTAACATACATTGTTCCATCTATATTTGAAATATCACAAAATATTTACCTATTTGCTTTCACATTTGGGATTGAGGACATCCATTTTCTTCCCAAGAATTCTCCATCACAGTAAAGTAATGTTGATTTAAAACACCATCTTTCCTTTTTCTTATATAATTCCAATTTGTAATAAAATTCACCTTAACAGCATCAACATGATTAAGCATAGAGTCTGATTTTTACTGGCAGAGTTATGAGGGCTTGCACTCATCTCGATGGTATTTCTGCATTTGGACATGTTACACGATAACTTCTGAATGCTGCGTCCAATCAATTCCAAAATTTTCAGGGAGTGTACTAAGTATCAACAGGCAGAACCCTACTCATTTTGGTGACAACCGGAAAAAACAAAGGGAGAAATGGGAGACACAGAATGGGTTTGCAGAACTAGCAGCTTCAGCCACCTCCACAACTGTCCACAGGAGCAAAGAACCGGTTGATGGCAGCCATTATCACCTTCCAGTTTTACAATACCCTCACCTTAACTCTGCCCATCCTCCCAATACAGTTTAAAAATGCTGACAACTCTGAAAAAAAATAAAAGAAACAGAAAAAGGATGAATAAGAATGGCAGGGGAAATGGGAGCACACAGAACCCTGGCGGGGGGAAGGGAGGAGCTGGAAGGGGAGAATGGTGGACCTGGCATGAGGGGAAAGGGGACCACACAGCCCCTGGCATAGAGGAGATGCGGGCTGGGGAAAGCTTGTTGGGGAGAGGGGGATGTGGAGGGAGTCAAGGAGCCTTTGGGTTGTGCAATGAGCTCAGACAATAGAAGCAACGTAGCAATAGTATCACCTGCTAGATTACTCCTATTTTTAAGTTGATTATATCTTTCCATATGTCTTCACTGGGGAGACCGTTTAAAATGTTAGTAGAACCACATTCTCTGTAAATGCAAGAGAGACTTATACATCCCTGTCATGCTGCTGTAGTTTGGGTGACAGGAGAAAACATTCTGATAACAGGGCATTACACGTATTAGATGCTAAATGTACTTTTTTATTATACATACAAAAAAAAAGAGGCTATGTTAAAAGAACACTTAGGTTGCCAGTCAAGCATTCGTAAATTAGGAAATACTAGATTTAGGGTTGTCTGTGCAAACTAAGTTCTGCCTCCATTGTGCATCTTTCCTATGCACTGAATGAGGCAGAGTTCTGTGGAAAAGACAGCATGTGATCATGCAGTTAAAGACAACCATAATGCATATGCACAAGGGGTCAAATAAGGTTGCACAGACAACCATAAATCTGACATTTTCTAACTTTCAAGTGCTTGACTTTGCTACCTAAATAATGATCTCTAATTTAGGGTTTTTTCTACATAATTTCCTAAGTTTTTAGTCAAGGAAAAAGGTAATATAATTTGTTTTTATGTGCAACTGTAACAATCCCTATCATGCAGTGTTTAACCCAGAGCCTTTCAGCAGTGGAGTAGAGACTGCAACCCCTTAAACTACAGAATTAACTTCATTAACATGCAGCAGCAAAAGGTGGTTATTCAGGATGGGTCAATCGGCTTGGGGAGTGGTTGAAGGGGTAGCCCAGCTGGTCTGGCTTTCCCATCCCCCTGAAATTCGGGGAGCTCCTGCTGCTCCTGGTGTCCCTAGAAAAGGGCCAAGGAAGTGGGCCACTTGGGCTGTTTGCTGAATCTGTGGGTGGATGAGGAGGAAGGCAGAGCCCAGCCTGGTTCCCGCCTCATGTGGTGCCTCCATAGGAGGGTATGGGACACTGGGGCCATGAGCCATGTCCAGGTGAGGGGACCTCAGCTCTTCCCCTTCCCCTCTCCAGCTGCTTTGGAAGCTCCTACTAGTTCCCAGTATGTCTGCTGTTGTAGTAGCAGCAACAGCATGAGCCTGGCATGAGCCACGAGCATGCTGCCAACATTTTCCTGAGGAATGCAAGCAAAAGGTGGCATTTTCTAAACAGCCTGTAACATAGCAAAAGCTGAACACAATTTCATGGGACAAAGAAAAGGTACTTCCCTAGCCTAATGGCATGTCCCCATGTCAAATATCAAAAGTTCACCTCAAACAATAGAAAGGTGATAGAAATGTCCTGAGAGTTCTTTACAGAGGAAAGTGTTAGGCAATTTAAGTATAAGGGTCGTTACCAATTCCCCCTGTAATAACTTCAGTCTGGTCTACTCCTAAAAATTAGATCAACCTAGACTGACATTGCTTGGGGGCTGTGAAAAATTTTGTGCCCTGGGCAGTATAGTTAGGTCAAGCTAACCCCTGCTGTAGATGCATCTAGGTCAGAGGTGGGCAAACTACGGCCCGTGCACCAATTCCAGCCCATGGGACCATCCTGCCCAGCCCTTGAGCTCCCAGCCGGGGAGGCTAGCCAGCCCCGGCCCCTCCCCTGCTGTCCCCTCTCCCCCGCAGCCTCACCTCACCACGCCGCCAGTGCTCTGGTCCGCCGCTCCTGGCATGTGGTGCGGCTGGCTCCGGCTGGGCTGCGAGCTCCTGACGCTCAGTGATTTTTCAGGCTTATCACAGTACTAAATTTTGTATTCTTCACAATACTGTAGACATAATTCACTCAATCTTTTTTGTACTATTTACTTAAACATATTAAGAAACCTTACTAGAATTATACAACAATTGAAGTGATCTTCCAGAATAAGACAGCATGCGAAAGAAATTCAAGTTCTGAGACGCAGCCAATTCTGGCCCATTTTAGTTTGCTAAGAACCTGGGGAAAAAGTATATATATCTCTATCTTTTCATTGCCTGCTACATTTACCACTGCCAGCATTCTGCTACCTACAATGTGACTAGACAAAAGGACATGGTGATACCTTGTTACAAATGCTCTCTGAAACATTGTCCTTTATACTCTTACCAGTAAGTATATGAGACTCTAGAGCAGGGGACGGCACATCTGGGTATGGAAATTGTATGGTGGGCCATGAATGCTCATGAAATTGGGGGTTGGGGGGCGGGAGGACTCTGGCTGCGGGCTCTGGGGATGAGGGGTTTGGGGTGCAGGAGGGTGCTCCAGGCTGGGACCGAGGGGTTCAGAGGGCGGGAGGAGGATCAGGGCTGGGGCCAAGGGTCAGGCTCCGGGAGGTGCTCACCTCAATCAGGTCCCGGAAACAGCGGCATGTCCCTCCTCCAGCTCCTATGTGGAGGCGCAGCCAGGCTGCTCTGCGTATTCCCCTGTCCGCAGGCACCGCCCCTGCAGCTCCCACTGGCTGTGATTCCTGGCCAATGGGAGCTGTGGGGGTGGCGCTTGGGGTGGGGACAGTGCCCCTGCATAGAAGCTGGAGGGGGGGGGGGATGTGCTGCTGCTTCCAGGAGCTGTGCGGAGTGGAGTAAGACCCCAACCCTGCTCCCCAGCTGCAGCACCGGAGTGGGGCAAGCCCCAGACCCTCACTTCCCGGCGGGAGCTCGAGGGCCGAATTAAAACATTTGGAGGGCCAGATGCGGCCCCCAGGCTGTAGTTTGCCCACCTCTGCTTTAGTGAGATGAAAGCTGAATTTCCATATAGAAAGTTAACATGAACTGTCAGTTTCAGATTAAATATTAAACAGAATATGTAATTACATTTTAATCAAGAGAATTATTGGATTATTGCAATAATCACTGAAGGTATACATCTGTTGTCACTAATTGGTAGTAAATGGAAATCCATTCTCCCCTCCAATTAGTATTAAAGTACAGGAACTCCTCACTTAACGTTGTAGTTATGTTCTGAAAAATGTGACTAAGTGAATCGATGTTAAGTGAATCCAATTTCCCCATAAGAATTAATGTAAATGGGGGTGGTTAGGTTCCAGGGAAATTTATTTTTTTTTGCCAGACAAAAGGCATTATACACATTTTAAACAATTTTAAACAAGAATTTAATACTACAATCACTGCTGAGTACGAAGCTTGGTTGAGGTGGTGGAATAAGAAAGTAGAAGAGGGTGGATTGTCTGGCTACTCCTCTTGCTGAACTTGAAAAAACGCATCTAGAGATTGTTTTGCTTCCCTTTTTTTTTTCCCCTTGGTAAATTTCTTTATAGCCAATCATTAGATGACCAACTCCCCTAATCACTTTGGAGCTGCGTTCCCTGTCAGGATAGTCACCACTCAGGATTTGCAAGCCAGCTTCAATCATTTGGAAAGCTTCAGAAAGACGTTTGGTAGTCAAATTTCGATGGGTTGGTTCTTCTTCTACTTCTTGGCCCTCTTCTTCCATTGCTCTCGTCACCTCTAGTTGCATCAGATCTTCATTGGTTAGCTCTTCTCCGTGTCACTGCAGAAGTTGTGTAACGTTGGCTTCCTCCACCTCATCAAAACCAGCTTTCTTGGCCAAGCCGAGGATATCTTTCTTCATAGCAGGGACAACATGTTTAAATCCTATTAAGTCACTGGAGACAATGAGGCAGGCAAGGAGGCTAAAGTTGCTGTAGGCTAGGAGAAGCACGTTGCGCAGCAGCAGCTTCCTCTACTCTGCAAGCACCGGGGCGGCGGCTCAACTCCCAGCCCGCCCACTCTACCCCTTTCCCCAAGCCCCCCCCCTTGACCCGCCTCTTCTCCTCCCCCCCACCCTTTACTTCACAGGCTGCTTCCTCGCTCCTACCCCCTCCCTCCTGCCTAAACATGGCAAGCCAGCCGATTGCCGCGGGCAGGAGGGAGGAGGGGAAAGGCACTGATCCGCAGCGTCTGCTCGGGGGGGCACCGTTGGGATGCGGGGAGCATAGGGAGGCTGCCTGCTGTGGAGAAAGCAGGCAGCCAAACAACATAAAAGTGGAGCATTGCTCAACTTTAAACAAGCATGTTCCCTAACTGATCAGCAATGTAACAACGAAACAACGTTAACCGGGACGACTTTAAATGAGGAGTTCCTGTATTTGTATATTACGTGTGTGTGTGTGTGTGTGTGTAAAAATGTCACGCAAGTAATTTTATTTTGAAATATAATATGCATAAGAGCCTATTAACATACAGAAAGCAGCAAGATAGACTATATAAATTACCTGATGTAAAGAAAACCTTAGCAACCAGTTTCAAGAAATAGGTTGTACATAAATCGGAAGAATTAGGCATGAAGCCTTGACATTTATTTAAAAGAGGCAACAAACACTATCGTAACTTCTACCCCCTTACAAACAATTACAGTGTTATATTGAGTGTAAGATCTTATGGACAAACTTTCATCACGATGGCACGACCATTAAAATGAGGATCGAGAGAGACAGAATTCTGTAAAATTTTTCAGCACCAATTGTCAAACTTGATTCCTCAGCCATTTCCAAATTAAAGCCAGAATCATTCCCTTCCCTATATAACAGTTGTATGGGAGCAGCATAAATATACAAATAGTGTAACTGGTACAATTCCAAAGTTGTATGTCAGAAGAGCTCCAGCAGCATGTAATAAATTTAATACTTTCATGCTGGAAAAGGAAAAAAAGTAACATTCTTACCTTCAATGCCCTTGTTGCATCAGAAGGATTTAATAGGATTTAAGACAGTGCAAGAGAGTCAGGAAAAATTATTTGGAATTAAGATGATGTTTCCAACACACATGGACTAGAAACTAAGTTGCAACTCTGCAAAGCCTGGAGAATCGTGTTAAGATGAAATTCAGATATTAAACAAGGCTTTGGAAATGGATCTGTGGCATCTGTCATTCATTTCTAGTGATACCAGAAGTGATCAACTGAAGTTATTGTGAAATGAGAGTATACCAGACAATCAACTAATTACACAAGTACATTTAAAATTCCAACAACTACAGATATTTGCAAAAATACAGCCATTCCCATCAAGTCACAAAACTTAAGTTTACACATATTACGAATAGAGATTAGCAAGATTTTTTTCAGGGAAGGAATATCCAATATTGCACTCCCTGTATCAGAACACTTGCAGCATTATATACATTAGAACTGAAACCATTTAAAGTTACTGAAGCTTTAGAACGCATGATAGAGAAGATATTTATCTCAGAGAATATAAATACTACTCTTTCACATATTGTATTCTTCTGTGCAGGGAAGATTTGTAAATTGCTTAAGACCTTTCCTCTACGCAAAAGGAAATTTTCAGGTGAGTTTTCCTAAAAGTTATCTTACAAAAAGAAAATTAACAGTACAAAAGCATTATGTGTCTACCCTAACCAAGACAGAGATATGGTAACCTATGTCTACAAATATTGTAAACTGTTTCCTTTGACAACATGATAGAACTGTTTATGGATAGTATTATGCAGCTCCACCTTTTATAGCACCATTCACACGAATATAAGCCAACTCTGTCTCCTTTAATTTTACATTAACTACTTACAGCAAGCAGGAATTCTCCACAAACAATTGATTCTTGTACCTTTCCCACACATCCCCACCCCACAGCTTGGAGACTCACCTCGCTGAAATCACAGTCACCAGGAAAGCTACCTTCTATGATAGGTGAGATAGGGAGCACGAGGCCAAAGGCTCGAAGTGTGGGCTTATGAGCCTGCTACAGCGCTTCCCCGGAGCTTGGGCCCGAGATCCCAACGTGGGTGAAGAGTTGCCTGGCATGGGACCGTGCTCACACCCAGTCTTATTCTTTCCCTTGTGGGAGGTTGGAGACTGGCCTCATCCCGCCTTCTTGGGCTTCTTAGTGGGAGCCATGGCTGGGGACTGGTGCTGGCTAGTGGATGGTCCCGGTGGGGCGCTGCGCACCAAGGTCACAGTACTCGGCGCCAAGTCGGAGCGTTGCTCCGGTGCCGGGGTGAGGGTCGACTCCATAAGGAGCGCTCTTAGATGAATATCACACTCCTTTTAGTTCTTGGCTTGAAGGACTTGCAAATTTTGCACTTCTCCCTAATTCGTCCTTCGACCAAGCAACGCAGACAACTGTTATGTGGATCACTAACGGGCATGGGCCTCTTGCAGCAATCACAGAGCTTAGAGCCTAGGGATCAGGGCACGCCCTGATCAGAGGCAAAGTCCTGTTCAGGACCTACAAAGTCTCTAACTATAGCTAAGGGAGTTATAAACACTAATAAAAAACTACACACAGTATAAACAGGCGATAACTAGTTTGTAAGAACAAGCACCTACAGCACTAACTGAAACAGCAACAGTTCCAGCACCGTCACTGGCGGCAAGAAGGAACTGAGGATGGGGGGAACTGGCGGCATCCTATATGCTGTGGAATGTGCACGCCACTCCAGGGGGCACCGGAGCTGGTCCCCTACAGATACTGCTGAGGGAAAAACTTCCAGCACCAGCGCATGTGACAAGCACACACACCTACGCTGAATGGACATAAGCAATCACTCGAAGAAAAATGGATAATATTTGTATATTCCTGATGTACTGTCCATCAGATTTCAATTCTCTTCAGTTTTTTTTAAATCATGTGATAACTGTAATGCACCTGTGCTTTGAACTATAACGGTCACGGTGTAAAAGTTATTTTTTTTGCTCATCTATATATTCAACAAGAAATCGCAAGAAATTCTTTTCAACAGCAAAATCACACAGAAGTCAAACTGGCAGATGGATGTTTAAAACCAAAGCACATGTATTCCATAAAAGATGCAATAAAGCCTCAAGACATTGCTAGTGTCAATTTGCTTAAATGCTCTATGAAAACTATGGAAAATAAATGCTCATCATGTAAAGTATCACTTGAACTAGTTGACATCTGTGGCTAAAAGAAGATATATGAACATGAAACACTTTCTGACAATCTGATTTCTCATTACTGAGACTAATTTGTCTGCAACGATTGTAATCTTGGACTCTAATTTGTGTAATATAATCTTTTATACTTCAGAGAATTCAGTGTTCTTTACGGTTAAGTGTATATAAAAATGCTGGGTCTTCATTCAGTTTCATGTTTTAATAAAGAAACTGTCTGATGTAACTCTCCCTCCCCCCTCCTCCCCGCAATTTGAGTTATAATATTGTCACGTATAACCAAAATTATAAGCAACTCAAATCTTTTGACACAGAGCTTCCAGAACACAGAATGTTGTTGTCAACCAGGAGACAGGAAGGATTTTTTTTCTGAGAGTGTAATTTTTTCCCAACCCTCTTAAAAATTTCCTCTAAAGTAAAATTTAATTTTGGGAGAAACAACTTAAGCAAAATATTCTATTAGTTAAAGATTACTGTTTAATAAAAATGTCTGATTTGTTAAATCAAGAGACTTCGCCCATTTATTTTGTACTGTTCAGATACAGTATTTTAAAATGATAAGATCTTTACAATTCAACCACTGATAGTCCATCACATCACACAAAACACCCAGGAAAAAAACAGATTAATGGAAATGACTCAACTGTAACCTAAATTCTTCAAGATGAACGCTGCACGTTCCCACTTATGGCATACACTAATAGTGTGGTCTGGATGCATTGACAATACATCTCAGAATCCAAGCTGCATCATCAGTACCTCCTATGAGCGAGAATGTGCAGAGGCTACTCAAAGGAACAAAAAAAGTTAAGGGTGAAATAATTTCACTGGAATCCCTATCTCACCCAGAAACCAGAGTAACAATTACTTTACAAAATCTCATCAACTTTAGAAAACTCCATATATATATGTATTTTTTCCAGATTTTCCAGTTAAGAGATGCAGCCATATTTTCACTGATCATTACCCTGTCTTACACTGTTCACCCAGGCTTAGCTTTATTCCTAAAATATAAGCAAAATAAGTAGGAAGTAAAACTCCTTTTTCTATTTGAGGGATCCATTTTCAATACACCAAAACAATATCATTACAGTATTACTCATTATAAAAAAAAAACCCAGATGTTAGTTGCTACACAATATAGATAAAAATATGGACTAGTATTCATTACATACACGAATCTACAATGGCATAGAATTTACATTTCATTACATCAGATTCATCGTTCCATTTCTATTATTAAAAAATTCTGTTAGTCTACTAACATGCCTTACTGAGAATATAGATAGCTCTTATATAACTAAAATTGAGAACGGCTAATATGAAACAAAACATTTTACATGAGCAATATAATTTTTTACTTACCTTTAAAAGTTCAAAATAGTGAAGACAGTGATAAACGGGAGCAAGCAGCAGCCTTGGTAGAACATATTGAACAGCTTCTTTAAAACCTTCTCCTATTGACTGGAAACAAAAATGGTCTTAATCTTAAAACAAAAGATGTTTTGTAACACAATGGTATATTCTTAAAAACATTTAAAAAAAGATATTGTACCTGTAAATAGAATGCTGCTCCAGGCTTTGATAACTGACCAAGAAAGTGATCATGAAAAGCAGGTCGCAAAATATCTTGAGCGTATGATTCATACGGATCAAATGCCAGTTCCTAAGAAGGAATACAAAGTAATTTTTTTAAATGGGTTAGTATCAAAGCTTCATGTTATTGGTAAAAATATGAAGTATATTACATAGGAGAAAACTTTATATATACTTTTATCAGTAAGCACATTTATAAAGATTTAGGCCCCAATTCTGAGAAGATTTAAGCATATGCTTAACGTCATGCATTGTTAGTTATCAGTGTGAAAAGTTAAACTCATGCTCAAGTCTTTGCAGAAACAGGGTCTCAGACACTCCCATTTTGATTTCAGTCTCCAAAGGTCAAGTTTGATACTTCTAAACCTTGAAGCTCTTGTTCATTTCATTTCTGCCAGTACCTTGTCCCTCCACCTGCATGTACTGGAAATAAGGAGGAATTATGATAGTTGGGGGCTACACTTCTCTTATATAGTCTCTGGACCTGAAAATTTGGCGGCATGAGGGGATGCTCATGCAGCCCCGAATGGTCAAAGCCCTTCAAAAATGTCCCAAAGACCTGCGCAACCAGGGGGCAATCCGTTAGCGGGGAACCCCTCCTCCAAAAACTGCCAAAACACACTTCGCAATTATGAGTGGAAGATACCCATAGTGAAACTGCTCCCACAGCCTTTTTGTGACTCAAACTAGTCTATAGTCTCAGAATCAAAGGTAGGTCAGTACGGTAAATCTTGAGAGCCTGGGAAAATCTGCCCTGTGATGACTGTTTCTTTGAAGAAGGTAGATGTCAATGTAGCCAGCCAAGACAGCTGAAACAAAGATGTACTGAACTACCAAAAAACATTTATTCTTTTTTTAAAATTACTCCAGTTATCTAGGACATACAAGGCGTATAACAAAAATAAAATATATATTATAAAAACAAACTTTAATGTTCTTACTTACCTCTGCTAGGTCTTCAAAACAACTGCCTACTAACGGGTGGGGACTGCCTTCATCTGTCATTTCTACGGTGTCCTCAATGTGGCCCAGTAGCTTCACGCTAAGTTCATGAATATCTGATATACGACTAAATATATTTTCCACATCCTGAAGGAAGAAATGGAATCATCAGACAATAAATATCCATGGTGAATAAGAGAGAGAAATTAAATCCATAAGACAAAATATATAGCACACAAAGCAAGCTACTTAATCAGTTATAATATTGAACAAACACTGATTAGTTTCTCAGCTAAAGCAAGATTATAAATATTGTAGGTAACTGACAGGTGATTAATTACTGACTCCTGTTTGGAAGAAAAATAATGGGAGAAGAAACAGAGAACTTAAGTATTTAACAAATATGGCTATTTCTTTCATAGAATCAAACTCTTTAGTGCTTCCCACAAGTGTTGCCTTTTGGTTTCCATTTCAAATTTGAGTCAAAAATAGTAATAACCCAAATGTTAACCCTATGCAGTATACACAGTATTACACACAAATCAGACCACCATTCAATTGCCCAATTTGTGTTCTGAACCCACTGGTGAAACCTAAAGTCTAGCAAGGAAGAAAGATGAACCTGGTGGAAGAGGTGAGCCAAACTTTTCAGCTTGGTTACTCTTAATCCAGTTTTCAGCAGCTCAGGATCTACTGCACATACCCAACTTTGTACACTATGAGTAAAATCCTGGCCCCAGTGAAGTCAATGGCAGAACTGCCACTGACTTCAGTGGAGCCAGAATTTCACCCTACAGCTTCACCTATAGAAAGAATGGCTGGAGGAAAGGTTTGGCAGAATCAGAAAGACAGTTCAACTACATGGAGCTCTAGCATTCAGAGAGAGATCTCATGTAGCTAAGAAAGTGCATGACACTGACAGGAAAACACACATTCCAATTCCCATGCCATGCCAGACTACTGGCCTATGTTAAACAATATTGCAAAAAACAGGCAGCACTTGTTGTTCAAAAAATTGCAAACTCGGCACACCTCCTAAATTTCTATCCAGTAATGCACTTAGCCAATTACGCAATTTTATTTAATTATGCAATGCCAAACAAAGAGGAAGAACATCCTTCCGGTTCCTCAAACATGGTCAGTTTATGACCTGAAGCATAAGTTTTAATCATCCTCAATGGTCTTAAAATCTTTGCATTTATGTAGGATTTTCATAAGAGGCTCTTTTAAAAAAGTGTTTTACAAACACTTTCCCCTTCTACTTACAAAGATCAATAAATATTTTTTTTCTTTCCCACACACACTATATATATATATTAAAAAAAAAGGAACCTGAGGCACAAAGGTTAAGTTACTTGCAGAACGTCTCACAACCCAGTGGCAGAGTAAGTGACACAGGGATCCCAATTCTAAGCCCTTTAATATTTCCACAATACTGCCTGTGTTTATATTTTCAAGGCACTTCAGTACTACATAGTGACAGGCAGAAACAGAAGACAGGCATGATAGACTAGGGCATTCAAACAATTTGGATCTTAATGTGCACTTCAGTGTTGTTGGTTATAATTGTAATACAATCTAATATAAAATGCAGTTTATATGGTAGCTGTACAAGTGGGTTGAGAAATGGTATAGGAGAAACTTACTTCAACTCCCATAACGTCAGTAAAATAGTTCCCAGTGCACTAAATTGACTTTCTAGGATGCCAGAGAAGTGCAAGGGGAATATAATGCTAAATGGTATAGGACACTCAGCCCACTCTGCTCTACAATTCTATATTCTGGATTCTAGACTTCTGGGCTGGGAGGGAGGAAAACATCCCCCTAATCCCTCATCATTTATTTCAGGATGAGCTATAATAAATTCCCATGCTGCCTATCCCCCTTTTCCTGCGTCTCCTTTCTTACCTCCATTTCAATCCTTACACCATGTGTGCATACACACACCCCTTTTCTCAGCCTGTTCTTTCAGAGTTGCCTTTGTAGAGCGAGAGGCAGCATCAACATAAGAACATCTGCTATTGTATTTTGTTTGTTCATCAACAGTTCTGGGCTGGAGCGACAAGTGTCGAGAAACAGATGGCTTTCTGATAGTTCTTCCTATACTATAGGAATGTGATGCCGGACAAAAGTTAGGTCCCAGAAATTCTCACCTATATTAATGCAAACGTAAGCTTGATATGCATTAGTTGTAACATCTATATAATACTTACATGAGCTGAAAACAATTTGGAGTTGGAGACAAAAGGCTCTCTAAAAACTTTTATAATGAGATTTAGTTCCCGTATGTACTGTCGAACCTCTGCCATAAATGACTTGACTAGATCATAATAGGTTTGTTCCCCTGAAGTGGAGGGCTCCTCATCAGATAAAGTTAATGTACTTATATCTTCTACATCTTGATGGAACATATCCATCAACACCTGTGTAAATGAAATTGGAGAAAGTAAGTGGTTTCTTTAAATATACACAAAAATTTGATACAAAAGTTACCAGTGGGAAGGGAAATAAATTGTTATAAAAGATATAGTTGAATACTATTAATGGAAGGCTTTGTATGTTGCCTTGAGGTTGGTTAAATATATCTGGTAAAAAGGAAATTGAATTAAGAAAAAATAATTAAAAAAAAACAGCTAGGTATCATCCTAATTCTAACTCAGAGCTACAGGAAAGAACTGACTGGTAGTTTGGACTGTTCTACACTTTATAGCCCATACGGAAGGGGGGCAGCAGGGTCATGCACATACGGCACACACACCTACAAGTGGGATTCACAAGGACAAATGCTTGGAAATATGCAGTTCGGTTAATGGGCCTGTCCTCCATATGGGGTAGGGGTATGGAGGAAGCAGAAAGAAGGAAATATAGCTTATATTATTTGAGACTGATCCTACTTAAGATGCTTATGGACAGAAGGTAAGGATTACATTACATAAAGGGGCAGCCTACAAGCACCATGAAGGTACTTGAGGGAATACTGTACTAATGCATATCTAGGACAGAGCATAGGCAAGTGTTGACATCTTCATGTCATCTCAGAGTTAACTGATAAGGCCGGGCTAAGTCTGGGAACGCGGTATGGGCCATGTCTGTGTTTGATGTGGTGAATAAGGCAGAGCCACAGAAGTCTCCCTCTAGCAGGTTGTTGCTTTGGGGCAAATACCAACAAGCTGCATGTTTGCTTCAGAGCCCTTCAGAAACCTGGGAGGTTTCTACTCTTTATGCATGGGGTTGTTGCAACTCTTCAGAAGTGTGACTGTAGTGTACTAAGAAAGGGAGGACTTGTGGCACCTTAGAGACTAACCAATTTATTTGAGCATAAGCTTTCATGAGCTACAGCTCACTTCATCGGATGCATAAAGTGGAAAATACAGTGAGGAGATTTATATACACAAATGTAGTGTACTAGGCACCCTTACATCCAAACCCTGTAAAGGCCAGTTTCTTGGCCAATGCATTTTGCTAGTCCCACCAACAGCTGAAGGAGGCAGATTAGGAGAAAGAATCGAAGGAATCAGCATCGTTACCACAATCATATGGCAGGTACCCAAGCTTCTGATGAACATCCACATACAGACATGTATCTACCAGCAATGGTGATGCAGACAGCTGCCCTATACTATTAAGCCCTGGTCTGGTCAACATAAGACAGCTTTTGTCAACCTAATTACGTTAGAGTACACACCACAGCCTTGCTCCCACCAATGTAAGTGCCCTACTACCCCGCGATAATAACTCCACCTCCATGAGAGGCATAGGGCTTATGTTGGTGTAGTTAGGGTGAGGCAATGTCTGTGTAAACACTGCAGGTTACTTACATTGGCTGTCATTCTTATCTATGTCAGGGCTCCATGCTGGAGCCATGAAATTGACGAGAAAGAGTTCACAGTTTGGGCTGTCACTCCAGGTAGGGTGGGGGGGCTCCAGCTAGAGCCCAGCTGTCCCCCTGGGATTCTGGCTCCCCACAGGGCTGCTGCCCCAGATCCCTGCTTCCCACCGGGGGCCCAAGGTGGGCAGGGAAGCACATGCTCCCGGCAGGGAGCTGAGCAGATCTGAGAGCCTGGGCTCCAGCCCCACACTGCCAGTGGAAGTGCTCCTTATGAGGCTGTGCACCACCACCAGAAGGAGGGGGTGTGGACATGAACCACTGCAGTAATTACTGCAGTGGCGATAAGTCAACCTAACATAGGTCAACTTAAGTTTGTAGTATAGACATGCCCTAAGTGTCTTAATGGTTATTAAGGTCTCACAAGGTACTTCACTTTCCTTTAAAGCTAAGGAAGAAATGAATGGGGGAAGAGGGCACAGTCAATACAAGGCTGAAGCAAGATAGGGGACCAGTCACTAGAGCAACAACAAGAAATGAAAACCCCAATGAGCTGATTAACACGAGTAATGCCAACAACAGACAGGGTAAACACAGTGAGAAGGGGACACAAGAAAGGTTCCATGGACTTCAATGGAACTAGAGGCTCTGACCTCTTTTGAGGGACTGATTCCAAATTGTGTGGGGTTTTTTTGTTTTGGTTTTTTTGAAAGAGAAAAAATACAGATTATTTGCCCTCCAATGTGTCAAAAGATTGAGACTAGGTGCCCAAGGCAGCTAGAATGCAGCAACGCTTGAGTACAAGCCAAAGGAATTTGGCTTATCGACCAAACATAGTCAGAAAGACAGTCTTCTGGACCACTGGGGTATGCTGGGGTTGCATGAAGTGTCCCAAATAAAACTTTGCACCATCAACCCCCAGGAATGCTCTACATTGAAGTCACTGTTGTCTCAAAACAGCAATAATTTTAGAAGTTCACGTACTGCTGGGGGGTTTCTAAAGGAAGAGACATCAAAATTCTACATTACAATACATTTAAGAACTAAGAATAATATTCAACATTAAGATTTTTAGACACCATTCAAGATCTGGTTAAAAATTTAATACTGCCCCCCCCCAAATTCCATTCATTTGACAAGTATGAATTATACCACCTACCTTATCAGCACACATTGCCACTTTAATGTCTTGTTTTGTAATTTCATAATGTCTTATATTTCGTACGTAATTCCCAACGAGCTTCAAGATATCTGCAGAAATGTATTCTAATACTGCTACTATGTAAACAGATACTTGGTGGTCAATTTTATAACCTAGAACTTCCTAAAAGTAAAAAAACAAAAAGTGCATCATTAAATGTGTTATACAACCAGTCAAATAACTAATTTATGTATTTTAGAATAAACTTATGAAATTATGTTTAATGACTATTGCACTAGACAGTCAACATCTGTCCATCATTAGTACTAGCAATACAAAAAATACTTTTTTCTATACGTATAATAAAAATAACAGTGGTATCACAGACAACACTGCATGGTTCATACCGACTTTGAAATGCTGACAGTGCTACCAAGCATTTATAACATGCAATACAGTTCTACTTGACACGATCTAAAAGCACTGAATTCTCTATTACTCAGCCAGAATAAAAGTATTGCAATTTTTAGCAGATAGGTATTTAGGGTTTTCTTTTTTTTTTTAAAACTGTTCCTAACCTTTCAAGATGTGTTGCACATGTACATTCCTCTCTTGATGTGCGTGCACCCCACGCAGACCACAAGAAATTTTTCCCTCAGTGGTACTCATTTGGCGGGGCTTGAGCACCCTCTGCTGGCACCAGTAAAGGGGTCCAGCTCACCCTGAGCCCCCTCAGTTCCTTCTATCCAGAAACTCCGATGCAGAGGGGTAGGAGGGCAAGTTATAGAATGCACATGTGCAACACATCTCATAGAACAAGAGATAGAAAAGGTTAATAACTGCTGTTTTTCTTCTTTGTGCATTCCATGTGCATTCCATTCTTGGTGAGTGTCAAGCAGTTAAATAGGCAGAGGGATCAGAGTTTATGTACACAGACTGCAGTACATCTCACCCAAATTTGGCATAATTTCTAAACTACTGGGTGATGGTATAATGGGAGGAGACAGTGTGCACCGATGACTCGGTTGCTGCTTTACAAATGTCCAGCATAGGGATCTGCGCTAGGAATGCCACTGAGGATGCTTGAGATCTTGTGAAGCTTGCCCAGTGGTGAAACACCTGTCAGATCATAACAAGTGCAGATACTTACAGTTATCTCAGATGAAATTCTCTGTGAAGAGACTGGAAGATCGTTCATTCTATCAACTATAGTCACGAACAGTTGGGTGGGTTTGGTCCTGTCTATGGATGTTAGATGAGCACTGGTTCTACAGTGTGTGTAGCAGTTGCTCATCCATATTTGCATGTGGTTTAAGGAAAATACAAGTAAGTAAATTGATTGATTGATATGAAACTACCGCAGAGATAGAAAACTTGGATGGGGTATAAATGCACCTTGTCTTTAAAGACAACCAAGTACAATTCATTGGATGTGAGGGCACAGTTCGGAGACCTTTATGGCAGAAGCGATAGCAATTAGGAAAACCAGCCTTTAGCAGCACCAAAAGGTTGGAAAGCGGATATTGCTGCCAGGTGAAACTGGATAGAGGAAAATGCTAAACCTTGCTGTTTCAGGTGCAGCAGACAGGCGAATATATTTTGGCTGGATGAATGCATCAGTGAGACTACCATTTGACAAGCCCAGAGAGAGAACTGCTTCAATTTTGACAGGTAGAGGTGGAGGGCTGCTACTTAATAAGACCTGGTGAACTTGCTCTCAGCAAGCCTGCTCTTTGGGATTTAACCATGAAGCTTCCAGGCTGTTAAATGAAGAGATAGCTGTTTCAGTCAAACCTGCTATCTGTGGTCCTGAGAGATCAAACTGGGGTGCAACAGGAAGGAGATTGAAGTTGCCAATTAAAAGGACCAGTAGAGTCAAGAAGTGGGGCTGGCAGGGCCATGCTGGAGCTAATAAAATAACCCAGGCGTGACCCCACTTGATCTTTAGCAACACTCTGTATAGGAGCAGGACTAGGGGGAATGCAAAGTAAACCTTTTCTACCCAGAGTAGCAGGAAGGCATCCGTGATAAAGCCCGGACTGTGGCCTTGCAGGGAGTTGAATTGGTGACATTTTCTGATATACTTGTTTGCAAATAGACCTATCTGGGGAGTCCCCCACTGCTGGAAAATGCACTGGTTACATCACTCATGGTGACTGAAAAATGACCTGCTCAGGTGATCTGCTAGTTCATTCCACACCCCTGGAAGGTAAGAGGACCACAGGTTGACTGGGCTATGCAAAATTCCCCCAAGTGAACTGCTTCTGACAAAGGAAGGACTAGCGATCCCATGCCTGTTGAGGTAAAGCACTGCTGAGGTGTTGTCTGTAAGAACAACAGATTTCTCCCTGATATGAGGTAGGACAGCCTGACAGGCAAGACAAATAGCCCTGAGCTCTCAGATGTTGCTATGAAGAGCAAGCTCCCTCAGGGACCAAAGACCCTGAATTCGGAGGGGCCCCAGGTGGACTCTCCACCTTAGAGCTACGTCCGAGATCAAAGTCATTGATGGTTGAGGGTTGATGACAGGAACGTTTGGACAAACACAGAGGATCCAACCACAATTGAACGAAATGAGAACATGCAAAAGTACCATGGTCACAGTGTTCAGATGAAGATAGGCTGGTAAGTACACTGAGGCCAGGCATATCTGGAGGGGCCTAAGGTGCAGCCTTGCGTGTTGTACATGGCCTTGTGCAGTTTCAGGCTGCTGAGATCAGATGAATTTTGAGGTCTGTCACGAGAGATCGAACAGATTGGAATCAAGACTCTGGGAGGAACACTCTGCCTGGGTAGAATCCAACACAGCCCATGTAAACTCTATCCTCTGTACTGGGCAAAGGATAGACTTGTCTCCAGTAATCAGTAGGCCTAAGGCCTTGAAGGCTAACTATGAGTTGAACACTGGATATAACCTGAGCTTTGGACCTGCCCTTGACTAGTCAGTCATCCAGGTAAGGGTAGACCTGCACTCCTAATCTCTTGAGGAACGCTGCTACCACGGCCCATACGTTTTGTGAATACCAGAGCTGCAGACAGGCAAAGCAGAAGCACCAGGAAGTGGTAATGCAAGTGCTTTACTACAAATATGAGGAACTTTATGTGCCCTTGATATATCGACAAATAAAAGTGGGCATCTCTTAAATTGCGGGAGGCATACCAGTCTCTAGGATCCAGAGGGAGAATAATGGATGCTGGATAACCATGTAAAACTTCTTTTTGAGATGGTTGTTGAGCTGATGCAGGTCTAAAATAGGTCTGAGATCTTCCTTGGCTTTCGGGACTAGTAAACAATGGGAGTGGAAACCCTTCCCTCTTAAATTTGTGGAATCTCCTCTATGGCTCCCATTTGAAGGGCAGATTAAACTTCCTGCACTAGACGCTATTTGTGAGAGGGGTCCTTGAAGAGGGACAGGAAGGGAGGGAGGTTGGGATGCAGGGGCAGAAAAACTGGAGGGTGTATCCCTCTTCTACAGTGCTCAATACCTAACAGTCCATAGTGATAGGAGACGAAGCACTGAGGAAATAGGAAAGGCAGTTTGCAAACATGAAAAACAGGGCCTCGAATCCTTGCAACTGGTGCAATGTCCTTGAACATCCCATCCAAATGCCTCCTTAGAAACTCCTGGTGGGGGGTCTAGGTGGGGCAGGCATTAATGCAGAGGTAGAAGGAAGAGGTGGTCTACTCCTATAACCTCTACTTTTCTTTCTCTGCAGATCCCGTTGGACAGCTGGAGCAGAATACCGGAGAGGTTGCTGTAGCCTGAAGTACTTCCTGGAAGTAGCCAGGGTGTACAACCAAAGGGACTTCAGGGTTGCCTTTGAGTCCTTTAACCCATGAAGCTTAGTGTCAGTCTACTCTAAAAAGAGCAAGGATCCCTCAAACAGAAGGTCCTGCACAGTCTGTTGGACCTCCCGTGGGAGCTCAGAGGACTGCAACCAGTAGCTCCTACTCACAGCTACTGCTGAAACCCTGGATCTGGCAGCTGAGTCAGCCCCATCCAGAGCAGCTTGCAGCAAAGCCCTCACCATCAATTTCGCCCTCACCCATCAGCGAGAAGAACTCCTGCCTAGCATCTTCTAGGAGTGTGTCTTTAAATTTCAGCATGGAGTCCCATATGTTAAAGTCATACCTGGCCAAAAGTGCATGCTGGTTTGCAATCCTGAACTGCAACCCCTTGAATAAACTTTCCTACCAAACAGGTTTAACTTTTTTTTTTTAGTCTTTTGATTTTGGGGCAGTGCTGTGATGCCCCTGCCTTTCCCTCTCATTGGCAGCAGATACTACAAGGGAGGAAGGAGTAGAGGAACTCAACCTGGGGTGGGTACAAAATACTTGTGCTCGGCCCTTTTTGAAATGTGTGTGTGGGGGTCGGGGGAAGGGATGCAGGAGTCTGCCACAGCCTCTTAACTGGGTCCATAATGGCCTCACAGAGGCAGGGCCACACTCTGAAAGGACCTGCAGTGGCTAAAATTTCAACCAGGAGGTTTGAGGATTCTTTCACTTCCTCCACCTGTATGCCCAGACTTAAGGCAACCCTCTAACAATTCTTGGTGTGCCTTATAGTCATCTGAGGGAGGTGACATGCCTCCTCCTGAGACTGGCTCATCAAAAAGGTGGAAAGAGGTGGCCAGCACTAGATGAGAATGCTCTTCTTTCTTGACCTGTAGGGTCCTGTTGAGCCAGGTCTTGATACCAGATACCGGGCTCGGTACTGGTGTCTGGAATGGGTGCTGCCCAGTGGGTAAGTGCCACACACCTTTCCAATGCCACTGAATAGGAGTGCCTGAATATGATCTGGAATGGGGGGAAAGCTCCACGGATTTCAAAAAGGCCACTGGACAGGTGTAGGCCCCCAGTGACCTCCTGGGGAATCACTTGATGGTATCTTGTGACCAGATCCCAGGAAGGGTCGACATGTCTGGAGACGGGGTAGTGAGAGTGGCTCCCAAGACAGGAAATGTAGTACCAATCTCTGATTCAGAAGACAATGACGCTCTTTTCACTGACCACGGAGATGTCATTGCAGACAGTGCCAGCAATCAGTGCAGAGGCCAAAGAGAAATGAGCATTGCAGGTTTTCCTTTCGATGGTACCAAAGGGCAAGATGTCAGGAGTATGTGAAGTTTGCATGGTACTGAGCGCTGTAGCAATCCTGCTGGTTCTCCTGCGTTTGCTGGCACCAACAGGGTCAGGAGGTCCCTGGCGGCTGCAAATGCCTCTGGCATGGTCGGTACCAAGAAAGTATCCATACGGTGCATACCACCAATGTGGAAGGAGCTCCTTCTGGCTCTGGAATCAATGGTGTCAGTGATGCAGTCTTCTGTGGTACCAATGCAGAGGAGTGCTTAGACTTAGATTGCACTCTATTCTTATTCCATGCCTAAGCAGATTTCAGAGCCTTTTAGCAGTCTGCTTCTTATGCCTCTCAAGCACTGGGATGGCAAACAGTGTTGGGACTCGAGCACAGTAGGACCAACCTGGTTCAGATGGAGGTCTCAAGGCCGCCTTCATAGTAAAAACTATAGCCTGGCTTCACAAACTTTCTTTGTGCAAGGCTTAAAGTCCCTGCAAATTTGGCAATGTTCCCCAATAAGAGTTTCCCCAAGGCACTTAAAGCAATCTGAGTGCAGGTCGCTCACGGGAATAGCCTTATTTCAGGAAACACAGGGCTTGAAGCCTGGTGACCAAGGCATCCCTTGGCATTGGGAATCAACTGAAACCTTCAGATGGGGTAAAATCCTAATTGAACAAACATGAAACTACAATAAAATTCAGTAGTCTGTGTTCTCTTGTGAGTACTTGGAAAAGCAGGAAGAGCTGTTCCAGCGGCTATCACAGGAGGTAAGGAGGAACAGAGAGCTCGGGGTCGGCTAGACCCTTTATATTGGTGCCAGCGGTTCGAGCCACTCAGATGGGTATCATTGAGGGGAAAATTTCCGGTGGAATACACACGTAAAATCACTCGAAGAACAATTTAAAAAACTTCTGGGAAGTATAATCATAGCCCTAAATGTATTTAACAAGCATACAATTAACTGAAATAGAAATATTACAATGATGATGATACACTAAAATCCAGATACTTTGAATGTCATGTAAAATTTGTTTTATTCCTTTTGAGTTACATTTCAGGCAATATACAGACAATGAATGAAAATGTCAACCTTAACTTTATATAGTTCTGTAAAAGATAGGTTTGCCTAATTTTAAGTAGCAAGGTAATCAATTATGATTTGAGTACTTACTTTTAACAAAGGATGGATTTTTTCTACTGGGAGAGATAATGGATTTCTTCGTTTCCTCTTTTCAATAGCAGACTGGGCATCAGCTATTGCCCACTTATCAATAGGATGGGGAAAACTTTTTTGAACACGATCCTTAGGAAACAAAACAAACGCTAAGGGCTTAATGAATAATCTGAATGTATTCAGCAAGTAGTATACTTGTTCAGACAGATACTTCACTGTTACAGATTAAAAGCAATTCCTTAAAAGGAATAATTTATTTTGATGCAACCGTGTTTTAATATACAGATAGAAACTAAAGTTATACCAAAAACTATATAGAGATACATACCCTAAATGTTGTACACTAAATATGTATTGCATACAAAAAACTACAAAGAACATTAAGGTTGTGAAGTTAAGCACTCAATTAGGAAACACTTTCAGGTGTGTTGTGAACTTTATTAATGTTTGTGAAGCACTCAGATGCCACAGAGATGAGTGTTATAGAAAAGGCCACAAGGAAATTAATAATTCTGTCTTCAGAGCAGGGATTGAATAGTGTGCGGTGACTAAGACATAGAGCCACACATTGCATAATAAATAAAATACAGAGTAGCTGTTCTTTCAGTGAGCACAGTCCATCCTGTGCACTGAGTAAGGCAGGGATCCTGTGGAAAAAAATAGTCTGATCAAATAACTAAAGACCATCATTGTACATACACAAGTAGGGAGCCAAATTAAGATTCATGGGCAAGCTTAATTCTGGTGTTTCCAAACTGCTGAGTGGTTGACTTTGCAATCTTAATGTCCCATTAATGTAGTTTTTTTATGTATAATTTCCTAGGTTTTTTAAAAAAGCAAACTAAAAACCAGCGGAGATACCCCCCCCCCCCCAAAAAAAGCAAATACCGTACAGTACTGTGTTAAACTAATAAATACATTAAGGGAAAGTTTAAGAAAAAAGATTTGACAAGATAAGGAAACTGTTTGTGTTTGTTTCATTTCAATTAAAATAGTTAAAGGCTGCATTTTTTCCTGAATAGTAAAGTTTCAAAACTGTATTAAGTCAATGTTCAGTTGTAAAATTTTGAAAGAACAACATAACTCTGAACAAAACATTATGGAACATTTCAGAGTTACGAACAACCTTAATTCCCGAGGTGTTTGTAACTCTGAGGGTCTACTGTACTCCTCATTAGAGCGAGGCTGTAAGCGCGAAAGCTTCTCTCTCTCACTGACAAAAGTTGGTCCAATAAAAGATACTGCCTCACCGACCATGTCTCTCTAATATCCTGGGACCAACACAGTTACAACAACTCTGCATACATGTATTTCTCATGACATTTTAAAGTGCTAATTAGACTATTCATCCACAGCATCCCAAATTAAAGCTGCAAAATACAAAAAATATTTTCTGTACCTCTACATCCAGAAAGCTTCTTGGCTGGGCTTGGCACAGCATATTCAACAACTGCAGAATTAACTCCTCAACATATTGTAAAGCATCTTCAGCTGAGGAAAGTTTAGGATGGACCTGCACCTGAACCTACATTGAACAGAAAATTGATTTAAACCTTGCACACTTTCCCCCCGAGTCCATGCTTTATTTCCACGGAAGTTAACTTACAGGTAAAAGAATTTCAGGAGCAATAGACCACAGACTTAAAAACTAAGAGAGCCAGAATTTTATGTGGCCTAAATCAGCATAGCTCACAGATTGAAGTCAAAGGAACCATACCAATTTGTGCCAAATCTAACCCACAGTACTGAAGTGAACACATTTTGAAATACACAACATTTGATGCTGACTTAGTTCTACTGCAATGTCTACAGGATATTGTCTAATAATGAGTGGGCTGTGAAGCAGCTACGCATATATATTTAAAAAAAATAAACATTGCATATTTTTCCCTTTCCCTCCCTTCATCTATTGCTTGCAGACTGAACTCTTTAGGCTGGAATAGTATGTGTGTACTATGTTTAATGCAATGTGAGCAACTATAATGCAAAAATTAAAATAATTTTTGAGGTACAGCACTATATTTAAATAGTTCCACCTTTTTAGGAAAATTTAACAGTCTTAAAGCTTTAAATTTAAATCAATTTGCCTAAAGAGTTTGGCTTTCACCAAAAGTAAGTTTCCTTTAGTGTTGTTTGAAGGAAGTTAAACTACCGTAAGTGCCAGTTGCACTGTTTTGAATACTTGATTATTCTGAACCAATCTCCAAAATAAAAATATTTACAATACATTACTTCATCGGATCTGCACTCAATAATGCTTCAAATTTTACAAATGTTAATGTTACACACTAAAGGTAAAATTTAGATTTGCTGTTATAGCTGGGAATAAATTCCCAATGACGTAAATATAGTGAAGATGCACCTTCGCCCCCTCCCCCCAATACCTGTTAAATTACAGATGTAAATTTTCTGAAATACCGGTTTAGTAATTAAAAAGTACTACCTGAAACAGGACTGCAGTGTAATGGCTTCTTCCTACCCCTGCAGCTAACAAATAGCTTGGTTTTAACAGTTTAGGTACACACGAAGTTCAAAGTCTTCGGCTATGTCTACACTGCCACTTTCAGTACTAAAATTTTAGTTATTCAGGGGTGTGAAAACACACATCGCTGAGCGACAAAAGTTTTAGCGTTGAAAAGCGCCAGTATAGACAGTGCTTTATCACTGGGAGCCGCGCTCCTGGCTATAAAGCTACCACTGCTCCTTCAGGGTGGGGTTTTTGTTTGTTTTTTATTGCCAGGAGAGCTTTCCCCCAGTGATAAAGCATGTCTACACTGCCCACGTCACAGCGCTGCTGCAGCCATGCTCTAACGTGGGCAGTGTAGACCTACCCTTAGAAGTAATATTTTAAAAACACCCAGGAATGTTGTTCTTCGAAGTATTCACCACAACTGTTTAAGTATTTGTGCCAAAGGAAGCTGATAGGTAACAACCTTCATAGTCATTCCAAGTAGCAAAACCACCAAATTTACTATCCCGCCACCACACTCCAAAACCCTCCATCAGTCACCCTAATCCCCTGAAATACCTTCCCTAAATCATAAACCGTCATTCTATCCAATCGGAATATCAGCTCAACATGCCAACATTCAGTAAATGATTAATTATGGAGGCATCATTAGTAGCTCCACAGTTAAGGCTGCATTCGTATTTGCACTTACAGCAGGAATTAAATCTTATGAGAAAAAAAGCATCAAACGTGCATGCATCATTCTGCCTCAGAAGCAGAAACCTAGTGGGCCTGCTGAAGCACTCCATGGGGCTTCATGTTTGAGGACTGTTCCTTGTTATATATCCTGCCTTTGAATTTGTGCAGTTTGCTAAAACTTTAATGAGAGGGTGGGTTTAGTTTGACAAATTATGTCCACACTTTGTGGGTCTAAAAGCATCTCTAGTAGTCACTGCTTTTTACCTTAAAATCCCTGGGAAATCATGAAAAACAAATCTCTGTGCAAACTGACTGACCAGAGCATTTATTCTGGATCTGAAGCAAATTTGATTTTTGCCAGCACCTCATTCTAACCAGCTTGTATGATATGGTTTTGGTGGCGTTTGTGAAACAGCAGGAAAACTACTAGCCTATCAGGCAAAAATCCAGGACAGCTCAGTTTACTGCACACTGAGATTACCATAATATCATATGTTAGCATTTGCATTAAATAAAACCTAAACCTTCCAACTGGGATTAGAGCACCACCATAGTAGCTGCTGTACAAACTGAGTAGGACAGTTTCTGTCCTAAAGAGAGCAATCTAATTTAGGATGCAACGGTGGATAAACCAAAAGTATAGGTTTAGCGAGGGAAAATAAGAAAAGCAGCAATAAGAATATGCATTAACACAGGCTGGCACATGATTTCAAGACTTGTTAAACAGTAAGCCTTGCATGACCTCCTCATAAACGAACTAGGGAAATGCAACCTAGATGAAGCTACTATAAGGTGGGTGCAAAACTGGTTGGAAAACCATTCCCAGAGAGTAGTTATCAGTGTTTCACAATCATGCTGGAAGGATGTAACAAGAGGGATCCCGCAGGGATCAGTTCTAGGTCCAGTTCCATTCAATATCTTCATCAATTATTTAGATAATAGCATAGAGAGTACACTTATAAAGTTTGCGGATGATACCAAGCTGCGAGGGGTTGCAGGTGCTGTGGAGGATAAGATCAAAATTCAAAATGGTCTGGACAAACTGGAGAAATGGTCTGAAGTAAATAGGATGAAATTCAATAAGGACAAATGCGAAGTACTCCACTTAGGCAGGAACAATCAGTTGCACACATACAAAATGGGAAATGACTGCCTAGGAAGGAGTGCTGCAGAAAGGGATCTGGGGGTCATAGTGGACCACAAGCTAAATGAGTCAACAGTGTAACGCTGTTGCAAAAAAAAGCAAACATCGTTCTGGGATATATTAGCAGGAGTATTGTAAGCAAGACATGAGAAGTAATTCTTCCACTCTACTCTGCACTGATTAGGCCTCAGCTGGAGTATTGTGTTCAATTCTGGGCACGACATTTTAGGAAGGATGTGGACAAACTGGAGAGAATCCAGAGAATAGACACAAAAATGATTAAAGGTCTAGATAACACCTATGAGGGAAGATTGAAAAAACTGGGTTTGTTTAGTCTGGAAAAGAGAAGACTGAGGGAGGACATAACAGTTTTCAAGTACATTACAAGGAGGAGGCAGAAAAACTGCTTTTTCTTAACCTCTGAGGATAGGACAAGCAGCAAAGGCCTTAAATTGCAGCAAGGGAGGTTTAGGTTGGACATTAGGAAAAACTTCCTAACTGTCAGGGTGGTTGAGCACTGGAATAAACTGCGCAGGGAGGTTGTGAAATCTCCATCATTGGAGATTTTTAAGAGTAGGTTGGACAAACACCTGTCAGGGATGGTCTAGATCAGAGGTTCTCAAACTGTGGTCTGCAGACATTCAGATGGTCTGCGGATAGTTCCCTCTAAGGTTCGCGCCTGGGCAGCCTCACACGAGAGAATGAAGGGCCACCCACCTAACTAGTGGAGCCGCACAGTCGTGGCTCCACTAATTAGGTGCCTGGACCCTGGAGAAGACACACACGTAAGGTGAAGTGTTGGCCTTGGGGTGAGGGGACAATGGGGTAAGAAAAGGGGGTGGGGAGAATTTGGGATGTGTAGGGCTGAGGCGGTCAGAGAAAAAGGCGACTTTCCCCAGCTCCAGGGCTGTGGCTGCCGGGGAGAGACAGCCCTCCTTCCCAGCCTCAGCTCTGTGGCTGTTGTGGTGTGGGAGAAACCTCCCTCCTTCCCAGCTCCAGCTTGGGGGCTGCCATAGCTGGGGAGAGAGGACACATCCATCACATTAGAAAGGCAAGACTACAGACGCTCCCCGACTTATGCAATCATTCTGTCCCGGAAAGCCTTGTGTAACTTGGATTTTGCGTAAATTGGAAACGTATACCCGTACGTTACACAAAAATTTCCGTGACTCGCAAATCCTATTTCTGGTTTACAGAGCTTTTCCCGTAAATGAGAATTTGCGTAAGTTGGGTCTTGCGTAACCCAGGGAGTATCTGTACGTATATTAAAATGAGTCGTGTGTTTTTATTTGTAGAACAAAAAACAAACAAACAAAAAGTTTTTTTTATATAGTGCTTTTATCCAAAGCGCTTTACAATAGTTAACTAACGGTACAAACATTTAGAAAGATCAATAAGTGGTCTGCCAAGACCTCAACAATTTTCAAGTGGTCCATGAAAAAAAAAGTTTGAGAACCACTGGTCTAGATAATACTTAGTACTGCCATGAATGTAGGGGACCGGACTAGATGACCTCTCAGGTTCCCTTCCAGTCCTATTATTCTTTGATTCTATAAAAACAGGTTAATAAAACAAGTAAATGATTCCCAACCTTTCCACGTGACCCCGTGTTACAATAAAAGGGGTGCTCATGACTCCCCCACAGGCCCCATTTGCAGGCCCAGGTGACGAACCCATGCAATCACAGAATCACAGGGTTAAAAGGGACCACAAAAGTTTTCTAGTTTAACCCCTTGGCAAGATGCAGGATTTGTTGTGTAAACCATCCAAGACAGACGGCTATGCACCCTCCTTTTGAAAACCTCCAGTGAAGAAGCTTCCACAACCTCCCAAGACAGTCTGCTCCATCGTCCTACTGTTCTTACAGAAGTTCAGAAGTTTTTCCTGAAATTTAATCTAAATCTGCTAAACTGTAGTTTGAACCCATTGTCTTTTGTCCTGCCCTCAGTGGCAAAAGAGAACAACTTTTCTCCATCTTTTTTATGGCAGCCTTTCAAGTATCTGAAGACCACCATCAAATCCCACCTTAATCTCCTCTTCTCCAAACTAAACATACCCAGTTCCTTCAGCCTTTGCTCATATGGCTTGCATTCCATCCCTTTGATCATCTGTGTCGCTTGAGTCTGGATCTGTTCCAGTTTCTCTACATTCTTTCTGTCATTAGTGACCAAAATTGGACATAGTACTCCAGCTGAGGCCTAACCAGCACTGAGGAGAGTGATACTATCACCTTTAGTGACTTGCATGCTATGCTTCTGTTAATGCAACCTAAAATTGCATTTGCTTTTTTTGCAACAGCATTGCACTGCTGACTCATGTTGAGGTTGTGATCTACAATTCCCATATCCTTTTCATCATTGTTGCTGCCAAGCCAGTTTCCCCCCATTCTGTATTTGTGCATTTGGTTTTTCTTAGGTGTAGTACTTTACATTTGTCTTGCTGAATTTCATTTAGTTATCTATAGCCCAGTTCTCCAATTTATCAAGATCCTTCTGAATTTTAGCTCTATCCTCCAAAGCATTGGCAACCCCTACCCCCAGCTTTTTGTCATCTGCTGATAACTTGACCAGCGTGCTCTCTATACCTACATCCAGGTCATTAATGAAGACAAACACCGGATCCAGAACAGATCCCTATGGCACTCTATTAGAGACCTCCCTCCAATCTGACATTATTCCATTAATAGTTACTCTATCAACATGGAATTTCATCTGCCCCTTTCTTGCCCAGTCACAAAACTGGGTGACTGGTCAAGAAAATGGCAGATGAAATTCAATGTTGATAAATGCAAAGTAATGCGCACTGGAAAACATAAACCCAACTATACATATAGAATGATGGGGTCTAAATTAGCTGTTACCACTCTCTGAAAACACTCACTCAATGTGCAACGACAGTCAAAAAAGCTAACAGAATATTGGACATCATTAAGAAAGGGATAGATAGACAGAAAATATCATATTGCCTCTATATAAGTCCATGTGGTACACCCACATCTTGAATATTGCGTGCAGACAGTCGCCCCATCTCAAAAAAAAAAAAAATTGGAATGGGTTCAGAAAAGGGAAACAAAAATGATTAGGGGGATGGAATGGCTGCCATATGAGGAGAGATTAATAAGACTGGGACTTTTCAGCTTGGAAAAGAGACTACTAAAAGGCGATTTCATAGAGGTCTATAAAATCATGACTGGGGTGGAGAAAACAAATAAGGAAGTGTTACTTACTCCTTCTCATAACACAAGAGCTAGGGGTCATCAAATGAAATTAACAGGCAGCCAGTTTAAAACAAAAGGAAGTATTTTTTCATACAATGCACAGTCAACCTGAGGAACTCCTTGCCAGAGGATGTTGTGAAGGCCAAAACTATAACAGGGTTCAAAAAAGAACTAGATAAGTTCATGAGGATAGGTTCATCAATGGCTATTAGCCAGGGTGGGCGGGGAGGTGTCCCTAGCCCCTGTTTGCCAGAAGCTGGGAATAGGTGACAGGGAATGGATCACTTGACAATTACTGGTTCTGTTCATTCCCTCTGGGGCACCTGGCATTGGCCACTGTCAGAAGACCGGACACTGGGCTAGATGGACCTTTGGTCTGGCCCAGCATTGCCATTTGTACGTTCACGGTTGTTTAACCAACTGTGTATCCACTTAATGGTAGTTCTGTCAAGCCTGCATTTCTCCAGCTTACTTATCAGAATGTCATGTGGGACTGTGTCAAAAGCCTTGCTGAAGTCCAGGTATATTATGTCCACCGCAATTCCCCGTCGCCACCAAATCAGTTACCCTGTCAAAGAAGGAAATCAAGTTTGTTTGGAATGATTTGTTCTTGGCTGCTAGCGGTTACCCCTTCATCCTCCAGGTATTGACAAATTGAATGTTTTATACCTTGCTCTAGTAGCTTCCCAGGTATCAAAGTCAGGCTGACTGGTCTATAATTCCCCAGCTCCTCCTTTCCCTGCTTTTTAAAGATGGGCACTATGTTAGCCCTTCTCCGGTCTTCCGGGACCTCTCCTGTAATCCATGAGTTTGTAAATATTATTGCCAGTGGCTCAGATTTCTTCAGCTAATTCCTTCAGTACCCTTGGGTGAATAGCATTCAGGCCCACTAATTTGAATTCATTCAGATTAGTCTTTACTTATCCCAATCTGAATCCCTTCCCCTTTATTGTCTATGGCAACTTCACTAGTTGCCTGGTCACACTATTTTTTGAGAGACGACTGAAGCAAAAGTTGGTATACAGGAGCTCTGCCTTCCTATCATCTTCTGTTGCCAATTGACCTTCTCCATTGAGCAGTGGACTCACACCATCATTGATCTTTCTTTTTTTGTCTGACATTTGAAGAACCCCATCCTGTTGTCTCAAACATTTCTTGCCAGCTGTAACTCATTTCTTGCTTTAGCTTTTCTGATTGTGTCCCTACATGCTCGCACTATTCCCATGTAGACCTCCTTGGTCACATGCCCCTCCTATTTTGTATCCCTTCTTTTGCTTTTTAGAGAGCTAAAAAGCTCCTGGTGCAACCACACTGGCCTCCTGTGGTTCTTCTCATCTTTCCTGTGCATCAGAATAGCTTGATGTTGGGACTCTAGAATTCTATCTTTTAAGAAATGCCAGACCCCTTGACTCCTCTTCTTCCTAATTGGTCTTTCCATGGGACCTTGCTTACAATTTCTCTGAGTTGAAATCTGCCTTTCTGAAGTCCAGTATCCTTGTTTTTGCTGTTCTCATGTCCTCCATTCCATGGGATCTTGAATTTTACCAGATCATGATCACTTCCTCCCAAATTCCCAATCACCTTCACATTCTCAAGTAATTCACCCCTGTTGATCAAAACCAGATCCAAAATGGATGACCCCCTACTTGCTTCCTCAATTTTCTGAATCAGAAAGCTGACCCCCCACACACATACTAATAAATACATGAACTCAGAAGATGAAGTTAATGTTCAGTTTACTGAGCTCATATATATAGCCAAACATCACAGTCCAGTACCAAAGATCACTATTTATCTGAACATTTGACTCCACCCTGAAATGACGAGAACTTGTTTGTTCTGAAATGCTTACCTGGATGAGATAAGGGAGACTATTAAAACAGCTGCTTAAACCTTTTACAAAGGCTTCAGAGAGTGCTAAACTAGTCACTGAAGTTTCACATCCATTTTAGAAGTTTTAAAACTACAAATCCCTTTCCTGCTCGGTTGCTCACCTTTCACTCCCATCTTGTGAAATTACCACTTTACTAGTTCTTTAATCATAGCCTTCAAGGCAGACAAGCCCTAGAGTTCTAATGCAAGATACAGATGGGGTGAGCTGAGCTCTTACTGAAAAAAAAATTCACACTTTGTTTTAGAATAAATCTACTCACAAGAGTGTTATATGCAGTAGAAAAGTGAACAGGTATTTTGTGGTGTCTGGCTACAAATCTGGGAGTACAACTTGGTGCATACATTTGAGGTGGAAAAATTTATGGTTATGGCAGTCATGTTATTGATGTATATAGCAGTGAGGTAGCGCAGAGGCATGTGATTGTTGTTAGAAGTATCAGTAAGCTTCAAATTACAGAATTATATCATATAAGTGACCATTTCTACACCGATAAGAGAAAGCCGAATGGACATTCTTGACTAGGCAGATAACTTGTCAAAATGAGTATTCTTTCATCTCTTTTTATTACTTTAAATCATAAATTACAATACATACATTAAAGCGGCAAAGAGTCCTGTGACACCTTATAGGCTAACAGACGTATTGGAGCATAAGCTCTTGTGTATACATACATAATACATTGATAAACGTAAGACAGAGTAAACATGGCAACAGACAAAAGAACAAGGGTTGTTTGGCTTCACCATACCTAAAAGCTTATTCCTAGACATGCCAACTTTAAATATTTATAGGCTAGTCACAAAATAGTTCAAATAAAGACTGAACTGATACGTTGAGTATTCAGTACTTAGAAGAATTGAAAGAACGTTCTGCTAGGGACAGGTGGGCAACAGGATGGTGTGCTATTTTCCCAAAGCCAAGGTGTGAGGTCTTACTAAGATTGGATAGGCTTCTGAAGTCAACAGATAAAGATCTATTGGTGATGGTTCATATCTGCACTAATGATATTGCATTGCAGGATATTTTACAGATAATAGATGACTTCCGGGAACTCTGAAGAATGCTTAAAAAAAATGTCAATGCTATCTTCTCAGAGATCCTTCCTGTCCCATGAGAGAAGGAAGACAGAAGGCAGAAGATTCTGGAGGTGAACTGCTGGTTAGGTAAGTGCTGCAGGTATGTTTTGTGGAACATCGGTCCATTTTCTATGGTGGGAGGGACCCATATAGTTTGGATGGCCTCCGGATCAGTAGAAGTTGAACCAACGTCCTCAGGAGCAGGCTGGCCAGAGTACTCAGGAGAGCTTTTAATAACAGATATGAGCACTTATTTGTGAGCACAAAATCGAGTTGCTAAGAATAATCAAGGAGGCAAAGGACATGAAGAGAAGTTACTTAAATTACCTATCCACCAGTGCTATTTTGAAGGGAAAAAAAAAAAAGATGTTCATAAACAACAACCACAGAGCTGCTGAAAGCCGTTGAGGAACATCTGGTAAACGCAATGCACAAGCTACTCAACAAGATTTACAGACAAGAGAGATAACAGCATCTACCCATAAAAAGGAGATAAGAGCAAGTGCAAGAACTACAGAGAAATTGGTTTATTGAGTGTGCCAGGGAAAGCATTCACCAAGATACTGAAGAGGAAAATAAAGAGGTACTTGCAGAGGGATAGGCGGAATTTAAACCATGAGGAAGTACAACAGGTTAGCTATTTGTGAAAAGAACATAACCAAACCTGTTACAACAACTTTATAGACTTCAAACTGCCTCTTTATAGCATTTGGCAGAAAGGGTTATGGCAAATTTTAAAAATGTAATGGCATCCCTTGGAAATTGATCAAGCTGACAGAAAACATCTACAGAAAGTCTATGAGCGTGGTGAGAGTGACATGAAGCTGAGGGAATGGTTTTAGGATGACCATAGAAGTGAGACAAGGATACATATTATTGCCAGATTTGTTCAACTAGGTATTGGAAGCTGTAGCACAGAGAAATGAATGGTAAATGGCTGTAGCACAGACAACTGAAACAAGACAAGTCATGGTATGTGAGAGGACAGTGCATAACTTTCGAGTCACAGGTGGTATTGATTTCTATGGCACCGACCAAGTTGGATCTACAGAGAATACTGGACAAGGTAGACCGGAAAAGCAGAAAATTCAGACTGAAGATCAGCACGGGGAAGACAAAAATGAAGGCAACTGGAAGGCAAGCAGAGAAGACATTGGATAGACATGGTGAAGAATGACATCAAACCAGAAGGTTTAAAGACGAACGCCATGAAGCTGATACAAGATAGAAAGTGGTAGAAAGACTTCAATCGGCCCCATCAATGCTGCTGAGCTGACCGATGGGATTAAACAAAACACCACACAGACAGCAATGTTAGGAGCCTGAGTAACGAACAAGGAATTGTAATTGCTCATTTCTTAACATAAATTTGATCTAGTTGGTATTACTGAACCCTGGTAGATGATTTGCACCAAGCTTTCCCAACTGATGAGATATAAGAGCTTCCCTTGGAGAACTGAAGTCCAAGATCTGCCTCACCAGGTATTCTTCTGACCCCTGAACCATAACGGAGGGGGAGATGGCCATATCTATCCAGGAAAGAAGCTGATGTACCTTTTCCAGCAGAGAAACATGGAACACGGGGTGCATCTTGATCTATTCAGTAGCAAAAGTTTGAAGGCCACCAGGTTAATCAGCTGGATGATCTGAAATGGTCTGAGATATCGGTAGTCACGTTTCCTTGAGGGCCAGGCTGTGTCCATGCATTGCATCAAGCCATACCTTACCACCGACTGTGATGTGAGGGGTGTCTTGCCAAAGGAGGTCAGTGTATCTTTTGTAATCCCTCTTGGCTGATTCTAGGTGGGTTTTCATTTCTTAATGGACATGGTGCAGGTGCTTACACAGGTTAGAGGCTAAAGGAATGTGGGAAGCTGGCAAGTGGACAGGTGAAAATGAGGGTGGAAGCCGTAGTTGGCATAAAAAGGACTTTGGCAGATTGATATAAAGCAACTAACATACTGCTAAAAATTTGGTTCACTTGCTCCATCTGTCCATCAGTCTCAAGGTGATAGGTAGAGGAAACTCACAGATTAACATCTAAGATCTTAAATAATTCCTGCAAAAAAAAAAAAAAAAAAAAAAATGAACTGCAGCCCTTAGTCAAACAATGTCAGATGGTAAATCATGAAGCTTTAAGATATGTTTAATCATATCTGTCGCCTCTGTAGTAGGAATTTTCCAGCAACATATGAAATGAGACATCTTTGTGAGAAGGTTGATGATAATTAGTATGGCCGGGTGGCTCTAGGAAGTCAGTGAGAAAGTCCGTAGAAATAGATAACCAGGATTGGGATGCAGTGGACAATGGAACCAAAGCGCCCAGAGCAAGAGGTGGGATGCAGAGACAGAAAAAGACTTGCAGCTGGGGATGGCAACAGTCCACAACTGTTAAAAATGCATGTTGGCAGAAGAGGGGTCTGTTTGAGGAATCGAATTCCGTAATTGCATCCAGCTGAGGTAGGACATGGTCGTTTCCTGGATCTGCACAGGCCTGGATTTGATGGAGCATTTAGTGGCAAAGTGGACTCACCCACCACAGTACAGGGAAAGGCTGCTGAATTGCCAGTACGCCATCTGCCACTCAGTGAGGTGTCTTTGCATTGCGTTAATCTGCACAGGTCCTGGCGCCAGGGGCTGCCTGTGGAGGGAGATGGGGATGGGACTGGGCTAGACTGGGACTGGACAGTCAATTGTCAAGCCATATATATAATTTAATGTCTGAGCTCAGCACAGCGTTTGTGGGAGTCCACCTAGCCCAACTAATCATTTATGTTATCGTCTAGTCCCTGGTGGAAGTGACAGGGCTGTGCTGTTTTGTTCCACTCTACATCAGTGACCAGATGTTAAAAGCAGGCAACATATGCTGAGCCAGACCAATGGCCTTGTTTAAAAAAACTGCAGGTGGCTTCAGCGATACAAGTACGGTTCAGGTAATCTAATCTGCGTGAAAAGGGACAAATGAACATGTCAAAATGGCCAAGGACCGGGCTTGCCTGTTCTAGGAGAAGTGATATCCAGTGTGAAGTGTCGTCAGTTAGGCTATATCTACACTAGCACTTTTGTCAGTAAAACTTTTGTTGGTCACGGGTGTGAAAAAAACACACTCGTAACCGACATAAGTTTCACTGATAAAAGCGCTGGTGTAAACAGCACTATATTGGCTGGAGACACTCTCCCACTGACATACCTACCTCCACTCATTGGGGGTTGTTTAATTATGCTGACAGGAGAGCCTTCTCCTGTTGGCACACAGCAGCTACACGGGAGACCTTACAGCGGTGCAGCTACAGCAATACAGCTGTGCCTCCATAAGGTCTGTAGTGTAGACGTAGCCTTAGTAATCTGATAAACCTCTCTGGCAGCAGGACCTTTGGGGCTCGTTTTATGGATACTGCGGCTAGATTCACTGGAAATGCTGAGGCTGCCACGATCTGTAAATGGACAGAGGCATTCTTAAATTGCAGCTGCGCAACTTGGCTTTGAAGGCACTGAACTAACTTCAACCTCTCAGTAATGGATGTTCTGGGGGTTTCCACCGTGGCTGCCGGACTAAGCAAAAAGAGGGAAGTCTGCTCAAACTGTCAGAATTGCAGGGCAGATGGATGAGGCAGGAGAAGATACTGGCTCACATGGAAACAGGCAGAGGCTGGAGCAGAAGCAAGGCCCAGCTGGACCAAGAACAGGCTGAAGCTGGAGCAGAAGCGCAGGGGCAGTCTGTCAGAACTACTAAGCAATGGGAGTGCTCCTGACCAGGTAATGACTGGATGCTACTCAGCAGACTAGAGAAACTACTTCCCAAGGCAGGTATATAGGGTCCTAACGGATCACCTGGGTCCTCGCTTGTGCATTGGCTGAACCCTGATTGGATGGAGTGGGACCTATCACAAGACCTGCAGGTAATTGCCTCTGATGACTCACCTCTGGCTCAGGGATGGCTTAAGCAGGCTCAGCAGTGACTCATCACACAGCCAGAATGCTTGTAGCAGAGCTCTGGAAGAACACACCTCCACTGTCCCCCACAGCACTGAATTATAAAATTGTGGAAATAGTTGTAATGGAAAGATTGACATCTCTGCTGAAGAAGCAAATGAAAAATATTTAGAAATTTGGCTTCCTTTCATCATTTACTTGGATACAGAACAAATCTCCTGATGCCAAAGTAAAGAATCCACATTTCTGAATATCAATTTATTTTCAATAATGATGGGAAGGAGTGGCTTTTGGATCTGTGTCAAACCACAGAAGTAGATGTTAGCCTACCTGAAATAGAAAGATTGGACTATACATTCAAGATTGAAAATGCTAAAGATGCAGAACTGGAAAATGACGACACTTTGCAAATGCAATTTGTATGATGGTTTATTTGTGGAAACGTTATGGGCAGGGGAGATGACAGAATAGGAACTTTCTGTACTGTATTTATATTAGAATTTTAATAAGAAATTTCCCTGAGATAACAAGAGATTGTTTGTGAGCAAGACTTCCCCCAAAGGCTATAGAACTACTGATAGCGTTCACTTGCTCATTACCTGCAGGTCTAAAAGCAACGTAGTGAAACAGGCCATGGTGAATTGCACAGCTAGTTGAATGAAGTGAACAGTTATCCCTCCTGGTAAAAAAACAAACAAACAAACCTTGACACTATACACAAACCCATATACACTGAATTGTTATCTATTCCTCGATACTTTGTGATCCAGCCCAAGTTTTGCTATCTTCAAATTACACCAAGTATCTGTATTTTTTCCAATCACCAACTTCAGCAACTCTGTGTGGCTATGAAAGACTAACAGAGATGCAGATTTAGTTAATCCAGGGGGTGGTTTTACACAACATCTGGTAACAAGTTGTTACCAAGTGGGAGGTTTACAGCAAGAACTGGAAGGAGGGGGGGCAGCTACTCAATTTTATCTTCCACCATCTGCAGAGGTGACAGGAGTCCAGAACAACTGTGCCACAGAAGTTAATATAAGGAATTATCTATATAGGTAATGTAGTAGAGATGGGAAACTAATGACATCCAGTGTTGCTGTGAACAACAAGTCAAGCAATGGATTGGAGTGAAACCATTTGAAATGAAGTCAGTTAAAAAGATGTGTTAAAATAGTTTCATAGGCAGGCATAGCATGAGTGCCCCAGCCAATTTGCATAGTTTTACAATCACTTTTGAAGAAGTTTTTTTTCCCCCCATTACCGTTTAAAAGACCTAGACACAGGAAGCTGACAATAGAGGAGTTACTGTACCTCCGGAAGCATTCTGTGTATGGTTACTTTCATTATAGTAAATTGTAAATAACGAAAAATATTTTTCCCTCAGCTCCGTCAACTTAGGTAAAATAATTTCAAACAAGCGACTGATTGATGATGTCTAGCTACATCCTTAGTGTCTGTTTCGAAGCAGCAATAACAGATTTCGATCATCCCCCAGTCACCTAAGAGATCTCATGTTCCAGTTTATCTTCAACCTCAGGTTTCAGAGTAACAGCCGTGTTAGTCTGTATTCGCAAAAAGAAAAGGAGTACTTGTGGCACCTTACGTTCCATCGGATGCATCCGATGAAGTGAGCTGTAGCTCACGAAAACTTATGCTCAAATAAATTGGTTAGTCTCTAAGGTGCCACAAGTACTCTCTTCAACCTCAGACTCAGCTTCTGTCTGTATTCTTATCTTGCTGCCCTTGCAGCCTTAGCTTCTCAAACCCCACGTTGGCTCCTGTTCCTTGCTTTCTTATCTTGGAGGAGTGCTAGCAATATTTTGTCCTTTGTCAGTATCTTCCTTGAGCTATTGGAGGGCTTTGTGTTCCTCTGCTTTTGCTCATTCAAAATACCACTGATCAGGCAAGGAAGCATCTCAGAGTACACATCAACATCTTCCTTATTCAGTGCATTGCAGTCTACATCTGTCTTATTGGACTCTGTATCTGTTCTAGTGGAGAATCGGAAGAAACAAGTTAAGGTCACATTATCATTTGAACCGTGGACATGGAAGTTTGGAATGCAGCTGTTCAGTGCAAAGATAGGATATACTGACAATCTATATAGGGTATATTTTTCTAAATCTCACCCGAGTTTGACAAAATACCCTAAAAACTAGGATTTGAGGAATTCTTGAAGTATATTTATCTTAAGGAATTATTTTATTCCTTATTATTTCAAGTGTCCTTGGCAAGGATAAGTATTCCTTGTTACATGCCAACCAAATGTAGCAAGAGGGTAAGGAAAGGCAATTCACAGACATCATAATGATGAATATTCCACTATTGTATGTTGCTTTCCTCACTGGCTGGGAATATTCCACCCAAGAATACACACCTTGCCCTTCCCCTATACCTGGGTACTATCTGTATTGCTATACAGGTCAGAAACCTGGACTCTATTACAGGCAGACTTGGAGCAGCTAGATACATTCCATATGTGCTGTCAGCTCCAAATCCTGAGAATAAAGTGCTCTGACTTTGTGCAAAACATCCAGCTCTCAAAGATCTGGCATTCCTCCAATTGCTCATTATATTCAAAAACCACATTTGCATGCTCTTCTGCTATGTCACCGGGATTGTGAAAAAAACACCTCAGCACATCATACTCAAACTCTCCATCAATGCACAAAGGGGTGCATGCCCTGAACCTACCTGGCACCACCCACAGGATTGCCCCAGAGATTTGTGGATTCACAGGATTGAGTCAGATTGGGGAACTTCACTATGTGATGTTTGGTGTGACGCCATCAACCATGGTCACTCTAACTAGCACAACAATCCTCAAAAGACTACATGTGTTTGATGTTGCTGCTTTCCCCATCATACCAAGGCATGAAACATTTTAATTGGACACAGAAAAAAAATGCTTTCTTGTACATTATATAGTATGTTACTCTTCAAACAGTCCCATTTAAGTCAGACGTGCTAACCAACATGGATATGTAGGCATCCTTCAGTCTCGAGAGACCACAGGTGTGCACCCGAGAGGTAAAGAATTTACTCAGTTGGTTTTAAGACAGATGCGAACATGGCTGAAGAGAATCTCTGTCGTATGTCACATTTAAAGGTGATGTTTTGGACTCTGCCTTCTGCGAGATCTTTTCTCTGCTAAGCTGGACTGCTTCCTCTTGTAACTCTGGAGACCTTTGTTAAGCTCTTGTTTCCAAAGGCTGCAGTCTTGAGTGTGATCTTCCCATTTGTTCAAGTCCATGTCCATTTCTTTGAAGTCTCACTTGCACACATCCTTGAAATGCAATTTTGGGTGTTCTCTGAGTCTTTTTCCAGATGTCAATTTGCCATAGCGGATGCGCCCATCAACATGGGTAAGGATATTAAAATCTGGCGAGGTGACTGGGAAAGGAGTAGGAAAGAGAAAGCTCTCTTCCTTCTAGCAATTAGTTGGTGTCTGCAAGCTTCAGATGTATACAACACCTATTGACAGACAGGATACGTCTATATAGTGTTTTGGAGCCCACGGGAATGAGCCTCTCAGCTCAGGTCAACAGACTCAGGCTAGAGGGGCTCTAAAAATAGATGTGTAGACAGAACTGAAGTTGCAGCATAGCTTCAGAGCCCAAACTCCAGCCCACACTGCAACTTCATAGCTATGTAGACAGTGCTTTTTTTAGAGCACTAGAGCCACTGCCCTCGAGCTGGAGTCTGTCAACATGGGCTGGAAGGCTCCCTCCCACGGGCTCCAAAACACTGTAGATATGCCCAGGGACATGGGAAGGTTCATGAACTGCTAGGATTCAGCGCACTAGACATTGTCTCCAGATCTCCCCAGCTACCACCACCACCAATCCTACATACTGGCTTCTGTCTATAGGTTTAGCCCTCCGGCCATTATAGTGTGAAACTTTTACCAGATGCATACTAGTTGCAAAGCTGAACAATTGCATTGCTGATTTCAGAGTAACAGCCGTGTTAGTCTGTATTCGCAGAAAGAAAAGGAGTACTTGTGGCACCTTAGAGACTAACCAATTTATTTGAGCATAAGCTTTCGTGAGCTACAGCTCACTTCATCGGATGCAACCGGATGCACTGCTGAACGATTTGATGCGTTGATAAAGATGAGTTCCAAGATGAACTTATTTTCATAGCATCAGTTTTGTCTATCAGCTCTGATAGACCCATGGCTTTATTCTGGGGGATTCTCCCACACCACATTTGTGCCTGTAGAGTTTAGCAATATATATAAGTTTAGATTTTCCAGGAGCGTTAATGTTTAAACGTTCTGTAAGTCAGTTGTATTCAGCTGCTTATCTCTGGCCCATTCTCAATGGGATTTTACTAAAATGGATGCTGGTTAAGTGCAGAAGTTTCCATTTCTACCTTTATAACATAAATAATGGTAGCAGCTCGTAACCTACTATGCTAGAGTATGGTAGGCAGTATCTAGAATGAAGATATGAAGCAGATAGTGGTCTCAAAAAACAATGGAGCAGTTAAGATTTGTTACATCATTGCAAATTAATGGGTGGCGGGGGGGGGAGGGGGGAAGCTTCAGAACACACTTAGAATTAGAAATATTGGGGGTAAGTCTCCCTCTCATTCCCCAGATATACACAGTGAACCAGAACAAATGCAATACATAGAAACCAAAAGGAATACTACCTAGTATGGCAGGTTTCTCATCATCTCTGGCAGTTTACCTTCATCAACTTCTGACAGTTGGCCTCAAACTCCAGGACTCCTTTCTTGCTGGTCCTCGCAAGTTCACCCTCATGAGAGTTTCTCCAGCAAACACTGATAATTGAGATCAGCTCATTGTTTCTATCTTGGTGAGCAAGCCAGCCAAACATTTCACAAAAGCAGCAAGTGACCTGAGTGGTCCCACAAGAATTGTTATTGCTGGAGCTCCAACTAGTCTCCTTGATCTTGCCTGGAATTGCCTGGCACTGTGCTTAGTGCTCCATTTTGTGAGCATCTGAGACATCCTGCACCTTGCTGCTCCAGATCCCAGGCAGCCTTAGTTCAGCTTGCTGCTCAAATGTTTATCTTTGCTTCCTGCCATATGTATATGTGTAGCTAGCACAGAAGTTTACTGACCATATGTGCATTGCAGCAGCAAATGCTTTGGAGAATACACAGATAAGACTCTGTTACCACAAGTAGAACAGAACAGAGTGCCAGCGACCTTGGGAAAACATGCTCACTCTGGAACATGAGGCAAATGCATTGTGAGATGAAGTCAGAAAGACAGGCTGAATTGATACAACTGAAACACTTGCGACTTCTAGTCGACAGTGGGAAGTGAACCAGTTTAGCTAGAACTGAGAGCAAGTGTTTCACTCAGAAGTTCCAGTTAACTGTTAAAACCAATAAACTTGTAAAATGCCTAGAATGTCTGTTGTATGTGAAATAAGGTGTTGAGTAAATTTTGCAGTCTCAATCCATTCCAAGCAATGGTTTCTTGAACCCCTTTTGTCTTGCTTTCTATGGATAAAATTCAGAAGTGGATCAAAAGACAGCCTGACCATTTTTCCCATATTCCATTTCTCCAACACACACAAATTCTAATGAACTCAGGAGAGTGAGACTTACTGTTCCCTCATTGTGGGGGGAGGTATTTTTTCATGCTTTGTGTGTATAAAAAGATCTTCTATACTTTCCACAGTATGCATCCGATGAAGTGAGCTGTAGCTCACGAAAGCTTATGCTCAAATAAATTGGTTAGTCTAAGGTGCCACAAGTACTCCTTTTCTTATTCCTAATGAAGAATCCTTAGCAAAAGGCATTTTTACAAAAATATACTAAAACTGAAGTCACTAAATTGCAATTCTAATTAAGCAAAATATTTTCACTATCAAGTCACCCCCACCCCGCACATAAAACTCTTGTAGAACTTACAAGTAAAAATCTAAGTTTAACCTAAGTAAATACTATATTTTTTCCCTTTCATAAAGAGTTGAATGTTATTTCAATTTCAACCATACTGTTTCATATGAACAAAATAAACAAATATTTCATTATAATTAAAAATTTGAGCAAGTTCCTTAAAACTGGTATTTTTTTAAACAGCAGTTACACATATGTTTTAAACTGCACATATACTTGTCCAAGTAAACCATTATACATCATTAAAAAAGGAGATTAAAAACTAGCTACCTTGACTAGGCTGAAAAGATCACTTCTGGAACTAATGAACCGGGAGAAGAAAGAGTCCCATAAAAAGTTATAAACAAAAACAATGAATTTCTGAGCCAAACTGGAACGCAAGTGGAATATGTCCAAGGATAAGGCTTCACTAGCAAATTATGGGCCTGATTTCTTTGGTATTGTAAGACCAAGTGAGACTGAGAAAGGATAGGTTTCAGAGTAGCAGCTGTGTTAGTCTGTGTCCTCAAAAAGAACAGGAGTACTTGTGGCACCATAGAGGCTAGCAAATTTATTAGAGCATAAGCTTTCGTGGGCCACAGCCCACTTCATCGGATGCACAGAATGGAACATATAGTAATACATATATATACACACACACACACAGAAGGTGGAAGTTGCCATACAAACTGTAAGAGGCTAATTAATTAAGATGAGCTATTATCAGCAGGAGAAAAAAAACTTTTGTAGTGATAATTAAAATGGCCCATTTAGACAGCTGACAAGAAGGTGTGAGGGTACTTAACACAGGGAAATAGATTCAATATGTATAATGACCCAGCCACTCCCAGTCTCTATTCAAACCCAAGTTAATGGTATCTAGTTTGCATTTTAATTCAAGCTCAGCAGTTTCTCGCTGGAGTCTGTTTTTGAAGCTTTTCTGTTGCAAAACTGCCACCTTAAATCTTTTACTGTGTGGCCAGAGAGGTTTAAGTGTTCTCTTACCGGTTTTTGAACGTTAGGGTTCCTGATGTCAGATTTGCGTCCATTTATTCTTTTGCGTAGAGACTGCCCGGTTTGGCCAAAGTACATGGCAGAGGGGCACTGCTGGCTGGGTCATTACACATATTGAATCTATTTCCCTATGTTGAGTATCCTCACACCTTCTTGTCAACTGTCTAAATGGGCCATCTTGAAGACCACTACAAAATTTTTTTTCTCCTACTGATAAAAGCGCATCTTAATTAATTAGCCGCTTTCAGTTTGTATGGCAACTTCCACAGAGAGAGTGAGTGTGTGTGTGTGTGTGTGTGTGTGTACTATATATTCCATTCTAGGCATCCGATGAAGTGGGCTGTAGCCCACGGAAGCTTATGCTCTAATAAATTTGAGAGTTTCTAAGGTGCCACAAGTCCTCCCGTTCTTTTTGAGAAAGGATAAACGTCATAAAAACAATGATCCACAATAACACAAGAAAACTTTACCAAATTCACTTTATCATCTGCAAACGTAGCAACCAAAGAAAAATCTGCCACAATCTCCCCCAGGCCTCAGCAAAGGTTTAATAGCATAGTGTGGCACAGTGAGATCTCACATTACTGAGGTCATAAAATTTATTGCAATACATTCACTACAGTATGAAGTATCATAAATAAAATAAAAATAAGATGTCAGATGGTTAATTTTTAAATTGTGTTTGCAATATTTGATATCATGTGATGGGTCAGTCAGTCGTTAATGCAGATAAATGAAGTTAAACTGTTGGGGGGAAAAAAAAGGATAGTCACCACGGCTACGGTCATAGACATGCCCCAAATTGCTCACACTCTCTGGCTATAAATTAGGCTGTCATACCACCAGTTCAACAGGAGAGAGGCACCAACATACTAACCAGAAGTTAGTAAAATGCTCTCCACTTTGATAGGCTCCAATGTGATATATTTCCTATGCTCTTGCTCTGACTCTAGGGACAAAGCCTAGAGAATCCTTTACACAGGCTTGTTTCTTTCAAACAGCAACTAGACCAGTGGTTCTCATCCGGGGTACACGTACCCCTTAGGGTACACAGGGGTCTTCCAGGGGTTACATCAACTCATCTAAATATTTGCCTAGTTTTACAGCAGGCTACCGAAAAAGCACGAGCGAAGTCAGCACAAAGTAAAGTTTCAAACCCGCCACTGACTTGTTTATACTGCCCTACTCATTGAAATGCAAGTGCAAGATCTGTACGCCAGGTGATTGATTTTATAGTTCTATGGTAAAAAAGGAAACAAACAAACAAACATAGCCCTTCTCAGGAATGGTGGGGCCGCGGCACGCTTGTATCTCCCGTAAGCAAAGCGTTTCGAAGCGAGGTGAAAGTGGGGGTACTCAGGGCAGAGCAGGCTCCTGACAGGGGGTCCCGCCGTCTGGAAAGGCTGAGCGCCCCAGCCCTGGACCCTCGCAGCAGCGCCTACCCCCTAGGGCAACAGCCCCTTCCCCACGCGGCGGGAGCGGGGCGAGGCGCCGGCCACCCGAGGCCGGGGCTCGCCGACCCCTGTCAGCCACGCGGCGCCCCCCGGGCGGGGCACCCGCGGCCGCCCCCCGGCCCGCGGCCTCGCCCCTCCCCCTCACCTTTTTGAGGGCCGGCACCAGCAGCCCCCGCCACTTGGGCGCGTTCTCCTCGCTGAAGAACTCGTAGAGCAGCGGCGGCGCCTGCATCCTGCCGCTGGCGGGCTCCTCGCGGGGCCCGGCCCGGCCCGGGGCGGGCGCGATCAGTGGGCGGCCCGGCGCGGCGGCCGCGGGCAGCCGGAGGAGGGCAGCGGCAGCACCCGCCAGCGGCAGGACTCAGCGCCGGGGGGCGGCGGCATCCCAGCACCCCACCCCCTCCGGGTCTCTCCTCAGCGCCCGCCCCGGGCAGGGCCCCGAGGCCGGAGAGCGCTCGGCGGGGCGGCGCGGGGAGGCGAGCGGCCACCCTGCCCCGCCGGCCGCACGGGCATGCCCGGCCCGGCCCGGCCCCACGGAAGCGCGCGGACGGCCCGGCCCGCTCGCGCTGCAGGGCGGAGGGTCACGCGCCGCCTCACATGCCCCGGGGGCGGGGTCTGCGCCGGGAGCTCGAGCGCGGCTGGAATTCTCGGGGCTTTTTCCCTCGCCCTGACGGTTACTCCCGAGGGCGCGTGCGCGGTGAGGGTCGGCCGACAAGCGCAGGCGCGAGGCGTATGCTCCGCCCACTCGCCCTGCGCCAGGGCGGAAGCGCGGGTCAGGCGGAGCCGTCAGGTAGCTCAGCGGAGTGCCGAGTGCCTCGCTGGGCCGGCGGCGGAGCGGTTCCTCAGACAGCGCCCCCTGCAGGTCAGGAGGGGCCCCGAGCACCTTAGGGTGCAGCACCTCCCTCGTCCCAGCCCCGCCCATGACAACCCCCTGACCCTGCTGGGGGGGGGGGGAAGAGGCGGGAGGAGAACCCAGGCGCCCGGGGGGGCCTGTCCCCTGCTCTAAGCACTGGCCTTGTGACCAGCACCCCCCAGCCACCACCTCCCTGGGCGCCCTGCTTGGGGCAGCTGCCAAGCCCCCCCCCCCCGTTTCTCACTCCCAGGAGCGGAGCTGGGGTGTGACTGCCCTGGGGAAGGATGGCCCAGTGGTTGGGGAGACATGGGGTCAGGTCCTGAATCCACCGCAGACTCCCCCCCCCCCGGGTCCTCAGGCCAGTCGCAGCCCTGCTCCGTGCCTCAGTTTCCCCATAGAACAGGGTAATTGGAACTGACCTCCTTTGTGAAATCAAAGCTGAGGAGAGACACCCCCCACCCCGTCCGGGGGTGCTAGAACTCAAGGGGGGCACCCCCTAACCCCACATGGCCTTGGGGGGGAAATTGCAGAGAGGTGCCAGACAGCAACTCCAGCTCCACCAGGAGCAGAAGCAGCCAAAACCGAGACAGGGAGAGAACTTCCTACAGTTTTGACTGAACTGTCTTGGGCCAACGCCCCTGCCCTCAGTCTCTCCAGCACAGCTTACCCTCTTCTCCCCACCTCACCTTTTCTTTCCATTTAGCTGATCCCCTCCCAACAGTGGCACAAAGAGGCCGCTTGCTGCCATCCCACTGGTCTGGTTCTGTCTAGGTTGTAAGGTCTTTGGGGCCAGGACTATCTGGTACTCTTTCTACATCACCTAGCACAATGCGGCCCCATTATTGGTGGCCCTTAGTATTAACCATGTTTATGATACTGCCTAATTATATTTAAAAGCTACATAGCTGTAAAATTGAGTAATAGCACTGGCCTACCTCACCAGCATAATTGTGAGGATAAATATTGTATCTAAATCAGGGTGGATTTGATTTAAATCACTAGTCAGGAAGACTATTTAATCATGAATTTCTACATAAAAGTGCATTCTTGTTGGCTATTGTAACCTTAATAGATATTCTTCACAACTCAGAGATAGAGGAGACCCAAACTGGGTCTCTTATGGCCTGCTGCCATTATAGGTTTTCCCTTCTAGTGAATGGTATGGTAGATCTCAAATCAATGAAGGCTACACTCAAAAAGACCTCAAGACTTCTGGAATATGCTGCTCAAAGAGTTTCACTTTTGTTTCTATTGCGTGTCCCTCCCTTCTCACATTTATCTCCAGACTTCTTTTCCTTATCCAGACCTTCTATTCATTGAACTTTTCGAAACTGCACTTTGAGACAGAGGTAAGGGATTGACTCTGTGTACACAAATTTGCAGAGGGACAAGGGGGTTGAGGTCTGTTATTTCTCACCTCTATATATTATTTATTTAAAAACATTTTTTCTGTTTACAAGCATGTTCTCTCTGGAAATACAAATCCACAGTCTGAGAACTGCAAAACTAAGCATCTCTCATGGTATCTTCTAGACTTAGCACTGAGTCCCATTGGGTAGCTAGAAAGATTAATCTAAATAATCTATACAGAAAGCCCTGGAACCCTAATCCATGAACTATTACATAAATATATTGTCTCATACTATAGAATTAAAATTTATAATCCCTATTCCATGATGAGATATCTTTGAGCCATAATGTATCTTAATTAAAACTATCTTTAGACAGGTTTCAGAGTAACAGCCGTGTTAGTCTGTATTTGCAAAAAGAAAAGGAGTACTTGTGGCACCTTAGAGACTAACACATTTATTTGACCATAAACTTTTGTGAAATGAAGTGAGCTGTAGCTCACAAAAGCTTATGCTCAAATAAATGTGTTAGTCTCTAGGTGCCACAAGTACTCCTTATCTTTAGACAGGTTTTTTTTCCCTCAAAAAGCATTTTATGAAAAAAATCCAAATTAAAAAGCCATTTTTTAAAAAAAGTCATTGATTTTTATCCACCCTGATCTAAATGCCTCAGTGTAGTATAATGGGGGCTTAGATTACTGATCTTAACTACCACCCTTGGAACCTTCCAGCTGGTTCTTTCCTCACCCCAATCAACAAGGTAACGCCCTGCACCTTCTCAAACACTGCTGCAGTGCTCCAGCCCATTTCACTTAAACAACTGCACACATCTGTGTCCCACCTTGCTTCGCAGTAAGGTGCAGTTTATTTAATTTCTAGGCAAAGGTTTAAACACATTACCTGAAAGATTACAAAATTTCATATTGAAAGGCTCCCATAATCTCGTCTCAATGTTATTTTGTCTTTTTAATATATTTTTGCAAATTTTAGGGACAAAGGTTTGGAAGGTATGTCTACACTACACTGTAAACCTGGGTCTGTGAGACCTGGGCTTGTGGATTTGGTGTTTCCATGCCCATGCTTGAGCGTCCACACTGCATTGTAAACCTTGGCTTACAATTGCTGGACCCAGGTCTCCGAGCTGTGCTAACGCATTCATACTGTGCTATGCAGACCTTCTGACTTGGGTTTGTGGCTTGAGCTGCATCCGCACTGCCAAAATGACAGGGCTCAGACCCAACTCACAGCAGGACTCTGGCTCTGACCCACACCCAACAGGGTCATAGGACCTGGGTCCTGAGCGCTTGCTGACCTGACTCAAACTGATTTGTATGTGGACAGAAGAGGGGATTGAGCTCAAACATGAGTCAGAGTCTGGGTTTAGTGGGCAGTGTAGACATACCCAGTGAGTGAAGCTGAATGAAGCGAGCATGTTATTTTTGCAAAGAAAATATAATTGGTTATGGATGCTGGCTGGATTCTGAAAACACAATTTCAACTTTAACGTTTTAAAAGGAAGTGTTTTAGTTGTGAATTAGGTGACTTTCCGAACCTTGGGCACTCCTGATATCTGTAACCACATTGCTGTTATATAGAGTGTATTTTTAAAATATTAGTTTTGATTGTTTTATTGTTTTGTAATGTTTTTAAAGTACTGTTAACATTAGCTCCCAACTACTATTTTCAAAGCTCATTGCACATCAACTTTCAAATTTTTCACTCACAATAAAGAATGGGAAAAGAAATTTGTCCTATTTTACAAGCTTTACAAATAGTCACCAACGCCAACAACTGTCACCCACTTTCTGCATCAGACACTAAATGAAACCAAATGGCCCCATCTATAAGGTGTCGTGACCAACTGCCAGGAACTGTCACAAGAACCACTCATTGCCTCTGCTGCCACCAACTGTCTCCACGACAAAAATTGCCACCAAATCTCACCAGTTGTTATGAAATGACAAGTGGCCATGAATTGTTACCAGCTCCGAAGAGAGACACATTGTCACCAACTATCATTACTGACCGCCACACTCTTCCGCCAACAATCACTAGCTATTGCAACCTCTGACCAGACGTCCCCACTTGGAACCAACTGCCACCACTTGTCCATCATCTATCAAACGTAACTAATTCTCTGCAGCTGTCACAGACTCATGAACAGCCACAAAATGTCCACAATTTTCAATGAAGCCCATCAAATGGAAGCAGCTGGTGAAAATTTCCTGATCAGTCACAACCTGCAGCCAACAGACAAGAATTATCAGCTATCAGCACCTGCCATCACCTGTCTTCAGTTGATAAGAACTGCCACACAGCACCAACTGCCTGGATTGTCACCAACTGAGAAATTGTTAAAGTTGCCAAATCTCATGACTTTTATTGTAAGGCTAGCAATATTTGACATTTTTCTTAAAGCCCCAGCTGCTGGATTCAAGTGATTATGAATGTCAGCTTTCTTTATTTGAAAGTTTCTAGCTCTCATGATTGCTGAGAATAACTTAAAAATGGAATGAGTGTCCCCAATAGCTCAGAAACCAGAAGCCAAATAAAAATAACCCACTTTTTTTTTTTTTTTTAATCTCATGGGGCTTTTTAGGCCTGAATTGTGATTTGAGTGTGTGGGATTGGCAATACTGTTGACACCAGTCCTCACCTCTACAAGACACCAGCTATTGCCATTGGCACCAGTTGTTTCCAAATGAGACCAACTATCACCAACTGAAATCAAGAGCTGCCAACTGTCACCCTGTCAGGATGCTCTCAACATTGCATCACATTCCTTTGCTTGTATGTCACATTCCTTTGCTTGTATGGTAGTTTACCCTCCTGCTAAACCAAAACTCCACCGCCATTCCTAGGTAACAAAAGTCCAAATAAATCTAAGTACAAACAAAATTGCAGTTGCCTAAATCCTCTCTCCTGTGGAAACAGCAGCACCCCTCGTGATCCCTCAGGCAAAGGGGAATGCCTCTGTTCTAGGTGCAAGCCAGCACCAGGGAAATGATGGATCTGGAGCCTGCCTTAAAGGGCGAGCACAGCCTGTTACACACCAATTGCCACCAGTATCACAATATGCCTTCCTCTGTCTCTACCTGCTATCAAACGTCATCCGCCTACACCATTGCCAGGAAACGTGCCTGTCACCAATCATTACCAGTTCTCTTCACCGCATACCCAGCATTAACTATTGCCAATAATAGAGCCAGTCAACAGTTTAAGCAAAAAGTTATTAAAAATGTTTTTAAACAAAATATATTATGAAAAACTTGACTTTTAAAAACAATTTCACTTTTTGTGATTTTTTTGCAGCATTTTGAAGAGAAAATTTTATAGATTTATTCAAAATTTTTTTAACAAAACTTGAATGTTTGCATGTACCAAAAACCCAATTTTTAATTAATGGAAAATTTAGATGTCTTCGTTTCTTACAGTTTAAAAAAAATTAAAATAGGATATATTTTGAACCCTAAATCATCACAACTTCAATTTTTAATTTGTTTTTTCAATTTTGTTTTGAACGTCACCACTTGCCATTAAACATCAGGAATTGCAAACCAACTTTTTTTGGTTTTGTTTTTAAACCCAAATTAAAAAGAGTTTGGGGCAGTTTATATTTCCCCCTTCTGTCTTGATACAAGGGAATAGGGGCTCTCATTATTCTGAGATATGAAGAATTGGGGATAAACCACCATATTATGGAGGCTACAAAAGGCAGTTTTTGGGGTTGCTTTCTTCACTGACTGGGAACTCTTTGCTCAAGGATTGACCCTGCTTGTCATCCTCTGTGTAATCTGTCAGGAATTATCATCAAATATTTTCTTTTGATACCACCACCAAGTGCTACCAATGGTAAGAAACAGCCAAGTCCTATGAATAACCTCCAGCTCCAACACAGAACAATTTAAACTAAAGGACAATGTTGGCACAAGAACAAAGTGATATAAACTGGCCAGGAACAAATTCAAGCTGGAAATTGAAAGGTTTCTAACCATCAGAGAGGTGAGGTTCTGGAACAGCCTCCCAATAAGAGTTGTGGCAACAGACAATTGGTTTTAAGAGCTGGACAAATTTGGGAGTGCAATTGTATGAGGAGGTTGTTTGTGAGGGTAGGGCTCAAAACCCCTGGGCTCACTTCTGGTTTATGTTCTTAAAAACTTATGACTCGGAGCTTCAGCTGATGACCTACAGGGGTCAGGAAGGGATTTCTCCCAGTCCCCAGTGTATTCTGAGAGGATTTTTTAAACCTCCTTCTGAAGCTTCAGGCATGGCCACAGCTGGAGATGGGACATTGGATGGGCAGGGCCAGAGCTCTGAGGTGGAACCAAGCAATCTCTTTATTAGGTGCTTGGCTGGCTGGTGCTTTGCCATGTGTGAGGTTGGGTCAGATTGGCAGGGACTTCCGGGGGGTTTTCAGGCAGGTCACTTGTCAGGATTATCTAGGTAAATCTCTTCAATCGTCTCCCTGCCATTGCAGGGGCCTCAGCCACTGGTGGCATCTCGGTCCTTCCTATTCTCTGCTTGTGGTACCCAATAGTCTAATGTGTAATAGCCTGGTCTAATTACAGTTATTAGGTTTAACGTGCAGGTGCTGAGCTATAGAGACCTGTGCCATACAGGACGTTGGACTAGATCTGATGGTCCCTTCGCGCCTTAAACTCTATTTCACGTCCACCAAGTATAATCAATCATGGTCATCACCAACTGACTGGAATGGACATCAACAGCTTGAAACTCCTACTCCCTGCCATCCTTTGCCGCCACCACCACCACAAAAGAGTCATGGATTTGGGCCAACTGCCACCACTGACAGCAGTTGCCATGAACTTTCAGTTGCCATCAACTCCCTCCACACGCCCTCTGTTACTAAACTGACTGATCTCTCACTGCCTGCCAAATTGCAGAACGTTCACCAGCTGCTACCGCCTGCCACCAACTGTCAGCAGCTGTCACCCTTCACCAGCAACCACCAACAGTCACATACTCCTTTCACCTGGGGCAAAGTGCCATCAACCATTGACAGAACCAAATCAGCAAGTTAACGAACGCATCTCCCAACCACTCATTGGCTGCTCCTAATGAAGCACTCCAATAATATACTCCCAAACTAGTTAATAATGGTCTTCCACTATGAAATTATTGACTAGCCCCTTCCTGGGTAAGTGAACTGTTCCCCAACTAATGCAGTTTTAATGAACCCCCCCCCCACTCCCCGATAATTATTTTGCTTTATAAACTTCTTGATAAAGATGCTATTGAAAACAAGCACAAATAGTCTAAATGATGGAGTTCTAGACTGTGTTTGGTACAGGTAGGGATCCTCTTGTTCTCAATCCTCTCCCAGACAGGGGGAGAAAAATCAAAACCCATTGGAATAAAAGCTCCTGCCAGAGGAAGGAGAGGTCTAGAGGAACCCCTGGCTTCTTCAAGCAGATGTGAGACACTGGAGGATAGAGAAGCAGTGAGATCTCTAAACACCTCTATGTGCTGCACTACACTGAAGCTAGACAGGGGTTTTACACAGGGCCTCCACATCTGGAGGACAAGGAGCAGGAATGCAGTTGTAACCACAGGCCCCAACGTAGAGAAGAGGATTTTTCTAGAATGTTAATTTTTGTTTTTCGGATATTTTAAGTAATTTTCTCTTGTGCTTAATACATTAAAACAACTTTGTGCTTGGCTGCTTGTAATAAATAGGCCAAAATCCCTTGAACCTCAAATTAATTATCTGCTATTTTTGTGGCAACAAAAAGGCATCCACTAATACGGGCAAGTCCCTAATCTAACAGATACATGTCTGAACCTGCTTCATTTGAAAGTGAGATGTTCTCTCTCTCTCTCCAAACCCTGTTAGCATGAAATGTTCTGTATGTGAAGGGCTCACCCTCACTGCAACAGTTAGCACCCTTGAGTTATTCCACTCAAGCTAGCCTGGTGAGCGAGAGCAGTGTCCACATCACAAACCACTTGAGCTACAAACAATGATAGGATTAGCATCTGATAAATTGTAACTCCAACTGCTGTGTCCCCCACTAGCTCAAGCATCAGCGATGCTCCAGCTTCAAATCTTCCCCCATCACCCCCAGCCCAGCTAGCTCGATCTCAAAGCACCATTTAATTCAAGCTAGAGATTACTGTGTGCAGATGAGAATCGGGTTAAAGGCAAAACTCAAATTATACCTTTAGCTAGTGAAGACAAGACCTAATACTGGCTTAAGAGCATGACAGAACTTTCAGCAAAGGAAGATTCCCCAATTCCTTTAAAAAAAAAACAAAACACATACCCTCACTCTTTCCTAGTCTTATCTCCTGAAATTAGCAGTACTGCTGGAGAACAGGATTTCAAATTACAAAGGCAGGGAAATTTCTAGCTGCCTCCAAACACTATCCTCACCAGAGCTAAAAGAATAAGGAATAGTGACATGTGAAAGAGTCCAGCCGCCACTCTCTTTTGTGTATCCAACTAACTATTGAGCAATAGCTGGAAGTCAACTGAAGCCTTTCCCAGAAGTTCAGGCATATCCTCCCTCTCTCCTCCAGAAGAATAATTTTGAATATGTATTTCATGCACCTATTCTAGTGCATTCTAAATGCTATGAAGTGCTCTTTATTAGCATTATCCAGAGAGGAACGACTTCCACCAGAAGCAGGGAAAGCTCAATCCCCCTTAATTATTAGGAAAAAAAATCCAATTTGCATATATTTAATTGTAAGAGCTGCAAAATGACCCTGATAATGACCCATGAGGCTCTATGGTCATGTTGATTTTATCCCCCCACCTCCATCCCATTCTATTGCATATTTTGGCAACATCCTGTTTCCTCTCTGCTCATTTGTATTATCTCCATCCTTCTCCATGTTCTTTTTTAAACTCCCCATCTCTCTAAATCTTCCTCATTTTACTGTCCCCCATAGAACCTCTCAAAATCCCACCTCCAAATCTCACACCCACACCTCTCTTCACTCATCCTTCCAGATGTGTTCTCAATAGTAATATGCTCTTAGACCAAGGAGGTGGGAAAGCAGGCAGGAATCCCTGGACAGCTTGGGAACAGAGAGGGTGCCTGGGGTCTTCTCTGCTGCTCTCAGGAGGAAGCTGATAGTTCTTTGCCAGTCCCAGAGAGGAATCAGAAGCTGAGAGTCTCCCTCTTCCCACATCTAGGCCTGAAGGGGAACATGGGAGGATGCTGTTGGGTGGTGAAGCTCAGTGTCGACCCAGGCAACAGAGGAACTGCAGCCAGAAGAGGGCACCCACTTCGGCTCCACAGACAAAGGCAGCCCCTGCTGAAAAGGAATTTAGCTGAAGCTAAAATATGTGCCCTAGGAAATCAGGGGATGAAGGGCAGTTCTGAGGAATCCAGGAAGCTATTGGTCAGCCAGCAAGGTGCCCAGTTGTCTTAGACCAGCCCTGAAAGAGTGCGAGACACTTACCAGTATCGTCTTCCTCTGTAGTAGGGCCTGTCCCATAGAAGTTGAATAAGGACATGGTAGGGCCAGTGTGAATTCTGTCACCGGTAGACATACCTGTCTGATGTATATCTAGTGGACAGGAGTTTAAGAAATAGTGACTTCAAACTAACATGTTGATCCTTGGAGATACAGTCTTGTAGGCTTGTTTGAGTAGATCATGGAAGTAATATGTATTGATATATATTTGAGTATATTATTGATAAGTATATAAATGATATAATGTATTGATCTTTACAGAATCAGAGAAATGTGGGGCAGAAAGGGACCTTGAGAAATCAAGTCCAGCCCCCTGCATTGAGGCAGGACCAAGTAAACCTAGACTATCCCTGACAGGTGTTTGTCCAATGTGTTCTTAAAAACCTCCAATGGAATCTGCATCACTGGAAGATTTTAAGAACAGACTGGGCAAACCCCTGTCAGGGATGGTTAGGCACAGACTTCTGCTCCCGCTGGTGGGTGCTCGACCCCCGCTCTGCCCCCGGCCACGCCCCAACTCCACCCCTTCCATGAGGCCCTTCCTCAAAGTCCCCGCCCCAACTCTGCCCCTATTCTGACTCCTTCCCCAAATCCCCGTCCCAGCCCCGCCTCTTCCCCTGAGCCCCCCGCCCCTGGAGTGGCTAAACAGCTGTTTGACAGCAGCTGGGCAGGAAACACTGGGAGGTAGGCGGAGGAGCAGGGATACGGCACGCTCAGGGGGAGGGGAGCTTGGCTGACAGTGGGTGCAGAGCACCCACTAATTTTTCCCTGTGGGTGCTCCAGCCCCAGAGCACCCACGGAGTCGGCGCCTATGTAAAGGAGGTATACTTGGTCCTGCCTCAGCATGAAGGGCTGGACTTGATGACTTCTCAAAGTTCCTTCCAGTCTACATTTCTAGGATTCAATGATTCTGTAAAGATACATATCCCACAAAATGCAGGTGTTAGGTCAAACATAGGCAAAATTACATTCCTAGGAGCTTGACCATTCATACATTCAGAATGCCCAGTTTATATATTAGGGTACATAAACATTTAATAGCAATTCAAAAATGGGTGTTTTCCATCAGCTTTTTTTTAGTCTTATATGGAAATTAGTGCCGGTGGTAAGCTATTTCTACAACAACATGTTAAAAAAAGTTTATTTTACATTATGTACATTAGGGAACATATTCAAAAGCATCACCAATCACAGTAACGTAGACCATACATCACTTTAAATTTAGTTTGTTCTTAGTGTATATTATCATAATAAAATATAAAGAACATATACAAAACAGAGCCAAATGTGTGCATTTTGCTAAAACTTGGCATTTACATACTCCATTGGAAAATAGCAATCAAAAATACTTTTGATCAGACTATGTTCCTGCAATATGAAGTAACCACTACATTGTTTGTATGAGGTAGTAACTAAATTATTTTGGCCATGTGTTAACACCCTAAATCAAGAAAATGGTCATCATAAGGCCAAAAAAAGTCAAAATATGACAAGATCTTTGAACCATTTCCACAGTGTGGAATGTTGTAGTTCATGATATGAATAAAACCATTTAGTGAAGACTTGTAATAATGCTAACTTTACCATTGCATACACTAGTAATTCAGACAACTATTGCAGTGTTACATTAAGGTACCAAATTCTGGGATTCATATCCATTCCAGAAGGTATTGTTTTCAAGCATAGAGAAGTAATCTTTACAGAATTTTACTTAAATATAAAAATACAGGTGTTTAATTGGTTTGTTTCACAAAAAAACTACCCAAATAAACTAAAAAAAAGATACTCTGAAGCCCAAGTCATATCCACAAAGTCACAGCTTACCTTTGTGACTAAATACATCACAGATAAATACTTTGTGCAAAACAAACAATCACACCAGTGTAGTTGCATGAAAATTAAAACAAGATTGTAATCTGATTACAGCCTTGGTTACAATTTCTAAAAGTTGATTTATTTGTATTAGTAAATTACATATAATAAAATACAATATGATGTTAAATGCACTGTGTTCATTGCTAACATCCCATTTTATAAGAACTACATGTGAAAAGTCCTTAAAATAGTACCCCGATTGCATTTCTGCTTCCTCAGCAACCTTTACATCTGTACAGCTAAGACACTTGTACATAACTGAAGGATCACTATCTACATTAAATCAGTGTAGGTCTTCAGCAATGTGTTTCACTGAAAAATACTGCATATATGTACAAAGATTACATAAGAGTGAATTATTACGCACTTCTCTGGTATAATATGCTAAGTGTGTCCATACCACATTATCATCTTTTCTCTCATGCCACAATAAATTACAAAGTAATTGAAGTCAGGTTACTGCAGTTTTTGTGCAATTTCAATCATCCATCAATGTTGCAGCAGTAGTGTTTTCTTGTCATGGTTAACTGCCATGTATGATTCTCAGTAACTGTTTTCGTGCCCCGCCAGGATGTATAAATTGCTGTTGGCCATAGGATTATCTGTTGGCCTACTCTCCAATACCACAACCCTAGAATTAAAAAAAGTTAAATAATCTAATGAACAATTATAAGAAATACAATTTCAAATTCCCTGTCTGTAAACTCAGTCATCCTCTACTCTAACTTTCCTTCATGACTCATCTGTAAATTTGGCTATCACCAATGAGTCAACTTCACTACTGAACTCTTTCACTACCGCTGAACTCCTCACTCATGCTTTCATCCCCTACTGCCTGGACTACTGCACCTCTCCTCTCTACTTTCCCCAAATCCTCCTGCTCTTCAGACACTGCATCTCAGTTTTTCACACATACAAGCAGCACATCCACTTTACCCCATCCTCAAACAAATCTACTGGCTCTTCACTAACAAGGAGGAGGAACAGCCTTGTGGTTAAAGACGCAGCACTAGGAGTAAGGATTCCTCCGTCCATTTCAGCTCTGCCACAGGCTTCCTGTGCAAACCTGGACAGTGTCACTGAGACACACTTTGACCTTCAACTGCTCAGTCCTCTTGAACTGCCCTCATAATAGGTGGGTGTTCAAGTAGAAGCAGCAGACAATCCCTAAGATGGAATTCCTATGGTGACATAATTGTCTGTCAGCTGACTATTCTGACTGCCAACCTGATTAAGAAGTATACAGTACTGTTCCAAGCTATCGGTTTAGCTCATGTTTGTCTGATGGAGATGAACTAACTAGTCTTTTGATCTATCTGCTGCAGCGGATATAAATAATGAACCCAATATGTGGGGTTGGGGAGGAATTCAAAGCCCTGCTCTTGCACTTGAAATAGCTGATCAGCTTCTCTGGACACAGCAGGAGTTGTAGCTGTGGATAGCTAGCCCTCTTCTGAAGTTCTGAGAAGCCCTTCAGCGATTCACAAAATGATACTGCTTCTGTGTTTCAAATCAATGGTACTGAAAAAACAGCAAGTCATCTGGTTATCTCCAGTTCTAAAGAGTCAAACATTTCTCCCACTAACTCCTGGATGCTTTGGTAATCTGGGTGCTGGTTGCTATGCCATTATGCAGCTAAAAATTTCCTGTGTCTGACACACAACTCCACTGTTTTGTTGTCATTGCTTTAGCACCTGTCATTTTTATCTGTTTTTATGAAGCTCAGCAGCTCCGCTAAGCAGAAGGCTGCGTATGGGTCTGTGGTGTTGGGGGTTATGGACTCAGAGCCCAAAGTATCTGCAAAAATTACAGAAGACTTATGACAGGAGAGCAAAGGTCTGTGAGAGGCAGGTATATGCATGGAGGGCCAGTCAGAGAACGAAGGAGCTTAGGGGTGGCTGGGCAAACATTAAAATGTAAACCAGGTTGGCAGCCAAGAGCAGTTACAATTAAAGCTGTGTTGTTTTCCTCGTTGAAAACATCTAGTACATAAAGTTTTCAGTGTGTTAAATAGGGTTTAATTGTAATACTTCCTGGTTGCCAAATTGGTTTAAATTTTAAATTACTACCCTCGCCTCACTGGCCTGCTGCCTTCCAATCCACTGACACAAAATGCATAAATCTGGGGTCGGTACCGCTTAAATTTAGGCCTAATGTGCCCCATAGGACGCAATGCCTAGTTACTGTCATCGGAGAGGAGATACAACGGACTATGATGCTCACTGGAAAATGTGGAAGAATTAGGTTAATCAGAGTGCTCATTTCTCAACATTCTCATCACTGTCAGAGAGATCATTGTGAATGCTTCCTAACGGCAAGGACAAAGCTATTTAAAGTTGTTGAAAGAATGGCCACACAGGTCAAGGATTAAAAGTCCTACACAGAAAAGGGTTCTGGCCACAAGAACACCAGAATGTCGGGAAGCCCATGTGATGTCTCTCAATTGATCTCAAAACGTTCCTGTACCCCTATAAGTAGAAGGGACCTCACAGAATGGAGAGTTGTGCCAAATGAGCCTCTAAGGTTATCAGCTGATGGAAAAAGCTAACTAGCCCTTTGATCCATCTGTTGCAGCTACAGATGCTAACCCAGACAGCTCTTGGTTCTTTCTAGGCCTCAGGACAGAGACTTCCTACCAACATCTAAGAGAAAAGACAGAAATTGCAGGGGAATCAGGCCCATTTAGGCTTATCCAAATATCCTGAATTCAATCAGGCAGAGTAACTGGTGCAGGCCTCACACCTGACACCCACGGACAGTCTGCCCAATCTACTTGGCACTCTCGGGAAAGGGCAATCAAGCACTTATGAAATCTTCATATCAGAGGGACTCCTTAGGAATCAAATCCTCCTTGGACTGGTACCAGTTCTTTGGTTTCTTAGTCACAGCTCCAATGCCTGGTGCTGAGACATCTTTTCTCTTGAGAACAGCTAAAGGAGGCCCCCAACGCGTGAGAGAATATTTGCCCTATCTGACTCAGATACAGCAGAACCCCTAAACTGAGGATTGAGTTCATAAAATGGAACATCTCAATTACAGTAGGTGCAGAAGTTGCATTACATCACCTTCTTCTTGTCCTTCAGACTGCTGCAAACAATTTCCAATGCACTGAAGGCACTGGAATGTGAAGGAATGTTGACCTGCTCTTCATAAACATCAATTCCCCTCAATTCCTCTGCCTTCCCCGTGGGAAAAATGGTTCGTATAACTGGTTGTTTGTAAGATTGGTGTTCAGAAAAGATTCTACTGTAGTCAGTACTCAGGCAGTCTAAGCATAAACAGTGCTTTAGAACGATACCTTTCAGAAGCCTTCAAGTCTGTGGAAGGTCATAGAATTGACAATAACTTCAGATAAAATCTGACTTGGAAATGACAAGCGCGATTGAGGAAGGTTTTAAAGCTGAAGAACTCACTCAAGAGACCTGAAATAAAACCACATCTGACAAGCTCAGGTTTTTATTTTTTGCAATGCAAAGTCTTTAAGCAGTTGTCTCAGATCCATTAGGGTGCTGACGTGTGGCAGGGTGGTCCCTCTGCCATGCCTTGAAGGGCTTAAAACAGCCCTGGGAGAGGGCTGAGAGGGAAAAAGCTGGGCTGTTTGGGAAAACAGCCACAGCTGTAGCCTGTGTAATTAGGGCCCAGCTGGCCCTTATAAGGGGGCAGTGGGCAAGAAGGAGAGAGACTCTCTCTGGCTACATGGGAAGCTGAGGAGGGTACCTACCTACCTAGGGCAGAGCAGTGCTGGGGAAGGGTACAGGGAGCTGGGGAGCTCCAGCCTAGCAGAGCCCCAGGCCGAGGTAAAGGCCCACAAAAGGGTACTAAGGCTGCAGAGGAGCAGCCCAGACCTAGACAGAGGCAGCTGGTCCGACCCCCCTTGCAGATGATGAGTGGTAATACTGAAGTCTGCCCTTGGGAGCAGGGGCTAGACAATGACTGACAGTAGCCACTGAGGCAAGGGAGGGATAAGGGGCTGGGGGTTCCCCCGGGGAGGGGAGACCCAGACTGAGGGGGTACTGCCAGGGGGCAGAACCCTAATCTAGACAGGCATGGGGCCAGCGGCAGGTGAAACACCGACCAGCAGAGGGCACTCCTGGCTGAAAAGAGCTAATTCCCTGGACAACCAGCAGGAGGCACCGCAATGGTGAGTCATTGCCCTGCGACATGGCATAAACCCAATTCAGATGGAACAGCAATTGGGGATAGGATATTTCTTGATGTAATGGGCATGCTGATCTTTGAGCAGTATGATGCTCTGGTCTTAAAATCTGATTTATTTATTTTAAAATCTGATTGTGCTGGCTCTCAATAACTATGAGAAATAACTGGCCTAATAACAACGAACTGCAGCAAACACCCCAATGGGAATGAGGGCGTAAAACGTCCTTTTAAAAGGAGGCTGTGCAATTGCTAAACAGCTACCCACCACTAAGCCAAAAAATTACAAACTAAGGGAACTCTGTCCAAAAGACAGCTAAAATGTAGCTTGTAAAGGCACAGTGCAATATTTCACCTGCAAATCATTGTTGTTCAGAAGACCTATGGGTGGTTGTGAGATTAACATCATGCTTGTAAATTCAGACCTGTGAGTGGGTGCTTACAAGGTCCCAATAGATATTGCTCTTTTTGATGGTTCTGAGAAGCAGTGCCAGGGTGAAATTCCCACAAGTGGAGACAGACATAGGCAGTTCTCAAAGGAAAACTAAGGTTTAACATTGTACAGTACATGTATCATGCAAAGGGTGAAACTCTGCTCTCAGTATATATTACCTAAAACATACAACATTTACTTCATTAATTGACTTCAAAGAACTGCAGCACTCCAAAGCAGGGTAGAGAAAGTAGGAAGGTGTTGGTCCCTGTGAAGCTCCAAAACTTTGCAGGACAGTTAGTGGTTGGAGGAGCTAAGCATCCTACCATACTTCACTATTTAGTCCTGCAGGACAAGGAGAAGCGGAGAGATTTGGGGCCATGCAAAGCAGGCTCCAAAAAACAACAGAAGCGGAGGACCTTGTGGGGTTCTGAAAACACTCCTGGGCCATGGATGTTGGCAGAACAGGCAGATTCCCTCGCTTTTGTAACAGTATTGAAATTTGTATGTTTTTAATATTTTTAATTTATTTCGAGGTGCAGATCCCATGATCTAATACAGCATAACAACTGAATGCAAAACCTGAAATCTATTAAAGTAAGTTCATGGAGGATATGTCAATTGACAGCTATATTAGCCAAGATGACCAGGAATGCAATCCCATGGTTGAATGTCCCTAAACCTCTGACTGCCTGAAGCTGGGAGCAGACAATGGGATGGATCACTCGACGATTGCCTGTTCTGTTCATTCCCTCTGAAGCACCTGGCATTGGCCACTGTCGGAAGACAAGATACTGGGCTAGATGGTGCTTTGGTCTGACCTAGTATGGCAATTCTTATGTTCTTATATGTTAAAACCCCAAAAGAGAGAAGTTTTGGAGCTATATGAGCACTTCTGAAATATAAGCTTAGCAGTATTTACTCGCAGGATAAACTCAAACAAAGTTTTATTACTCCTCGGGAAAGAGAGACAAGGAACATATGCAAGGAAAGGGATAAGGGGGAAAAATAAGGAGACTAAAAGAAGCCCACAAAGGAATCACAGAAGGATGAAGTACTAGTGAGAAAATACCCTTAAGAAATAGGAGGAAGAGAACATATATATTACTCTTTCATTTTAATAGACCATATCTGGTACCGTTCATACCTGTCAGATCCAAGAAGCCTGAATATTCTCGTACTGTCAGAAATTTCCTGTGTGATCTATTTAATGAAAACATACAATAATTATTCATGTAGCAAGTGCAGTTATTTTTGACCACTGTATCATAGCATTTATTGTAGCTAGAGAAAGGAATTAATGCTCACTGAATTAACCATTTAGGGTAATTGCCAGTCCAAGTCAGAGTCTGAGAATTCTTTAAATCTGTCCTTTAAATAAGGGCCAAAAGAGAGGGCCATTTTACAGAACTTTCTGCCAGATTATGCAAAATATGGAGCTTAGTTACTATAACTGGAGGTTCTTTGACATGTGTGGTCCCTGTCTGTATTCCACAGCAGGGTACACGTGTGAACCATGTGCCCGAGTGCAGAGATTCTAACAAGCAGTATCTGTGGGCCCACACACGAACAGTAGATCTCATGCTCCTCAGTGAAGGTATGAGAGGCACTGTGGGTCAACGCCCCCTCAGTTCCTTTTCTTACCACAAATTCAACCAGATCCAAAGCAGAGGGGATAGAGGGCGGGTAGTGGAATACAGACAGGGACCACACATCTGGAAGAATGTCCAGTTACAGTAAAAAGAAAAGGAGTACTTGTGGCACCTTAGAGACTAACCAATTTATTTGAGCTGTAGCTCACGAAAGCTTATGCTCAAATAAATTGGTTAGTCTCTGAGGTGCCACAAGTACTCCTTTTCTTTTTGCAAATACAGACTAACACGGCTACTACTCTGAAACCAGTTACAGTAAGTAACCTCCATTTCTTCTATGGGTCATGGTCCCTGTATTTATTCCACACATGGCTGATCGGCAAGCAGTGCTCAGACTGGAAGGGCATGTGAGGATATGTGCAGTACTGCAGATCCCAGTAACTTTTTCCTCAGGTAGATGGACTCGCGCTAGCTCTGACCAAGCTAGCATGCCAAAAATAGCAATGCAGCTGCAGTGGCTAGCAGCCCAAGTACAATCTTGCCCAACCCCTGGGTATATATTTGGGCAGCTAGCCCAAAACACTGCTCATGTAGCTGCGTCTACACTGCTATTTTCAGCACACAAACTCAGTCAAAGCTAGCATGGGTATGTCTATCCAACCTGGAAATGACACCCCCAGTTGGAGTACACGCATACCCACAGAGGGAACTGTAAGCCTGCCTTTCCAGCTAGTAGTATGAAACTACCTTGTGGCAAGAATGTCATTTTGAAGTCTTAGGTTTGCCACAGGTATTCAGATGGATTGTACGGAATAGAGCTATGCCTACAGAGCCTGATCCAAAGCCCACTGAACTCAAAGTAGGTCTTTCCAATGATTTCAGGGGGCTTTGGATAAGGCTCATTATACTGTGGAGATCAAGACCAATACCACTAACCAAAATAGTGCAAAGAGACAACAGAAAGTATGGAAAACATGTACTTGACAAAAGCACTACTAAACAAAAGCATACTGCTATTTTGAAAACAGATTATGGGAGTACAATAAAATCTGTTGAATATAGAACCACGGTAAACAGAAAATGTATTATTCCAGCATGTATTTGCTTTAGAGGGTGCCAACACTTACAAATAGAGTTTTGTGTGTTGCAGAGAAATCGCAGTATTGTAATAAACTTTCATTTAGGTGAGCACCAGAGCACTGCATAAAATGCTGGTGCATGAGTCTGAGGTCAATAGAGGGGGAAAAAAAAAAAGTCAAAATATACTCCCAAATTCACCAGCTGATTATAGTTCAGCCCGTGTGGGTCATTTACAAATTTCTACCTACTTCTAGGAATATAAACAATTCTTCCCTAGCTTCTCTCTCAGCCTCATGGAGTAGCAGCTTGAATCGTTTCTGAAGGTTAATTTGTTTATTTGCATTTAGGACTTATTGGGAGAAAGTTAATACAAAGTAGTAAATTCTGCATTTAGTTCTAAAAGTCATTCTTGCCCCTTGTAGCAGTAAACACATAAATGTAAGTCAACTTCCTGTGAAAGTTTGTCTCCTCAACTCACACATCTCTCCCTATTAGTCAACAGTTTTACTGCTCCACTAGAAGGTAGCAACAATGAGAGGTCATGGCTGTGGTGACTTTTTAAGTAGCTAAAAACAATCCCATTCTGAGATTCAAATGTCAGAACAGAGAACTTGAGCTGATGATGTGTTCAGAGTGACCTGTGTTGCTAAGCAGATGGGCTTGCTATGTTTTGCACCAGTTAAAGCAGGGGTGGGCAAACTTTTTGGACCAAGGGCTACATCTGGGTGGGGAAATTGCATGCTGGGCCATGAATGTAGAGCTGGGATAGGGGGTTGGGGTGCGGGAGGAAGTGTGGGAGGAGGTGCCGTGTGCAGGAAGGGGCTCAGGGCAAGGGGTTGGGACGGATGAAGGGTGCGGGGGCTCGCAGCAGGGGGTTGGGGTGCGGGCTGCAGGAGGGGCTCAGTGCCGCTTACCTGGAGTGGTTCTGGGGGTCAGCAGCGCGCACTGGGGCCAGGGCAGGCTCGCTCGCTCCCTCCCTGCCTGCCCTGGCCCCGCGCAGCTCCTGGAAGCGGCCAGCACCATGTCCCTGCGGCCCCTGTGGGAGGGCGGCAGAGGGCTCTGTGCACTGCTCTCGCCTGTGGGTACCTTCCCCGCAGCTCCCATTGGCCATGGTTCCCCGTTCCCAGCCAATGGGAGCTACGGGGCACAGTGCCTGCAGGTAAGGGCAGCACGCAGAGCCCTCTGCCCCCACCCCAGGGGCCACAGGGACATGGTGCCGGCCACTTCTGGGAGTGGTGCGGGGTCCGCGGCACCACAAGGGTGGCAATCTGAAAGGCCAGATCCGGCCCACAGGCGTAGTTTGCCCACCCCACGTTAGAGCTTTGTCATGGTATGTGGGTTCATTCCTTGATACAATTTGTTAGTATCACTAGAAGGTAACTAAATGTATGGCTCAACATGGCCAAGGTCGGTGTCTGATTGGATCAGGTGTAGTGTTCAGGGCAGCTGCAGATTAAAAAATTTTAATGACTGCGGCTATTTGGGTATCCAACAGCAGTGAGAAGTCAAACAGACCCCAAAGCTGCAGACCAACTTACCTTGAGGGTAGAAAGAAAAAAGTAAAGGCAGCAAATTTTCATCAGCGTGCATAATTCATTAACCCACCTGCCTGAAGTTATAACCTATTACAAAGGCATATTTACAGTCATGAAATAAAGAACACTCTGCCAAGGGCTCAAAGGGTGGCTTTATGAGTTGTGCTAAAACTAAATTGAGGTCCCATCCCAGAAGTGGGTCCTTTACAGATGGACAAAGATTTGAAAGTCCTTTCATAAATTTTTTGACCATACTATGTGCAAATACTGATTTAACAACTCTCAACACAGGATATGCTGATATAGCTGCTAACTCAACCTTCAGCAAAGAATCTGAAATACCTTCAGTCTTTAAATGCAGTAAGTATTCCAAAATACACTAGAGCCAGTTCGGAACATTCAGGTTTGTTCTGTATCCAACTCACAAACCATGAAAATTTAAATTGGTATCATCTTCTGGTCGATTGTTTTCTAGAGTTAATGAGCACCTGATGGATATCTAAAGGATAATATCTTTCAAGGTCAGTTAAAGTCCAACAGCCCATGCTGGCAGAGACAGGGGATCTGGAAGAATTATCTTGCTCTGCTCCTGCAAAAATAGATCCAGTAATACTGGGAGCATCTTGTAAAATCCCAAGTAGATTCATGTACCACTGCTGTCTGAGCCTCACCAGAGAAACTAAAGCCATTTCTTGCCCTAACCTGTATTATTTTCCTCTCTACTTTCTGTAGTGATGGAAAGGGGGGAAAGCAGACAACACACCTTTCCCCAATTCAGTATAAATGAGTCCAATATGGACTGCACATCCTTTTCGGCCCTTGTCCAGAACTGATGACACTGTGTTGTGACAGGATATCCTCAATTGCTGAAGACCTTGTGCATCACTTCCTCTTTTACCGACCACTCATGTAACTGTGTTGTCTCTCTCTGCTCAGTTGGTCTGTGCAGTTGTCCTTTGCTGATAGTCGCAGGGCTACTGGATAAATGTTGTGCTGTATGCACCAATCCCATACCCTGATTGCTTCATTACATAACTATGACAAATAAGCCCCTCCCTGCTTGTTGACATAACGCATGGCAGTTGTATTATCCATTCAGCTGTAGGAACCTGAGTGAAGACATTTGACAGAACCTCTTTTTTCCTTTCCATAGAGGGTCTCTCCCAGGGATCCAGACCATTATCCACTCCAGTGGGATGAATTTCTGCTATTACCGTATCTATATTTTGCAGTTCCAATAACTGCACCATTGCCAGTTCTGGCTGCGTCTTCAACCCCGTCTTTGGATCCAGCAGAATTAATGGATCCACAAATTGAGGTCTCGGTTTAGATCTCTCTCTTTGAACTGCTTTCATTTTTAGTCTGGGAACTAAAGTAGACAAATCCCAGTCTGATAGACCCAATGTTGAATATCCCATATGGGATCTGACCTGCTAACAGCTGTCATCTTCTCTTTAGTCATATTCTTCGAAACCACTACAGATGGATTAGATGGCTTTTCTCATGGCTTAGCCTTTGTCTCAGAGGCCAGTGCCAATGGCACCTTTTGCAGGTTTTTAATCAATAAATCCTATGTCCCGAGTACCAGATGTGCTGTAGGCACATGGGAATTTCAGTGCCAATTCTGGAGTCTTCATAAGCATCTTAGATTTAGCAGCCATTGAACTTGGAGCTGACATGTTTTTTGCCTTATATTCTGAGCTCTGGGACACTTAAGATCCAACAGATTTGCTGCCAATGCTTTCTGTAGAATGAGAGCCTTGTAGCCTTTTTCTGTCCTTACATGCTGTAGGAATTAACGTACTGCAGACAGAGCATCTGGATAGAGAATGTCCCTCACCAAGACACGCCAGACATCTTACATGAAGTACAATGCAAGAAACACTGCCAGAAAACAAGCACATCTTTTAAAGCCCAATCTTCTGTTCGTCAGATCCATGGCTAACACTAACTCAACTAAACAATTAACTATCATTAATACACAGTTATAATAATCCAATATAATAAACTACACTAATCATTATTAATCGCATTTTTAGGAGAAAAGCTCCATATCAAAGAGATCTGAAAAGGTTTGCTTCCATCTGATGCTGTGGTTGGAAGGAATGGAGGTAGGCAGATAGTACCATGCTCCCTTTTATAACCTTGCCCTCAGAACGTTAGGGAATGCTGATGAGAGATACAGGAGGGGGTGCGTGAGCACTCCTATGGACACTGTTTGGAGAGAGTTCCAGCATTTAGGCTGCAGAGGCCAGCACAACCCATGAGTAAAAATATGCAGAAGGCACTCAAAGAATTAAAAATAGTCTGATAAATTGTACAAAATACGTTTTTGGCAGCTCACAAAGACAAACTAATCATCATTCAAAACAGTAACAGCATTTTTTCAGCATGGTCACTCATTGGATATTCTACATAAATACTGTGACTAACGAAATGGAAGATCTAAGTTTGATATGATTTAAGTATATAGATGACTAATTGTATTTAAAGGTGACTTGCTCACTCTCTCCACCGATATGTTTACTCTTTGGCAATAGGAACTTGAATTTCTTAACTCTTAACGCTAAAGTTGAATGCATGAGCACCCAGTTGTTGGGAAATCTCAGCTGCTGGTGTCAAGGAGTTAATAGCTAGGGAAATTGAAGTGATTTTTTGAATATTCAGATGATTTTTGGCTAAACATTTCCTCAGTATCCATTCCAAACTGAATACTCAAGTCATAGCATTGTGTACTCCTTATATTTTGCTGTAGGAGCATGGTTTACTTTGTTATTTCTTTCTGCCTCTTCTTGTGTTAGGTGGTGTCAGATCCTGGGCCCTGCAGGATGTGAACTCAACTGTCTCTTTTCATGATTGAGAGAGGTGAGAAGGCACTATTCTCCCCAGGCCATGCAGCTTCTCTTTTCATGGCTGGAGGGATAGAGGTTTCACTGCCTTTTCAAAGCACACACAGCTCTTTTAACAACAGAAGTGAATTCCTGGTCTGTGCTAATTCATCTTTTTGGACCTGATTCTCCACTGCTTTTCTCCCCACATGGCCATTTACACTTGTGCAAAGTGAGTGTATAACACTACCACACCAGAATGTAATGCCTCCAATATACCGAATGTAGATTCCACAATATTCCACTAGCAATGAATCTGCGCCTTGGGATTCTGTTCCTTGGAACAGTAAACTAAGGTCCATTGTTTTCTGTGAGGGTTTTCAACATTTAAAGTTTAATCTTGGGATGACAAGCTGAATTCTTCTGGTTTATCCTGAAATTTAGATATTGTTGAAACAGTGCTTAAAATATCTAGCTGTTATGTCCAACACAGAATCCTATTTACACTTATTCAGTTCAATAAAACAATATTCATTTACTCTTATTCTTGTTACATTTTAACTGAATTAGTAGCAAAAAAATTGTAGGGAAGATAGTGCACTCACCTCATTTGACCTAAAACTCCTTCCCTGCATTCCATGCTTCCAGAAAGCTAAAACACTGTCTTGTAGGCAAACTAGAAGGAAAAGAACACTTGAGCTAATTTTGGTGACAACCCCAATTTATTCTCGCAAGGCAAAGAATATTTATTACCTTCCTATTATGGCAATTTTACATTCTGTCTGTAGATATTTTATAATTACATCAATTCCCTCACAAAAGATCCCAAAATGTTTCACCAGAATGACTTAACCCATCTCAAACTGGTCAAAAAAGGGTTTTTTTTTAAACTGTTAGTTAATATGAACCCTGTGTTACTTGTAAAAGATTAATTCTCTCCAAGAGTTTAAATATTTAGAAAATGTGCAAGATTTCCAGGTACATAAGCATTGGAACTTTACAAAAACTTGCATTCTACCTTTTCCTCCCAAATTCAAGAGAACAGCTGAAAATAGTCTACAACTAAAACGTTTTTCTTTTTACCCTCCTCTTCCCTGCCCATCCCTCTCCCCTCATTTTCTGTCTTAAAAAAAGGCAGTTATATCATAGGTCCCAACTGCCTTTTAAATTAAATTAAATTCTAATTGCAAAAGCAGCAAAGTGCTAGCTTTTTCAAAAGAGTTGTATAAATCTACTGGGTTATAGTATGTTAAGGATTTAAAATTCATTTTCAAGAGACAGAATGACTCTCTTTTTTACCCTAACAGCCAGTCAGTGCTCACTGGCAGAGGGCCACTATAGTGTAACTCATATCAGGCCTGACACACTCACTAATCCCAACACACTGTGGTAATATGTATCCAAAAGGTATCTTGTAAGATATCATATGTAAACTGGTAAATTGCCAGTCACGAATATCACTCTGCAATGTATGCACTGGTTGTGTATAAAGAATTGAGTGTGTGCTGGAACTATGTTCTTAAAATGTGTTTTGGAGGCAGTGTATAAATCAAGCCTGTCAGACAAAGGAATGTGGATTCCCTTGTCTGACTGGCTTGATTACAGGCATCGGACAATAAAAGTACATTTACATATACGGTAAACAAAGCAATCACGCTAACATGCAGCTTAGAAAGCACTCCAGAGACAGAGTCTGCAAATCCAGGAAGTCTTCATGGTTCTGGAAGCAAAGACAATGGACTCTAAGTAATATAAGGGGAGCAAAAAGGCACTTCGGGCCCGTCTACACTTAAAATGCTACCAGGGTAGACACTACCTATGCCAACACCAGCAAAGGTAATCCACATCCCTGAGACCCCTGACCCCAGATGTAGTTAAACCAACCTAAATTTTCTAGTGTAGAACAGGCCTTATTTATCAATCATTTAAGGGACAAAACAGGCCAGAGCTCTTGGAATCTGTGAAAGGTGTATCCTTGAACAACATGGGGGTTGAAGTCTCTGGGAACTGACTATAAGCAACAGAAATTGCCTGAGACCAAGATTGTAATCTGTTAAGATTCTAATACTAGAAAGTGTGTTTTATTTTGTTTGTAACCATACCTTTCTTTTTTCCTCTTGCTTAGTATCACTTACATCTGTTCTTTATTAATATATTTATTCTTGTTTTATTACAAAACCATCCCAGTGCTGTATATTAAACTAAAGTGAGAGTCTTCAGCTAACCTAACAGGCGGGGTGGGTCTCTAAGCCTGGGCTCCAGTCTGAGCCTGAGCATCTTCAGTACCTTTTTAGCTCTGCAGCCTGAACCCCATGAGCCTGAGTCAATTGACCCAGGCTCTGGGAGTCTGTGCCATGGGTTTTGTATTGCAGTGTAGACATAGCCATAGAGCCTTGAGGAGTTTGCCTCTGAGTAGAAAGACAGGTGCGGCAGGAAGCTGACATCCGGTCTAATCTCTAGCAAAGCTCACTCTTGCTGAAGCTGAGAGATAACACAGTGGCTTGTAGAGTTATGAGTGTCATGAACAGAATGCCACAATAATGTGAAGTGCATTTTCAGTTCCCAAGAGTGGGAATGAAGTGTGTAAAATAAGTGCACCCATTATGAGAGTTGACAATTTTGAATTCTTCTATCTATTGTGGAACAAATTCTACGTGACTCTCCTTGATTAAATTCTGCTGGAACCTGATGGAACTGACTAAGTATAAGAGAGACTGATGGTAGCATTATTGCCAGGCAACATATCATGCACATGTCACCATATAGACCAAAATGATTTGTGGCAGACATGGCATAATATGCGGTCTCAAATAAAAATCCCCAGAAATCTTCCAAGGGGTACACATTTCATCTGTGTGTTACCACAGTAGCCTTTTGGTAGAAACTGTGGGGAAAAAATGGTACAGTGCTTTCATGAACCCCGTTTAGGAACAGAAAGGGGAGAGGATGATGCAGAGAAGTGAGGAAGTTGCACTAATCCACTATGACATAACCATACTAATAGTATCTAGGTTTTATATAGCGCCTTTCATCCATAGATCTCATTGCACTTTACATAGGAGAGTATCATTATCCCCATTAAAGAGGAGTTAACTGAGGCACAAAGCAGGGAAGTGACTTTCCCGAGGTCACCAAGAATCCTGATCTCCTGAGTCCCAGTCCAGTACACTAGCCCACACTGCTTCCAACTAAGGAGTTAAATTTATTTTCATGAGAAAAGTTAGCAAGGAATTTTAGTTCACACTTCGTGCATTTGCAGTGTTGAGACTGAAGTAAACAAATGAACTGCATGCATAAATGAAAAGAACAAATTAGTAACAGGAATAATTCACAACGAGTTTGAGTGGCCTGAGTACAGACTTTTCTGTAGAAACAGAGGTCATAACATTACCAGACCATTTAGCCTAATCGGAGGGAATTCTGAGGACACTCTTCCATTCTGGTCCCTCTTTTGGAAGCCTATCAATCCACTAAATGCTCAACCCAGCTTATCACCACACAATAAAACATAGGAATCGATACATTTTATGTCAGCAAAGTCTTGAAAATTACTATCTTTAGCATCCGGTGCCAAATTAAACGAGCTACACCAAGTTGAGTCCAAAACCACACTCACCTATTGATTCAATCTGGAAATCAAACGTGAGCTCTGATGACAGTTTTCGGCTAGATTTTAATCTGCCTTGTAGATTTACTATTTTTATACAGCCTAGAGAATAAACAAGAGGTGTCACTTAGCCATTCCTCTCAAACAAGTGACCTAATTTGAATATGTATATTTGATACATAACTAAAACTTACAATCCAGACACACTAAAATGGTATCTCTTTCCAGCTGTGTTAAATGTACAACGCTCGCCTGTGTAGTGTCTATAACAAAAATAACAACAGTTAATTTATATACAACACAAATTACCATCAAATTTGAATGTGGAGATTCTGAAGTTCAAAAGAATTTAAGGTACTGTTGTATTTTCAACTACAGAAAGATTTTCTAACCAGTGAAATTTCTCTTCTCTTAAAAAGACATGTCCACTTACCCGACTTGTTGGCTGTGATGGAGGCAAATGAACCTGTAATATTAAAGTATTAATATTACAAAGCAAACTTATGTTTAAGTTGCTGTCCACCGTCACCTCTGTCTTTCAGTACTTCTGCTTTCCATAAAATATACGTGTTTCAGATTATTTCCTTCAGATGTGTTGGTTTGCATTTTTCCAACTGGAATCCTGTTCTAATTTTTCTGCCATTGTTTCAAAATCTTGCTAGCACTTTTGGACTTGTTCTCAGTCCTTGCTACTGTTTGCAATTTCTCCTTCATCTTCACATTGTATAAGCTATTTACAAATTGTTAATGAAGACCGTTCGAACAAAGGAGTGAGACAGTAACCTTTCTGCCACATTAGAGCTGCAGCTGTCTCCATCACAGCTAATGGGGGAGATCTGACCCACAAGCTCAGATCAGTGGACATGCCAACTCAAAAGAGAAAATACAATTTCTTTTAGCAAGATATGACAAAAAGCAACTCTTGCTAATCTGGTATCTATACTACAGCATTCTAGGAACCTTTCATACAACCAAGAGAGAAACTAATTCTCATATTTAATAGAAACTGAAATTAAAACATTACATAAAATACTAAAACCAGCTCTTAATTAAGAACATTTTAACCCCATAAAAAAAAAGAAGTCAAATCCTGCATAAGATTAAAAAAACTCCACATATGGGGCAGTAGAAATGTGCTCACTGAAGCAGTCTCTTGACCTGGATACTTTTGAGTTCAAATGTGAGGTTTAGATTTTTATCAGAACCTTTACAGCACTCTGGATCTGGCATCTGAACTAAAGTGGTGAAAAACTGGTCTTAGAATATTTCTGCCATTTCTATCCCCTCAGCCTGGCTCCCTGACTCACGACTGGATTCTGGGATTGGGGCCCATTATTTTAAGGTATTATTAATAATTGGCAATACTGAGCTCCTATATAGTTGAAAAGTACAATACACAGAGGAATTGTACTCTGATCACAAAGGATTACTCCCGTTTTTGTATTAACACTCCATCTGCAAGAGTCATCAAAGCAACTGTCCCTTCAGCTAGGTGAGCTGTGACTTCTCCTCCAGTGAACTGCAGTCACCCTTAAAACAGCTGGAGGAATCACTACAGTGAGTCAAGACATTACCCTCCTCCCCACAAAGCTGAACAGACAGGCCTCTGTGAGGCCTGTAGTACATCCCTGCACATGAGTTAAACCACTAATGATTCAGCCTAGACCAAGGGCTTGTCCACACTTACCTGAGGATCCACGTTGTGGCGATCAATGCATCGGCAGTTGATTTAGTGCATCTAATGAAGACCCGCTAAATCAACTGCCGATCGCTCTCCTGTCAACTCCTGTACTCCACCTGATTGAGAAGAGTAACAGGAGTCAACAGGAGAGTGTCTCCCGTCGACGTCGTGTAGTATGGACCCCGTGGTGAGTAGATCTAAGCTACGTCGATTTGAGTTACACTATTCACATAACTCAAATGGCGTAGCTTAGATCGACTTTTCCCTTTAGTGTAGAAAAGGCCCAAAGAGTTTAAAACAGTAATAATATCTGTGTAAAATCAAATTAAATGGTGGAAAGAAATGTACAGTACAATGTATGTGAGTATTTTCATGGGCAATTTTTCTAGTTATGGTATAGAGAGCAAAAGAGTACCAGTTCAACAATATTAAAATCTATTCTTTCATATTTCAAAAGATTTTTTCATCTAAAGCATTCTCACATCTGATGAAAAAGGGGGAAAACACACAACAGTGCATAACAGCCTTTTGTGGCAACAAGCCTGGGGATGACACCATAACCAGAACCCACTGTGGTTCTGTCTTTGGTGTCAGTGTAGGAGGAGGCTGGGAACTTCATTTTCTCTTTCCTGCCTTTGCCCCCTTGATTATGAGAGAAGACTCCTCACTCTGTCTTCCTCTCTAATTTTTTGGACAAAGAACTCCATTCTCAGTCTTCTACCCAGGTAGGGAACATGGCAGGCTGAGAGGCTGCTGTTTTTCTCGGTACCTGTCAGGCACTGGGTGCTCTTACTTGAGAGTGTAGAGAGCAGCACTGAGAGCTACTGAAAATGTAATACATACCATCCTCCCTGTGACTTATCTGCCAGAACCAGAGGGATGGGGAGAAAGAAATTAAGAGAGCTACCTCTTCACCACCACCTCCAGGGTGTGTGTTCTTTGCCATTTCATAGGAATTGAGCTGGCTCTGCCTAAGACCACACACAGTGAAGCAGTATGTCACATGGGAGTCTCACTCACATGCCATCAGGCATAATTGTCTCTGGAGAAAAATGCACTTTCAGAGACAATAATTTGGCCTGTCAGTCACAAGAAGGTGTATGCATTTTCTGACTCATGATCATCACACAAATGGAGCAAAGACAATCACTTCAAAACATTTCCAAACAAATGCCAAATATATAAAATAATAACCATTTGGTGCAAGCTATTTATGACCACCACATACTGTACACTTTTCTCTCCTCTCAGAGTGTTTTTGACTTCTCAATGTCCTGTCAACAGAGGACAGGAGAGAGAGATTTAACCACGTGGTTTAAAGCACTAACAATATAATAAAGGAAAGAAGACCTGCCAACAATACAGATGCACCAGAAGGACATACAAATGACTAAAAAAGAATTCTAACGAGGATAGATGCAGTAATTCAGAGCAGTGTTAAACTGTCCAAGTTAAAAAACAGAGAGTATTAAGAAGGGAATAAAGATTTTACATTTACAGAGACATATCACTGATGCAGACAATACTGAAATAAGACTGAATACAAAGGGTACATTTTAAAGAGTTGCTTTTCAGTGTTCTACTTTCAATGACTATATTAGGAGCTACATAACCCTATGTACCAATCTGAAAATGGAACTCAAAGTTCACACACACAAGTATTACAGTATTAACTGGCCAGACACTGCACCACTACCACTGATAACAGTCATTTATGTAGTTGTACTTCTATTTACAGCAGAAGTTTTTCACATATTCTTTTAAGAAGCAAGAAAATCAGCAGAAATCTTTCTAGTGAAAACAGCATTTTTAGTGAGCGCCACAGAATCGAATCAGTGAGGTTTGTGCAAAAGTACTGGGGGGTGGCTAAAGCCCTGAGACAGAGCTACTTACTGATTCTGCATTGTGGGACTGGGACCGGGACTGGCACTGGGACCAGGCTCACGATGGCAACTGGTTTTCAAGAGGGTGGGGCGCAATCCAGAAAGGCTGTCTCTCCACCACCCAATTTTCATCTTAAGAGTTTCTGCTGCTGCTTCCGTGCACTAGCTCCTCATCCAAATGGCACTCATGCCAGCCATGAGGATCAAAAATAAGGGGTGGCTTTTGGATGCAGAGTACAGGGCACACATGCCTTCCCTCCTCCCAATATTCATGGAAAGAGGGAGGGGTAAGTACTTCCGTCTCAGCAACAGCAATGTAACTGCCATGCTGAAACACGCTCTCTGCATTTGGCCCACAACATCTCATACCAACTGCCCGAGAAGAAGGCAATCAGCCTGAAATTCCATTAAAATCCATTAAAAACGCTATGTCAAGAGAACACTGAAGTTGCAAAGTGAAGCGCACAATTCAAGGAAGGCCTAACTTCTGGAAACACAAGCAACTTTTATTCTGTCCCCTGTGTGTTCCACTCAAACATTCAAAAAAAATTCACTCAATCAAAAATTTTAGCCTGGAAGGTGAACATCAGAGAGAGTTATGGACAACTGGGAGACCACTTTACGTGGAAAACCCAGTGTAACTAATTATGGGACATTCCATGGAAACTATGGAACCTAGCTGTTACTGGTGCTCTAATTATAATAAAGTAAGATAGCAAATAATGTTGGGAATCCAATCATAATGCACAAACCTGTTTCTGTAAACCATGAAGAGGTAGAATTTGGGTTGACAGTCTCAAACTTCACCACCTGGTTGAAGTCTCTCCCTCGACTGACACCAACACAAACTAAGGGGAATTCTTGTTCAGGTACTACCAGCATTTCAAACAATCTCAGTGGACAAGGTACAGGGAAATCTATGTGCTAGATTAAGAAACAAAAAACTGTTAGATAAAGGCAAACAAGTTAAAAAGCAAACAATTTAGTACACATCATGATTAGTCATTTAAACAGCATGGTAAGTTGGATAAAGTAGTTTTACCATTCAGAGTTAGTCCACTTATGTAACATCAAGCTTGTTTCCTAAAATCATACTACTTGGCAGATGCAGGAAAATCTGATTTATGAAGATTTAGGTTCTTCATGCAGATTTTGTTAATATCCAGAATCTGAACTTTCACTATCATTTTTCTTATGGCTGCTTGCAAGAGAGCCCAGATCCTCTGAGTGACATCACTAGTTGGGGAGGTTTAAAAAGTTTGTTTCCCCAGCTGATCAGACTGTGGGTGCTGCCTGTCCGAGAAAAATGAAGCATTGTGGCCTCTGTCCTGCAGATGTCAGCTGGGAACAACAACTATTTGATTTTGGAGCACCCAAAGAGTCACGCAGTCCAAAACAAATGAGTCATCTTCTCCCTTTACGTTTGGCATAAGTGAGAACTATCAATGTTCTCCCCTCAATTCTCCCAAGGCTCTGCCCATTGATTAGCCAGAGCATTCTTACTGTATAACTATAAGACAACATTTACAGATAGAAATAATCAACCTTTAGACTGGATATGTGCAGGGGAAAAGGTTCAAATAATGTTTAGTTAGCATCTAGCAAATGTTTGGGACATTTTAAACTGGTATTTTTCAAATGATATAAAATGAATTTCATTTTTCAAAATGAGTTAAGCAGAAATGAACAGAAAATCATATAGGAACATAAATTATTTACATTTTAGTTACTCAACTAATTTTTTTCAAGATAAAAGCATCTGAAAATCAATGTTTTGTATTAAGAGGTTGAGTCCTAAAGAGAATGTAGTTCCTGCTTGTGGACATCTTATTGTAATGTTTACCTTAATTAACATGAACTTCTGCATCAGTTCAACCCATTCTAATAAGACTATGCTAGACTGTAGTGCTCCGCAAAGGTATTTGTGGCCTGTGTAAGGATTCCTCACTGCCAAGAAAGAAAAGGTAAAGTATGTTAGTAACACATTTTACTTAGTATAAACATTTCACATCTAATTTAACACAGCCTTTGCAATTCTGAAAGTGTCAGATCTGAAAAGGGACTCTGAAAAGTCAGTTTTCAAACTACATACAACCCTTAGATTTTTGGCTCCTAGGAATCTCTTAAGGGTTTGGAAAAAACAGCATATAGTAGGTGCTATCACAGACATCATAATAAAACCATACTTTATATACCTAGCTTGTTTTAATACAGCTGATTGAAGGTTTTTGACTGATAAACAGGACTTAATACTTTAGGGCTGCCTACAGGCTAGTTATAGCATGGACACTGACAGTCAAAGCTCCCCATTTCAGAGTGTTGGTGTGCCCCAACTATTTTTTAATTATCTTGAGGAACCTCCTCTAGTGTTAAGATTTTGAAGAAAGGTGCCAATTATAATGGCTGTTCTTATGACAGTGGCACCTCTCCAACATGAACTGAACAGAGGCCAGCAATTTACCAGTCATTACCAACTGATAGGTGCTCTGTAGGCTTTCAGTCATTGGTGTCCTAGACCAGGTTCTAGCAAGTGATAGGAAATGAAAGGCTCCATACATCCACTGTCAATTCTTTAAACTGCCCAGGAAGCTGAATTTTAATGACAAAGTTGGCCTAAAAATGTAACACTCAGTATATTTTGCACCCAGTACCTAAAATTCAATTAACACATTACTTAATTTTATACCTTGACCCTGAAATGAAAATAGGAAGGATATCAGTCATCATCATTTTCATTAAAAACTGCTCTTCTTATAGCTTTTATCACTACTCAATTAAAAAATATTTAAAAAAAAGAAGGTGGGCTGCTAGGCACTGAAAAGTCAGGAAATGCTTAAAATTGCATGCACTGCCTGAACTCTGCAAATTCACTATATTAGAGGCTAATTACGTGATCACATTATTAAATAATCAACAATATGATTAGAGCTGTACAAGACATGAAATGATAAAGTCTCTGCCCCAAAGAACTTACAATCTAAGGGTCTGATTCAAAGCCAACTGAGGTGATCCTGGGCTAGATTTACAAAGGCATTTAAGGGCCCAAAGACACAGAAAGGTGCAGTTTACAGAACTGACTTTCAATGTGGTTCAATGTGGATGAAATCCACTAGGACCACCCTCTCCTCTCTTGAAGTTCCATTAAGGGCCTATTTGCATCTTTAGGCACCTAAAAATACCTTTATAAATCTGGTCCCTTGTGCAACATCCCAGTTAACCCATCTGTAAAATGGGGACAATGATACTTGCCTGACAGTTAAAGTAAGGTTCAACTCAGTAATACAAATTGTGAAGTGTACATAATTACTAACACCAGTAAGTGGAAAAGATGAGACTAGAATTCAGTCCCTTTTTGACTGCCACTTCAGTGCTGCTTCCGCTAGGACAAAGGGTACAGCACTCGTGTCCCATCACAGGCTCTATTCCTACCACATGGGAGATTCTCTAGGGTCTAGTAATATTTAGATGCTTAGTAATTCACTTGGTGGTGATAAAGCTCTTTCAGCACGGCCACACGCTAGCTATCTGCTGTATTGTGCATGCACCCTTCTGACAAACTAGGCCAGGTTACCATGACCACCACAAGATTACAGTGCAGCATGCTAACACCTTCACTGTTCAGCACTGGAAGAGAAACCTTGTAAAATGTATCAGGCTGAACGTTACATTTATATTCATGAAGAGCCTATAGAGTTTCATATCTACTCTGATTTTTTTTCCCCTACTATTCTTCTGCCAGCAGGTCAGAAACTACACCTTTCAGCAGTTCAGCAGATTATTTTTTAACATTATATTGAGGCCTCAATCAGGTCAAGGCCCGTTCATGCTAATAAGCACTGTACAAACATATAGTAAATGACAGTCCCTACCCTAAAGAGTTTACAATCTAAATGACAAGACAAACAGGTAGATGAGAGAAACAAGTGATTACTTATATCAGAGAATTTGAAAATGTTACATCCTGTGTTCTATATAACAGGGACCTAGGTGTTGCAGTTAGTGATTCGAGAAGACCCCATCCCACCTCCACACTCTACAGCTTGTGTGGAGAGCTCATGCAGCAAATAATTTTCCTGCCTTTTATGCACATTTATTGAACAGTAACATTTCACTGTTTGTATCTCTCTCATACAGCAGTGTTGACTCCGTGGTTGGTGCACTAGACCCTTACTGTACTTTTGTATGGTACTATTTTTAGAGAACCAATGCTGCTCTTGTAGATCTTTCTAGCAAGAATTTAAAACGAACTACACAGTATCAGTCAATAATAATACTAACTATGGTGGGCTCACAATGGCCAGTATTAGAAGTCATGGTCCACAGCCTGATGCTTCCTGTATGTCACTCCCCCGGAGAGACTGAGGTTTCTCAAGAAACCGGACATGTATTCTGCTGATCTGAATTTGTTGTGAAATGTGATTAATTATGAGGGGAAAAAAAGAGGAAGTTTTCACTTCCTATAAATGTGAGGGCTAATCTGGTTGAGTTTACTACCTGTAGATGTCTACAGCTTCTTTCTGATGACAGGAGAAACGTGACAGCCTAATATTCTTCTCTCCTTTTGTTCCTCCCCAGGTAGTGACCCGTTACAAATATCTCAACACTGTAGCCGTTTATTCCTCTTACTGACATTTTCACTGTACATCTTTACTTACCAACACAACACTTCTGACACCATTTGGTTTCTGGAATTTTTGTAGACACTGAAAACTTCCTAAAGGATATAAATACAGAATTATTAATTCAATAAAACAATCAATCAATCTGCTTCTTATAAAGACTGTTAATAAGGATGACCCCTCAGAATGACGCCCTGAAGGAGTAATTTGAAAGACAGGAGGAGGAGCAGGAAAGGCCTGAGTTAAGGAAGTCAACAGAGGATAAGATAATCAATAAGCATGTGATCGAGAGTTCCAAAGGTGACTGACAGGTCGAGAAGGAGAATGCAGTATTCCAAGTTGTTCCAGGAAGAGGTTTATTAGAGGCATTGTCAAGGACTGCTTCAGTGGAGTTCACATTGCAGAAACGGATTGGAGATCATGACTTCCATACATTGTAGGGCTCTGCTACTAAATGCTGTGTCAACTAAGTCCCAAATCAAGCATATAATGTTTTGCAGATTTATGTACTGATGCTCATGTAGCTGTTTTGAATTTTTCTTTGCTTTCCATTTTTTCTGCTGGTGCATGAACTTTTCTCTGAAGAGAATTTTGCTTTAATTTTACATCAATTTTTATATTGCACTCATCATCATGGTATTCAAGAACCTCTTGAAGAACGTGCTTTGAGATCTGGTGGAAATAATTTATCCTGCTATTTACATACTTTAGATATGCATCTAGTAATCTTCTTGGCTACTGTGTCCTTCTGATGCCTGTCACGCAAAAGGAAGAAAGCAGCAAAGAGAAATGTGGAATATCTAAATGCTTCTGTCCTGCCTATGTATGTTTTGCTTGCCCTTTGCACTTTCAGGTTGTTTAACATTTTCCTTGGGATGTGATGGGACTTGGCAGGAAATCTCCTGGCCCTCCAGAGTGTGTATGAGATGTCATCTCAGGCTTGATGTATTTTGGAATTTTCATAGCAACCCTGACCTTGTGAAATTTACAGTATTGGTCCTCTGCTGATTGTGTCCCCAACTCACATAGCCTGCTGGCCAAAGTTACAGTATGGGGCAAGAACAGACAAACTGCATAGGGATATACAGTGTAATGGTTTGAAAGGTGGCTATGCTAAATCTTCTAAGACCATATTTCGGTTCCAAGGCGATCACAGTGTCTGATGGGTGTAACACAGCTATGCATGCAGATGATTGCACAGAGGCCTTTCCTGCATCATGTAATGAATAAAGCTACGGCTGTTAGTTGTACCTCCAGGTAGCTAAGAATCAGGCCCACTGATAAGATAGTTCTTTAGGAAGTTATTTATTGTGAAGTGTTCTGGTGATTCATTCTACCTTCTATGCACTGAATGTTGACTCCACACTGAATCCTCAGGTTTCTTACTGTTACCATTTCCCTCTGATGCTAGCAAAATTAATTACATGTCTAGAACACTTCTATTTTCAAGTATTTTCTTTGGAGCAGCAAGGGTACTAAGGCTCATGGAGGACAAAATAGTCCTATAGCCTCTGCTATAGCAGATTTGGTGCAGTCAGCAAGTTATCTGGTACTGAGTCTGACATCCAGACTATTTTTAAGGATCTGTCTCCTATGGCTTGGGTGGCAACAAATATAATATTACTTCGGATCTCTCATATGATCCTTGGTGATAAATATATTTGGTGAAACTGCATACAGAACTTGCTGTGGACACACCTCAGGTAATATGTCCATAGCCTCCAGCGCCCCATGTTCTCATTCTGAATAAATATTTCCCTACCCTCATTCTCTGGGCTGATCAGAACAGTTTATTTTAGGCTTCAATCTCTCCTCTGGTTCTTAGATAAACATGCTTGAGCTTAACCCTGGAATCTGGTTTACAACAGAGGCAACCAGAACTTCCCTCAAGGAACAAGCAGTCTGACTTGTTCTCAGTAACTCAAGAATAATTCAAGTGAAGTAAAATGGAATTGTGAGATCAGATTCAAACACAGTCTATCCCAAGAAGAAAGCGAAATGTGTACAATTGGAGTTTTCCTTTCAGAGTGTATATTCTCATCTTGATTCTTGTGAATTTAAGTGCCTGAACTCTAATTAAGGCTAGTAGAAGTTATTCGTGGAGATGAGACTATAAATTCCAAAAACTTCAAATTATTAGGGGTCCCCATTCAGGAGAGGGTCCTGGACTCTCAGAAACAAGATCTTCTACAGAATATTGCTAGTACATTTGATTAATATATATTTACCTGGGGAGTATTCTGTCAGGCAGCTTGTGTGTTGGAATAGATACAGGCAGCTTTTGCATTTGCCTTGCATAATCAAAGAGCCCTGGTAAATTATGGGAATAAAGCTGAGAAGCTTTACCTGGAAATTAAAAATCAGAATAAAGCTTAATACACAAAATTTACGATTCTCAGGCATTTACATTAAAAACAGTTGAAAGACTTACCAGATATTGATAATAAGCAATTGTTCATTACATACAACCACGTACATCTTCGGGGAAATAGCTGATAAAGAAGAAAAACAAAATTTACTGAACACAAAATGTTGTGTAGTACAATAAATCAATTTATAAGTTAGTATCTGGACAGGCAATACAACAATTAACGTTGCTATGATTTCTATAGCAGAAATTGGCCTTAGATAAGTTAAACATAGTATTTTCACAGATTTTAGAGTTAATACAAAGGATAAAGTCATAATACATACAACCTTTATATTACACACACACACAAATGTATTGTATATGCATACTTTTAGTATGCTTTATAACTCACCCCTAACTCAGAGTTAAGGTTGACCTAAACTTTTTATATTTTATATTTAAATTTCAAAATACACATCAGATTTAGCATGTAATACTCCTCTACTAGTTCAAAGAAAGAGTACCAAATGGGGTAACACCCAGTAAATGCATAGTCATTAAAATATAACAACATTTCTTTTAAGACTGACATGCCAAATCCTTTGAACCTATATATTAAGGTTGGGGGCTGAGAGAACCTTCCATTTCTGTGTGGTAACGCATTTTGCCTCAATAATTAAACAAACTGACTTCTGGTATACCAGAAAGAAGACCTACCCCCACAAAAAAAAACCATGATAGCTAAAGCAAATCTGTTTTTGCAATCCTAAAGATCCAAATACTCTTACTGGCCTCTAACGGGTGGCCTGCCCGTTAAGGGCCAGGAAACCTGGGACTAGTCAACCTCATTCTATCAGCCCCATCTATGGCATAATTAAGTTTTCCAAGCCTAAGGAGGCAGGGCCAATAGGGGTCAGGTGACTGCCTGATAATCACCTGGACCTCATAAAAGGGCTGAGAGCACTCAGTTAGGGAAATGAAGGGAGGAGCAAGGGGGGCTCTTGTGGAAGGCCCTGACATAGGGTCTGGAGGACTCCAGGGAAGTAGCCTGGGATTCAGCCCCCTATCCCAGAGCAGAGAAAGACACCAGTAGCCCAGAGGCTGTGAGAGGGACTCAAAAGAAGCAGCCTGAGTGTCAGTGCTCTATCCCAGAGTGGAGAGGCATAAGGGAAGCCCAGAAGACAGGGAGAAGAGGAGCCCAAGTGGGATGAAAACGTTTGTTTGTTTGGACTTTTGCTACCCTGGAAGGGGATTGAACCCAGAGAGTGACCTTGCTGAAGGGCTGAGTTGTGTGAATCTCTGGGAGAGACAAAACCTGGGTCAGGGGAAATTCAAGCAGGGACTACCTGCAGCACAATGCTCAGTCAGAAGGGGGTGCTAATGGGCAGGCACACCCTACGAGACCTTCCAAAATCCCAGACACAGCCCCTTTACATCCATCTGCTTCCAAAACACGAGCTTCATTTTCAGTAGAGGTCTAACAAATTCATTTTCAATACATCAAGAAACAGGCCCAATGCCTCATCTGGAAATACTGAAAATATTTTATGACACACCCTTCCTCCCCAGTGTCTGTAGAGTGATGGTGATTGATCTAAAGATATTACCCTAGAAGAGTTGCCAGATTCTTCTCAGGGTATTTTAAATAAGGCTGTCTATTAGCTCCTGGAAAGTTATGTATTTATGATCTCTGTTTTGTCCATTGGAGTAATGGCAAAGTATAATCAGAGAGGTTAGCTTTTCTTTATCTTTTGCCTCAAATTTCTAGTCAGTAAGGCAAATGAAAGATCAGCTTTACTTTAGTTCAGTTCACAAGTAGTTTTATTAATTTTCTATAATCGTGTAAGTATATTCTCCATTGTGACTCTGTGCTTGGTTTTAAGTGTTAGACGAACACTGAGTTGTAAGTAGTATAGAAACCAAATGAAAATTTGCACCTGGAAAAATATCAGCCTGAAAGGTGAAAGTCTGACAAGGTTATAAGTAACTGAAAACGACTCTTTAGAACTGAAACAGGTAACCTTAAGTGCAGCTCCAGCATGTATAGATGCATTTAAGCAAAGGAGATATTTTATGTTATGCAACACTAACCTTAATTGCTGAAAAATGACAAGGACTATATTTTCAAAAATTCAGAACAAACATACCTGTTCCATTGATGTTTCATGAAGTTCATTGAGATTCAGGGTGTAAATACCTTCCTCTGCACCAAATATCAAGTATTGATCTGTAAAGGGAAAGGGAAATTAAAATTAACAAATCTGGAGTTAAGGAAAGTTAAAATTATATGAACATGGAGCTGGTTTAGCAAAGCAGTGTTTCACTCTGAGTAACAGAGGAACTCAAATTCATCAAAAGCAAGCAATCTACTTTATTTAAGTTTCCTTATATCAGGAAATAGTAGGAAGCAGCAGTAGCTTAAATTTAAAAAAACAAAAGAAGCAGAGGGATTCCTCTTATTTTAGTTCAAAATACTGGCCATAAGAATTACTGCTGGAAGAACCTATATGAACAATATAATTTATATAAGTTCCTGCTATAAAGATGACGCTTAACTCACATTAATATACATTACTTAACACTTCTATAAGTCTTTCTGCAGGACTCATAACCGCTTCATAGGGTGTTTATCAAGGATGGTACTGACTGACATGTTATATCAGCTCTTCTTTGGGGGCCCCATCTGTTTCTGCAAAAATTAAGATAATTTCACATCTATCCCTCATGGTTACAAAGGCAACCTTCTAAATGTTGGCCACCACAGCATTTTCCTTCTGAGTTTCCAAGCAAGACAGAGTTAAAACCATTGGTTGCTGAGAAGTTGGAATGCTCTCATCTAAATGAAGTGTCAACTCCAAAGACTGCTTTTGATCACTTAAATTTCAGAAAAGCATTTGTTGCTGGTCATTTTAGTAGTAGCAGCTTGCTACAATTTCAGGCAAAACTTGAGTCCCATATCACCAATTCGCCCCCCCCCCCTACAGTCTGACCCCTGTAGCATAGATCACTTCATCCCACACTGAAATATATTTACCTATGATGGGAATGGTGGCAGCCTCTCTCTCTGCCCACAACAGATTTGAGAAGTTAAGTGAACAATAATATATCTAACAAAACTACAGGGGGAACTGAGGAAGTCAGGATGTGGCTGTTATCCCCAGTGTCCTGGTCAAACAGCATTACCTCCTAACCTGGGATTTTTGATTCCCAGAAGCAGAGTGTGTTTTACACTTCAACCAAAAGAAGAATACATGTACCTCACTTTCATCTGCATGGTAAACTTATTTTATCAAGTACTGATAAACTAAAAAGTTGCAATCTATATCACATACCTTAAAAGTAAAGGGAATTTACGTTTTTTTTTTAAATCAATAGTTGGCTTGTGTTTAAGCAATCCAATAAAGAGAAAATTCCTATATACACAAGTGACACTTCTATAAATAATTCTCTTGATATCTAAACTGGATAGATTATGTTCTTAAAACCTTCAGGAGAGAATAAATAGGATGAAAATACATAATGTACTACCTCTTGTATCTGGATTAATCCATGATGTTGCACAATGAATTTTTAATGGGCACCCATTGAAAACCTTTGAAAAGCAAGCACCCATCTGTGAAAGTAAAATATAAGTCATTTAGAACAGTGAATTTGATACTTTACATCAACAGGTATTAGGAAAAATTCTAATTATGTATTTCAAATGGCACCGTTTTTGCCTAATTGAAGGGGTAAAAGCGTTCGGGACCAGTTTATTTAATTCTTCTATTGGAGTACTTTCATCCCCAAAAAACATTCCAGAGAAAGGGAAGCTTTTGCCAGTTCTGGTAACTGATTACAATAATGTCTACTCATTGCAGCATGAGAGGAAACTGAAAAAGGTTCTGTGTGAAATATGGGAGTATGATAAAAATCACAGTAGTCCCAAGAGTGCCCTCTTATTTCTGAAATATTTTACAAATTTGAAATATCATCAGTTGTTGCATAAACTCCATCCTGGTACCTAAGCAGCAAGGAAACTGAAGTTACACTTTTGTTTTAAAATGCATTTGTTTGCAATATTTACGTCTTCACAAAGTGGAACTCTTTTAGAGTGAAGATTTTTATCCCCACACAAATCTTGATAAACTGAGTTTTACCATAAAATGAGAATCTTCCACAGCATAATACTCTCTCCTCTCCACCCCCTGCAGTTGAAAGTAGTTCTGAAAGCCATAGGTATGTCAAAAAGCCTTTAATAAGGTCATGTCTTCATTCCCAGCCAGCAGCAGCTGAAGGAAGAATAGAAACTAGGGGTTCCTCCTTTCCATTCCCACAACCATACAGTGGCAGTTCATCCTCTCTTGCTAAGTAAGAGCAGAACGCGGATAATTCCTTTTCAGTACAGCATCTAGTACTGACCTGGTGGGATTCAATTAAGTTGGAGAAGTAAAATTCAACTTAATGTGTTTTTCTAATGGTTTCTTGCTTTCTTGGTTATGGAACAGTTTTTGATTGAATGGTAAGACAATTTTAATTGATTTCTCCAATCCCTCAAATCTCCTATTTCTTTGAATGAAAAAAAAAAATCCTACAAAACTGCAGAGAGTCAAAGCTACGAAGCAAAAAACCAGCCCAGCTTCATTCAATCCACAGTAATTCCAGGATGCAGTAAATAGCAATAAGTATAAATCACTGCATCCTTTGAGGACTTTAAGACTCACCAAAATTATACCAGCATGTATGCGTGTTAAAAATCTCTACTCCCTGAGAATTATCCCCCTGCCAAACAGCAACTTTCTACCTCCAACAACTTCAGTGCTACAGCCGTTTGAGATGCAAATATTTATAATGGGAAAAGTGTTTTCTTCATTGTTCAATCCAGTTAAAACCAAGCCTGGAAATTCTGAACCCAAATGTTGGAAGTTTCAGAAATTAAGCAATTAAAAGTGGAGTTCACAGCACAAACTGTTATGCAATGTTACCTATGTCACTGCAGCACAACACAGGGACAAAAGACCACCTCTTCACCCAGGAGAGGAGCATGAGCAGCACCTTGCTGCAGTGCTGCTTGTGAGAACATGTTCCACCTTTCCATTGCTGGATAGCAGGAAGGTTCTCAGAGCTAAGACACTGATAGGCAACCTAGCCTCCTTCAATTTCTAAAGCATGAAAGTCTTGGGATGAGATAGCTGAAGTAGACTTCTTGACCGAAATCTGACACCTGAGTCTGAGCCTGGGCAGCAGTGTGGCAGGCATGCCTATGAGCATATGCTTTCACTTTTTATAAGAGCCGTTGTCTTTAGTACTGCCTCCTTGCCATTCCTAGAAATGGACCGCAATCACTGAATCGCTAACAGACCGGCATGGGGTAAGTAGAGGGATGAGAGCACACTGAGGTTGTATGCTCCCTGGTGGCATTGAACAGACCATAGGTATGCCAAGACTGAAGGGTTTCCATTCTTACCCTTGCAAAGGGTGTCAAATACCCGAGGGTATAATCTGCCTGGCCCTACTGGCTGACTTTTTGCTATCTCTGCCATACCAGAAAGCAGTCCTAAAGGCGAAAAGCAGCTGGTACCCTTGAATCCAGATTAGTCCAAAAGTTAAAGTCTACACTGGCTGCAACCCAGACTTTTAATACTCAAAACTAGATTTTGGAAAAGCGAGAAGGCAATCTGCAGTGCCCAAGGCACAACTTGAGGAGAATACAAAAAGCTTACCTGTACTTACCTGAAAATGTCCTTTCTTCAAGTAATAAAGTCCACAGATCCACTTCTGGGGTACTACAGTTTAAAAGCAGAACCCAGACCTATCAATCACTGGCAGAAGGGAAATGCCTTGCTCTTTGAAGCTTCTTCCAGTTGAAACTAACTTCCACAGCCAGAAAAACACCATTCTAATTTCCAAAATTACAGATTGTGTTGATACTTTGAAGAAAAAGCACACAACTTTTCCTACTGCAGAGTATGAGGATAATTTACTTTAATGAAAAGCCGGAATTTTTGGATTTTAATTTCCATACATATTCTGGATGATCCATTTGTCCCCAGGGTAGACTTGATCTGTGGACCTTATTATGTGAAAAAAGAAAACTTTTAGATAAGCACAGATACATTTTCCTATTCATCATGCTAAACTGAGAGCTCTGTTACAATGGGATTTTCAAAGCAGCACGCTTTCAGGGGTCAGAAGCAGAATTATCCTTTAAATATGGACATCCAAAATGAGGATGTAGAGAAGACTTCTGTTAAAAAAAAGGGGGGGGGCTAAACACTGATGACCAACGTGTAAAATTTGGGGAATTTATGTATTGATGGATATGGATGCCAACAAATCTCACTACACTGAACAGTGATGCTTGGCAAAAGGAAAAATATGAGTTTATTTAGGAAATTAATGCTATGATAGTGAGGACTACTTTTCTGAATTAAAATAAAATCCTGGCTATCACCCAAGAAAGCTCCCATCTTCAAAAGTTCACCTGATTGGAGATAACTGTTATAAGAAAGGTTATTTTAATATATAGGAAGTATGACACCTCCAGCTGCAATTCAAGTGGGATGTAAGGTTCAAAATAAGGTTCCAAAGTTGCGCTCTATGACCTTGTAAGGCTGGAATCATGGTAGCTGTCCTAACGTCACACTTAATATCAGCATTTGTATAAAACTTCCTTTTCTTGAACATGCTGTGATCATAGTACAGAGTTTTCTTTGTTAATCTGTCAGGATGGACTTAGTAAAGATGATCAGAAAAACCAATGCTAATTTCAATTTATTTCTTCTTTGGGCGTTTGTCCCTGTAATACTGCGTGCGTGGGATGGGGGAGACTGGGCTCAGACATTGCTCCAAAAATATTTGAAGTGGCTAGTGATTTCCTTGCTTTTAAAGATGTTGGGCGTATTGTCTTCTCTCTTCAACAGGGGCCCCTTCTGGGTTTCTCTGGGAAAGTAACTGAGCTTCAAGAACAGACGCTACCCCTTTCTGCTGTATGGGCTCCACATGGGCCAGATAGGTTTGTATTTCCCCTGGAGGCTCCAGCCTGGGAGGCCTGTTACGGAGGTGTTAATAGGGGCAGAGAGCTGGGCCTGAAGGCCCCTTACTGCACTCTCCTGCACTGGCAGCATCTGTGCAATGCCCAGTGCCCTTTATTCACAGTGCAAGGGGTCACAATGAAGGGCCAGCAGCTGAACTCTGCAGTCAGGAGTGGGGGTCTTCGTGGGGTTTCTAGGGTGTGATTTTTCATTTGGTGCACTGTCTTTCTGGTGTTGCTTCCCTCATGGAGATGATGGAAACAAGTAGCCACTTGTCCTCAAAGCCAACTACAACAATCCTGCCTAGGGGAGAGTGGCTGAGGCAATCCCACTCAGACTGGGCTGTGAGGGGGAACTGTACCTGCTCACAGAACTGGCCAAGCCCCCCCAATGTGACACTCGAAAGGGGGGTGAAGCAGAAGACAAAGACCCTTCCTTTTGCCTTTCTCAGCCTAGCTCTCTCCCTGAAGCTTGCAGGACACCAACAGTTGCCAACACCTCAGAAGGGGAACCAGAGCTGAGGGGACAATTTCCCCAAAAATCTAATGCAGCCACAGGACATGGCTGAGAATTACAGACACACATTGTTGGACCACATTGACAGTCTGGAATTTGAAGTCAAAGGTTGAAATTTTTTCTCAAAAAGCTCTGCAGCGAGGTGGTCTGGGTGAGCCACCTGCTGCTGCCAAGACAGATAAAACTGGACAGGAGATGGGGCAGAAAGGTCTGGTGCTGACCCCAAGCTGCAAACGGTCTGAAGTACCCATTGTGACGTGTTTGTGAACCTTAACACAACAAATAACCTGTTTTAAAGAAGGAGACAACTAAGGTAGGGAAAATCCCTGCCAATGCATAATTCCTGTCAGACGCAAACAGCTACCACCTCCAAGAAGCAAGGCTAGTCCAAATGGGAGTAGCTTTGTAGCACAAATTATTGATTTCTAGAGCCAATTTAGTAACTTGAGTTACTTCCTGTGAATCTACCTTAGTGAGATATGGTCAATACATCTGAAAGGTTGAGAGCTCTGAAGCAATCCTGACCGTTTGAGAAGGGGATTACAGTGCCTAGAGAGATGTGAAGGTTTTGGAGATCAAGAATTTTTGTCTTAAACAATGCTGCTCCTTTGGAATGAATAAGTACCAGGAATAAAACCATCTGCATCTATATGGTTCTAATAGCAGTTTTATCACCTTAGCTGCAGAAGGGTGGTGACTGTGTCTGTCAAGACTTACTCATGAGACAGACCCCTTCAAAGAGATGAGGAAGGGAATTAGAGGTAAAGCATTTCATCAAAAGAGAGGACACAGTTCTTTCCCACAATTTACAAGGCCCATTAAATCCGGTGTTTTAGACTATTATGCAGAAAGTAGGACAAAACTAGCCCTAAAGGGGAAGAAAAGTGAAACAGTATTTGACAGATTTGTTGCTTCACTCTGCAATTGGCTCTCAGAATTCCTACTAGAAACCACCACATTATTTGGGCTCATTATTGCTTGAATTCTTTAAAATCAGGATTGGGTGTTGTTCTAAAAACTATGTTGCAGGTCTTGATGCAGGGATTAATGAGTAAAATCCTAGGACAGGTAATATGCAGGGAAGTTGGACTGGAAGATCACAATTGTCCTCTCTAGCCTTAAGAATCAATGAATCCCATCTCAGTTTTGAATCCCGGATTTGAAATGGTATGCATTTTAATTCTAGTAGTTTATGAGATATCGGCTACTAGAATCCTATTGGAAAAGACTGCTGTTAAAATGCTTGGCTGATGAATGTATAAATCCTTTCAAGTCTAGTACAACTAGTTTATGGCCTTGGCGCAGAAAGAAAAGTGCTCTCTCTGTGCATGCGTGCGTGCGTACACACACAAAAATCATCACTCACATTTTTATTTCAAGAACTTTCTTAAAACTCAATCTGTTTTGAAACACAAATCTTAAACGATAGATATTGTTCATATTGGCTTTCAAATATTTTATTTTAAAAAAATCATTGTGACACCTAAACCAGTTGTTCAATTAGACTTTTTAAAAAAAAGACAGAACTTCACTGAATATTCAAATTTGATTTTTTTTTATTTAATACAAAAACATTTCTATACTGTATTCAAAATTAGTTTGGATGGTCCAGTATTATATACTTACATGCACTTTAGGTGTGGGTGGAAGGCCATTACTAATTGGTTTCTAGAAAAAAATATCAAACTTAGATTATTCTTTTAATAGCTATACACATTTCACTAAAAACAAAATTAGTGTACAGATTAAACATTAAAATATCTTTGCTGAACTGTCAGACATAGTGCATAATTAACTTATTAATTGTGAGTACAACTATATTAGATGAAACCGACAAGCCAATATTTATTCATATATCTGCATAAAAGACACCCACCAGCGGCAAACTCCATGCAACTTGTTAAACACAATAAATATAGACATGCTGTACATTTTCAAATTTAACACTGCACTCATTTAATGAGATGCACTAAATAAGTACAGGAATACCACAGTTTTTACAGAATTTGGTTTGTGAACTTGCTAACCTTCCTTGTCCGTTGATGCTGCCAACTCCCCCCCCACCCCACAGAGGAATTACTGTTCTAGTGAAATTCATCTATTATGATTCCTTAATATCCCATAACTTAACTTCTACATAATTTATTACATAATAAAATTTTCAACTAGAGATGTGACAGAACACTAGAGAGTCATCATTCATTATTCCAAAGCTTATATAAGCCGTAGTATTATAATTAGCTGTTCAACATTCCAAACAGTTGCTTAATGTAAACCCTGCTTTATTAAAATTATGTTTCAGCACTCCACACATTGTTTATTCTATACCAAACCATTTCATAAGCATCAAGAATACTTATCTCTGCATTGAAAGAAATATTTCAACAGACAATTATCTCCTTTTTAAAACTGTAAGCTGCTTCAACTACAAAACTTGAAAGGGACACAGTCAGCTGTAAGTCTAGATGATTTCAAAAGATGAGTTACAAGTGGTTTCAGGAGCTATACTTATCCGATCTCCCCCCCCCCCAATATTTATGCTTTTAAAATCACATTTTAACTCTTTAAAATATGTTCTCTCCCCATCCCTCACTATTCTGATAACTCCTCTCCTCCCCCCACTCTCACAAAAAACTGACTAATGGCAACGTTTTCCAGAAGCAGCCCCTGATTTTAGGGCACAAATTGAGACATCTTGAACGTGCCTTTCAGAGATGCTGAACACTCATCTCCCATTAGCTTCACCTGGAGTCAGAACTGGATCCTGAGCCAGTTTGAAAATCAAGCCCAAGGTTTCAAGCTGGGATGCAGAAACTGACACACACCCAAATCAGCGGCCACTTCTGAAAATTTTGATCTAAATGACTACACAGGAGAAATAATGAAATTGACTATTACACACCAAAAGCTGTCAAAATGCACCACGACAGCAAACTAAAAAAAGTATTTTTCCGCCCAGACAGAGCAGTAGAATTAATATAATGGGCAAATCCTGGGTCCATTTGTCTAAAAATCCTCGGAAAATACAGGAAATCACAGAAAATCTGTGACAGTTGACAACTAGTCTGCTGTAGGGGCTCAAAGGGGTCTCAATAAGCTGTAGTCCAAACCACACAGGACTTAAGTCAAAATTAACAGAGTTAAACCTGAGAGCAAACAGGATGCTAAGAGAACTATACATGTCACTGATGTAAAAGGTGTGCATATACAGTATTTTAATTTGAATGGTATATTTATGAACAGCTAAATACATTGTGTTACTGAGTTCTTGTGGGACATCAGTTTTGTAGTTTGTAATTAAGATTTTATTCTGTAGGCCTGAGAGCCTCAGAAGTTCATTAATTGCTAAGGGGTAAAATCACACTGTTATAGATAGAAGCTTTCAAAATGAAATTAGGTCCAAGTATGCCAAAATACATGAAGGCACACAACTTTAAAATCATATTGTTTAAACAATTTTTAAAAAACTTTTGTTTCTAACATCACTCTAGATTTTTGTCTTCATTACTGTTACCTCAAGTTATAATTCGAGTCCTGTCCACATACAAACACCCTTAACTCAGGTGTGGTGGTGCTTTTAACCGGAGCTGGCAGGCCCACCCAGGAATATAGAATAAAGCTGGAGTTAACACAACTCATCAGCTGCTAACAAAACCACTCTGCAGCATGGACAGAGATTAGCTCTACTTGCATACTGCTAGTCCTCCAATGCCTTCCTGCAATTCCTCCTCTGGGTCCAGAAAGGACAGACAAGTTCTTCCACAATTCGCTGGGAAACCATTAACACAGCAAAGAACCTTGCGAATTTCCCCAGAACAAGTAATTGCAGGGCCAGTATGGACATAGCATCTACTGTGTTATTTTTCACTGTGGCCACTCTCACTCGAGCTAGGCTACTGTGCGTGCGAGGAGTAAATTGAGTACTGATAACCTGAGTAAACTCTGCTGTGAAGACAAACCCTTAGGACTAAAAATTTAGGACTAAAAATCTGTCCGCAACAATAAAAAAACCTTAAGCGCTCCAGCTCACCCTCCATCCTGATTCCTCACAGTTAACTCCTGCATATCTCCACATTCTCTCCCCACCTACTGTTGCATCCTTCCTGTCACTCTTTCAGTTCCTTCTTCAACTCCATCCCCAGTATGGCCAAGTCAGCTTCCCCACCGTAAAATGCCTTCTCTGCTGGATCTGGGGCTGCCACTTCTCTTGTGCTGAATAACTGCTGGTACTGAAGTGTCATATATTATCAGTTTAGCCTCAGTAAACAGACACTTTGATTTTAACCTTTTCCTCACAAGATCCATTTTATTTACTGTAGAAGTGGCTTGATTATATCCCTGTTAAGAACACTTCTCTTCATGGTCAAGCAGCAGTTAAACTGCAATCCAAAACTAACTAGTCTGGGGAGAAAAATGCTATGACTGTATATGACCTTAATTGGGCAATATGATCCGCAATAGCCCCCACAAACTGCAGAGGATTTATGCAGATATTTCTTCTTAACTCTAGTACAGTTTATATATAGCCCTAGATGTATCCAGCCCTGGATGTTGAATAACTAATGGAAATTACTCAAGGCAATCCTTGGCACATTGATAGGAAGACAGAATTAAGGATTTGCATTTATTCAGAAACCCATATCTGCTATGCTGCAATGAAATCTGCTTCTAGCAGGCAGCCTTTCAGAAAGTACAACAGAACCTTGCTAATCCACATCATTTTATAATCCACACAAAAAACTCCCCATCTCGCAGCAAAGATGTTATACCAGACCGTGTTGCAGTGAAACGTTAAATTCCTAAAATTATTTTTACACGTTCAGTATCAAATAATTAAAGCCTAAACTGCAATTATCAATCTAAATTAAACTACATTTTGCATTACATTTTCCTTGGGTTCCCAATTTTTTTTTGTTTTCATACCCACTAGTCAGTAAAATTCACTACACAATCTCTCATCATTAATATGAATTATTGAGGTTCTACTGTACTGATAGACAGGACACATCACTAAGGTTTTACACAGACACAAATCTTGAATGCACAATATTTATTACTTGTAATAAATGACAGCTCCTAGTAGCATTTAAAAATAAAATTGATATTAATGTCGACTGCTTAAATTTAGATAAAAACTGTAGCATGATTAAACAGTTTAGCCAAAATGTTTCAGACTTGTAAGACAAAATCCATTCAACAGATATCAAAACCTGAATATATGAAACAAATCAATAATCATAGAAATGTAGGACTGGAAGGGACCTTGATAGGTCCTCTAGTCCAGTCACCTACACTGAAGCAGGACTAAGTATTACCTAGACCATCCCTGAGTGGTGTTTGTCTAACCTGTTCTTACAAGCCTCCAGTGACGGAGAGTCCAAAACCCCACTAGGTGATTTGTTTCAGTGCTTAACTACTCTGACAGGAAGTTTTTTCTAATGTCTAACACCTAAATCCGTTGGTGCAATTAAAGCCCATTACTTCTTGTCCTGTCCTCAGCGGTTAAGGAGAACAATTTATCACCCTCCTCTTTATAACAACCTTTTTTATACTTGAAGACTTATGTTCCCCCTCAGTCTTCTCTACTCCAGACTAAACAAACCCAATTTTTTCAATCTTTTCTCATAGGTCATGTTTTCTAGCCCTTTAATCATTTTTATTGCTTTCCTCTGGTCTTCCTCCAATTTGTTCACATCTTTCCTGAAACATGGTGTCTAAAACTGGACACAGTACTTCAGCCGGGGCCTTATCAGTGCTGAATAGAGTGGAAAAATTACTTCTCGCGTTTTGCTTACAAGACTCCTGCTAATACATTGCAGAATGATGTTTGCTTTTTTTGCAACAGTATTACATTGTTGATCCATATTTACTTTGTGATCCACTATAACCCCTTGATCTTTTTCTACAGTACTCAGTCCTACACAGTCATTTCCCATTTTGTATTTGTGCAACTGATTATTCCTTCCTAAGTGTAGTATTTCGCATTTGTTCTTATTGAATTTTATCCTACTTATTCAGACCATTTCTCCAGTTTGTCACGATCCTGTAGAATTCTAAATTCTGTCTTCCAAAGTGCTTGCAACCCCTCCCAGCTTGGTATTGTCCACAAATTTTATGAGTATATTCTCTACTATGGCACCATCCAAATAATTTATGAAGATACTGAATAGAACTGGACCCCGGACACATCCTTGCAAGAACCCACTTGATATGCCCTTCCAGCTTGATTGTGAACCATTAATAACAACTCTCTTAGAATTGTTTTCTAGCCAGTTGTGCACCCAACCTTATCGGAGGTTTGTCTAGGCTATATTTCTCTAGTTTGTTTATGAGAAGGTCATATGAGACAGTATAAAAAGCCTTACTAAAGTCAAGATACATCACATCTATTGCTTTCCCCCTATCCACAAGGCTCGTTACCCTGTCAAAGAAAGATATTAGGTTGGTTTGACATGATTAGTTCTTGACAAATTCATGTTCACTGTTATTACCTTATTTTCTTCTGGGTGCTTACAAAATAGAATGTTTGATTATTTGCTCCACTATCTTTCCCAGTACCAAAGTTAAGCTGACTGTTCTATAATTCCCTGGATTGTCTTTATTCCCCTTTTTATAGATAGGTACTATATTAGCCCCTTTCTGTCCTCGGGGATCTCTTCCATCCTCCAACAGTTCTCAAAGATAACTGCTAATGGCTCAGAGACCTTTTCAGCCCATTCCTTAAGTATTCTAGGATGTATTTCATCAGGCCCTGCTGACTTGAAGACATCTAACTTGTCTAAATAATTCTTAACCTGTTTTTTTTCCTACTTTAGCCTCAGATCCTACCCTCATTTACACTGATGTTTGCTATGTTAGTCATCCAGTCATTGCTAACATTTCTGGTGAAAACTGAAACAAAAAGGGTATTTAACACTTCTGCCATTGTTGCATTTTCTATTATTGTCTTTCCCTCCTTATTATGTAATGGGTCTACCCTGTCCTTGGTCTTCAGTAAAGCACCGTGCAATTCAACCTAAGGAATTTGTTAAAAAAAAAAAAAAAAGTATAAAAATAGATTTGAAATCATTACCAACCAGTATTTCCTTCTTTTCTTTCCTTGAAAAATTAGTGTCTCTATTTTCATTTGGCTGTTGATGTGGCGATCCCTCTCTGTCACCATTTAAATGTAAAGAACTCACTCCATTACCTTCAAAAGAAACGTTTAAAGTTATATAAACATTTTCTCTACATTCAACTTAAAATGTAATAGACAGACATGAATTTGATGGGTCAAATTCTCTATGGGCATTAACTCCATTGTACACCAGCAAAAAAATTGGCCCATTAGAACAGGAAAAGGAGTTGTAATCATTTCAATCCTTTCAAGCCCCTAAACGAGGATCAATAAAACTTCTAAAGGTTTTCAGTATGAGATAGTATGAAACAGAGTCATCTTCACGGACTCTCTTTGTATTTACAGCACATGTGGAGAGAGGATATTCACAGATTTTTCCTTTACAAACATGACTGCCATTCTCAGCCCAGTCACTGTAGCTGTTTTAAAGCAAAATCAGGAGTTGCAAAAGCTCATTCTCTGAAAAGATAAGCTTATCATATGTATATCTTCATTAACCTTCTACATTTGGGAAACCAGCTATTTTTTCTTTTCTGTTAATTAACAAAATTATATAGCCACAGAACTTTCCTCCCCGACCCCAACTCTCTCCTTTCTGAGTTAATACCATCTACTTTTTAAGCTAAAGGAGCCTGAAAAATTATGAGTCTCAAGAATGTGAATTTTTAAAAGGCCAAATTTTAACTGATTAGAACTCAAGCTAATTAACAGATTTACTTGAATATTCTTAGTAAATTGAGTTTTCCTCAGGTTATATGCTGAACATTTGAGGCATATAGACTAGGGGTTTTTCCTACAAAATAATGGATGGACTCCCACTTCAAGTGCAAAACACACTCCAACCTTACCTAAGACGTGAGTATGGGTGCCTCCATTATATATATAAAAACACACACGCGCACATAGAATTTTATTCTACAAGTTCTACATGAAAATTACTACCAAATTTTGACAGGTTTCAGAGTAACAGCCGTGTTAGTCTGTATTCGCAAAAAGAAAAGGAGGACTTGTGCCACTTGTGTACTCTACAGTGCCACAAATACTCCTTTTCTTTTGACCAAATTTTGGTCGCTAACAGGGAAAATTGTGTGAATGTGAGGTAAGAGAGTTACCTGTTCTGTAACTGGGGTTCTTTGAGATACGTTGCTCATGTCATTCCACATTAGGGGTGCGCGCGCTCGCCACATGCACTGGTGCCAGAAGTTTTTTCCTCAGCAGCATCCCCGGGGAGCAGCTCTGGCACCCTCTGGAGTGATGCCTGCATGGCATGGTATAAGTGGCACCACTGGTTCCCCGCACCCTCAGTTCCTTCTTGCCAGAAACTCCAACCGTGGGGAAGGAGGGTGGGTCATGGAATGGACATGAGCAACACCTCTCGAAGAACACCAGTTATGGAACAGGTAACTGTCTTTTCTTCTTCGAGTGCTTGCTCATGTTCATTCCATATCAGGGGACTCCAGCAGTTCCTGTGGAGGCAGGTAGGAGTTCACGGCTGCGCAGACTGTAATTAATACAGCTCTGCCGAACCCAGCGTAGTCTCTGGCCTGCTGAGTGATGGCATAATGAGACGTGAACATGTGGACAGAGGACCACGTCACAGCTCTACAGATGTCCTGGATCGGGATGTGCGCCAGGTAGGCCGCTGAAGATGCCTGCGCTCTAATCAAATGGGCCCTGACAATCGACAGTGGCAGGACCTTTGCCAGCTCATAACAGGTCCTTATGCAAGAGGTGATCCAGCGGAAAATCCTCTGTGAAGAAACCAGAAGGCCCTTCATCCTATCCGCCGTAGCGATGAAGAGCTAGGTCGATTTACAGAAAGTCTTGGTACACTCCAATAGTCAAGGCCCTCCAGACGTCCAGTGTGTTCAGATGCCTCTCCTCATCCGTCTGTGTGGCTTGGGACAAAACACTGGCAGGAAAACATCCTGGCTCACGTGGAAGAAAGATACCACCTTTGGAAGGAAGGCTGGGTGAGGCCGCAACTGGACCGTGTCCTTATAAAACACTGTGTAAGGCGGTTCAGAGGTCAAGGCATTAATCTCAGACTCGTCTTGCTGATGTCACCACCACCAGGAAAGCGACCTCCAGGACAGGTAGGAAAGGCAGCCTGGTGAGCCTGGAGAGGACCAGGTTTAGGTCCTACTGCAGGACAGGGGACCTTACCTGAGGGTAAAGTCTCTAGAGGCCCCTCAGGAACACGACAGTCATGTCATGAGAGAAGACCGTCTGACCTTGGATAGGCTGGTGGAAAGCGGAGATGGCCGCAAGGTGCACTCTGATGGAAGAATGTGCCAGACCCCGGTTCCTGAGCTGCAGTAAGTAGTCCAAGATGGACTACACTGAAGAGCGCGAGGGAGAAACGCTGTGCTCCAACGCCCAGCAAGAAAACCTGCTGGATGGACCTCCTCCGAGCAGGTACGCTCCTCTGGATTTAACCACAGAGCATCCATGTCAAGAGGTGTAGACACTCAAGTTTGGGGTGTAGGAGCCAACTGTGATCTTGTGACAGCAGGTCCGGACAGCAGGGAAGGGGCCAGGGAGGGGACGCCGACAGGCTCATGTGGCAAGGCCACACAGGGGGACCATGATAACCTGTGCCTTGTCCCTCTTGATCTTTACTGGGACCTGGCCGACCAGAGGGATCAGAGGGAACGTGCACATAAACTGGAGGGTGTAGCTGTGTGCCACCGTACTGAGGACCCAGCAGTCCAAAGTTATCCCTGACCATGCCAGGAGGGAAAAGGAAAGGTGGTTGCAAAAAACTGGGAAAAATCAGATCCAGGAAATGGACTGGTAGCTCGCCCTTGGGCGTACCCTCAAAACGACTTTTTAGCTCCTTGCTTGAAATGGGTCGAGCCCAACCAGGCAGAGAGTGGGGGTGGGTGACTCGTGCGCCATCTATAGCCCTTGGGCTTTTTGTGCAGTGGGTCCTGCCAGGGCTGGCTCTCTTGCCCCTGGGGAAGTTGCGATTTGAACCGCTTACATGCTGGGCTCGGAAAGTAGAGCTCTAGAGTTTTTAGGGTAGTTCGGGAGTCCTTCAGCCCATGTAATTTGTTGAACATCTGCTCTGCAAACAGGGCCTGGCCGTCAAAGGGAAGGTCCTGAATCAAATGCTGACCCTTGGAGGACAACCCAGAGAGGAGCCGCCAGGACATTCACCGCATGGAGATGGCGGACACCATGGTGCGGGCGGTGGAGTCTGCTGTGTCAGATGCTGCTTGAAGGGTTGGAGGCAGCTGTGCCCTCGTCAAAGAGCACCCATAATTCTTTACAGGAACCTTTGGGGGGCAGGGGCAGCATTCTCGAATTTAGCTGCAGACTGCCACATATTAAAGTCGTAGTGGCCAAGGTGGTTGGCCAACCTCAACTGTAAGCTAGACGAGGAATAAATTTTCCATCCAAACAAGTCCAGTCGCCTGGAGTCTATTTTTGGGGGTAGCTCCAGGTTGCCCCTGGCATTCCCTGTGCTTAACTGCCTTGACCATCAGGGAAGGATGGGAGTAAAGGTATTTGTGCCCCTTAGTCGGGACAAAGTACTTACGCTCTGCCCATTTGGCAATGAGGGGCAGAGAGGAGGGGGTTTGCCACAAGGCGCTGGATATCTTCAATACCCCTTCATCAAGGGGAAAGGCCACCCTAGCAGGGGCTATGGAGGAGAGGACATCAAACAGGGAGTCTGCTTGCTCCTCCAACTCCTCTGCCTGCAGGCCAAGGTTGGACACGACCTTTTTCAAACAGCTCCTGGTGCGCCGTAGCATCATCCTGAGGAACCGGGTGAGGGGGCTCCGTGATGGCCTCGTCCGGTGATGAGGAGAAGGCCAGTACCGCGGATTCCATGGCACCAATTTGTGGTCCAGCAGGCTGTTCACCTTAGTCCACATGTACTTGTGGGGGTCTTATCCCCTGGGGCCTCAAGCACCGGAGGGAGTTGGGTTGTTGAGGCCACAGGCCTGTCAGAGGCTCCTGACACCAAGTGAGCAGGCTGGGAGAACCCCCACGGGTTTCAGGGTACCACAGCGCTGGCCACTAGGAAGGTTTCAGTACTGACGATGCAGGCAGCACAAAGGGTCTGGGAGACTGCCCCAGCGATGTGGAGCCATAACCGGAGCGATTGCTACCCAGTGACCCAGAATCACTGGAGTGGCGACTCCATGCCTGTTGATAATCATGGTCACGTCTAGGGGAGGACCAGTCCGAGCGGAACGCGTGCCTCCATGGGGACCTCGGTGACTAGCAGCGCTCGGCGGATCCACGCCAGTGATCCACACCTCACGCTTCGAGACCGTAACTGGGACGAGGAGCGGGACCTGGAGGTATCGCGGGCCGGGCGCCGGGGTGATCTCCCTGAGTATGGTGACACTCATCTTGGGGATCGCTGGAGGGGCCCACAGCTCCAGTCCTCTGATCATTCCCAGGATCTGTAATGGTGTTCTGGTGACGCAAAGGGCTGGTCCTGATGCTCCTACCGGGAAGCACGTGCCTCCGTGGGTCTGTGCCAGGTAACTGGCGAGGTCCACCTCGAATCCCACTGCTGGTGCCCAAGGTCTAGTGACCGTAGAGGGCTCTGATGCATCTGCCTCTCTCACTCCAAGGCATGATAGCTTCGAGCGGGTGAACAGTAGCAGGCAGGACGTCCCCAATGATGGGGAGTGGTACCGTTGGGGTGAGGATGGGTGGAAGGTCCCCAGGCGGGCTTACCCCAAGGTCTGGGCCCTGCTGGGGCTGGTGTGGGCGGCACCAGGACAGTCAGGATTTCCTGTGTGGCCTGGAGCGCTTAAGGAGTCGAGGGCACCTGAAACTGATGAAGGCCTGCCTCTGTGTCCGACCTTCCAGGCAAGGAATGGGGTGGGCTGCATCGCTCGACATGAGCTGAGGCCTGACTTCCCGACGGGGGAGATGAGCCTCCCAGAATAGGTCTTAACTCGCCCCAAGCCTCGTCCTTCCCCTTGCTGGAGTGAGCGCCAACTTCATCAAGAGCACTTTGAGTCTGATCTCAAGTTCTTTCTTAGTCCTAGGTTTAAAGGACTTGCAGTTTCGACACTTATGTGCCCTTCACCGAGGCAACTGAGACAGCTACTATGCGGATCGCTCACAGGCATTGGATGTTTGCAGCGATCATAGGGCTTAAAGCCTGGGGACAGGGGGATGCCCTGTCCCCCGGCTAAGTCCCCGATGGAATTAACAAGACTAACTACTGCTAAGGGCTAACTAAGTCAACTACTAACTACGTACAGTAACTTTACAAGAACTCTAGTTCATACGAACGAAGCCTAAGGAATGCTAGTAAGAGCAGCGAACATTCTGTGCACCATCACTGGCAGCAAGAGGGAACTGGGGGGGGGGGGAAGCCAGCAGCACCCCTTATATCACGCCATGCAAGCGCCACTCCAGAGGGCGCCAGAGGCACTCCCCTATGGATACTGCTGAGGGAAAAACTTCCGGCACTGGTGAATGTGGCGAGCACACACACCTAATGTGGAATCGACATGAGCAAGCACTCAAAGAAAAACTAAATATTACTGAAAGACATTTCAACCACAATTTGCAATTTGATACCATGTCTCTCACACTCAAACACACCACCATATACTGATTAAATTCACACCAACCCTATATTAATCATCAAAACATGTGAACATATAACCAATACACATGGTCAGAGTAAAGGCTGCATGTTGGCTGTTTAGCATGAGGATATAGACAAAAATGTGCTTTTGTGGATAGAGGAAGGGATGTAGTTGTAGTTAAGAAGAGGAAATAATAAGTGGAGTGTAGATAGATGTTGAATAACTGTTTCTTATTCCCTTGGATTTTGTCTGTGTTGGTGGGAGATGTTAACTCAAAGTTAATAATTTTTTAATGCAGCGTTACTTTGTTTATAACAGCTAAATGTTTAAATGTATTACATAAAGGTATGTTTACAGTAATGTAACAGTAAGGCCACAGTGGAAACAGTAAGATGCACTACGAACCTGGGAGCCCCATCATCTCAGGCATTGGCACCCTGACAGCAGGATTGTCTGGCTATGTAGACTCCCTCCTCAGGCCCTACGCTACCAGCACTCCCAGCTACCTTCGAGACACCACTGACTTCCTGAGGAAACTACAATCCATCGGTGATCTTCCTGATAACACCATCCTGCCCACTATGGATGTAGAAGCCCTCTACACCAACATTCCACACAAAGATGGACTACAAGCCGTCAAGAACACTATCCCCAATAATGTCACAGCTAACCTGGTGGCTGAACTTTGTGACTTTGTCCTCACGCATAACTATTTCACATTTGGGGACAATGTATACCTTCAAATCAGAGACACTGCTATGGGTACCCGCATGGCCCCACAGTATGCCAACATTTTTATGGCTGACTTAGAACAACGCTTCCTCAGCTCTCGTCCCCTAACGCCCCTACTCTACTTGCGCTATATTGATGACATCTTCATCATCTGGACCCATGGAAAAGAAGCCCTTGAGGAATTCCACCATGACTTCAACAATTTCCATCCCACCATCAACCTCAGCCTGGTCCAGTCCACACAAGAGATCCACTTCCTGGACATTACAGTGCTAATAAACAATGGTCACATAAACACCACCCTATACCGGAAACCTACTGACCACTATTCCTACCTATATGCCTCCAGCTTTCACCCCGACCACACCACACGATCCATCGTCTACAGCCAAGCTCTGCGATACAACCGCATTTGCTCCAACCCCTCAGACAGAGACAAACACCTACAAGAGCTCTATCAAGCATTCTTACAACTACAATACCCACCTGCGGAAGCAAAGAAACAGATTGATAGAGCCAGAAGAGTTCCCAGAAGTCACCTACTACAGGACAGGCCTAACAAAGAAAATAACAGAACGCCACTAGCCGTCAACTTCAGCCCCCAACTAAAACCCCTCCAACGCATTATTAAGGATCTACAACCTATCCTGAAGGATGACCCAACACTCTCACAAATCTTGGGAGACAGGCCAGTCCTTGCCTACAGACAGCCCCCCAACCTGAAGCAAATACTCACCAACAACCACATACCACACAACAGAACCATTAACCCAGGAACCTATCCTTGCAACAAAGCCCGTTGCCAACTGTGCCCACATATCTATTCAGGGGACACCATCACAGGGCCTAATCACATCAGCCACACTATCAGAGGCTCGTTCACCTGCACATCCACCAATGTGATATATGCCATCATGTGCCAGCAATGCCCCTCTGCCATGTACATTGGTCAAACTGGACAGTCTCTATGTAAAAGAATAAATGGACACAAATCAGATGTCAAGAATTATAACATTCATAAACCAGTCGGAGAACACTTCAATCTCTCTGGTCACACAATTACAGACATGAAGGTTGCTATCTTATAACAAAAAAACTTCAAATCCAGACTCCAGGGAGAAACTGCTGAATTGGAATTCATTTGCAAATTGGATACTATTAATTTAGGCTTAAATAGATACTGGGAGTGGCTAAGTCATTATGAAAGGTAGCCTATTTCCCCTTGTTTTTTCCTACCACCCCCCCTCCCCCCAGACATTCTGGTTAAACTTGGATTTATGCTGGAAATGGCCCACCTTGATTATCATACACATTGTAAGGAGAGTGGTCAGTTTGGATGAGCTATTACCAGCAGGAGAGTGAATCTGTGTGTGTGTATGGGGGTGGGGGGGGTGAGAAAACCTGGATTTGTGCTGAAAATGGCCCACCTTGATTATCATACACATTGTAAGGAGAGTGATCACTTTAGATAAGCTATTACCAGCAGGAGAGTGGGGTGGGAGGAGGTATTGTTTCATGGTTTCTGTGTATATAATGTCTTCTGCAATTTCCACAGTATGCATCCGATGAAGTGAGCTGTAGCTCATGAAAGCTTATGCTCAAATAAATTGGTTAGTCTCTAAGGTGCCACAAGTACTCCTTTTCTTTTTACGAACTAAGAATGAGCCTGATCCTGCATTTGTTTAATATTGAGCAAACTAATAGAGCATTTGTCAGATCAGGCCTTAAACTCCATATCAAACACCAAAGAAATGCTTACAAACAAATAGGAAGGAAGCACAATTAACTGCTATATAATTACTGAAACCAATTCATTTGTTTGTTTGTGAACCTTTGAAGCCCAGTTCAACTCTCAGGTATGTCCACACAACTCCAACTGACTTAAATGGGAGTTTGCACAGCAGAGCAGAATTTGACACTTAGGTCTATGAAAACATACAATGCTGCCCACTGTTACACAGTTTCAGCATATTTTTTCACCTTGAGTATGTTGCTTAAGGATCCAATCCTGTCCCCACTGACATCAAGAGGAATTTTGTCAATGACTACAATGGGAGGTATATTTGGCCCAGGTAAGTTGACATCAAGAGGAATTTTGTCAATGACTACAATGGGAGGTGTATTTGGCCCAGGTAAGTTGTCGTGTACAGTTTTACTGCAACTGGTTTTCCTGTACTATTTTTGCTACTTTCCCACAAAAGTACACATTGCCACAGGATGAGTTATGTGTACTTGTCTAAGGATGTAGAAATAAACTGAATTACATTCTTTTTAGAAATCCCCACACACTGCTTGGTGTCACTTGTATTACCTATAGGATTAGGCTTCGGGGGAGGCAACCGAGGAGGGGGTGGTCTAGGTGGAACTTGTGATGTTGACTTTGCTGGACCGTCTGAAACAGGACATCTCTTGATCGTTCCTTGATTATCATCTTCAGAAGAATGACCTTCCTGTGGTATGCAGATGGATTTAGGCTGAAAAATAAATAACTATATTAATGAATACAAACAAAGTAATCTATCTAGGCATTTATACCACACTCATCAGAGCTCCGTATTGTATGTATCCCATGAGTGTACTGATAAAGAAAACTGTATGCTCTGTTAAGCAAAACAACGTTTACTGCAGAAAAATGCTTAGCAATAAAAAAAGTTTCTTGTACTAACAGAAAACTCAAATTATTAAGCAGTGCACTGAAATCATGACTGGTCTGCTGAAATGTCACTACTCATGTCAGGCTCTGCATTCTAGGTGGTCAGGCCTGGTGGTTGGAGCAGTGGTCATAGCTGGACATAGAATCAAGACCGGGCCAAGGGTATCACTGATACGAGGGTCCAGGGACAGGCCGTGGGTCAGAGTCTGTGGACAAGCAAAATCATGATCACAGTCAGAAACAGGCCAACATTCAAAGCCAGGCTGGAGTCAGTCTAAGGGTCAGGAGGCAGGGGCAGAGCTGGAGGAGAGGCGGGGTAGGGCACGGACAAGGCTGAAACGGGCTGGAACAAGGCTCAGGCAAGGCTAGGGCAGGAACAGGAACTGGACCGAGAGCAGGCTGGAAGCCTAGGGAGTCTAAGACTGCGAGGCAGTAGGCGCGTTCCTGGACAAGTAGTGTGGTTGCACAGACTGCCTTGCAGCTCTGACAGGGTCAGAGAAATACCTGTGCCTGGGGGTCATCTGACCTGGTCCCTGTTCAGGGATAGGTTGCTGCAGCATTCTTGAGGGCTGAATCACTGCAGGCTCTGCTTATGGGATAATCAGTGCAAGGAGTTGCTGCAGCATGCCTGAGCTATAAGACTCTGCAGCAGGCTCTGTTGGAGGAGTGAGTCATGACACCTATTGAGGCTCTGGGGGATCTAAAGGTCACCCCACCACCACCAGTCTAACAGGAGGAGCCACTGGACTCAGGCATCAAGAGATTATGGGGGAGAACAAATGATAAACAGTGACAGGACTGAGGGTCACAGGGTCAAACACAGGGATCCAGAGGGGGACCCCGAGGGGTGAGGCATGGCAGCTGAGTAAGCTGGCTGTGGGTTTGGCCCACAGCTTATGTCCAACAGGTAATCAAACCAGAGGTATTTAAGATAAAGTATAGAGCTGAATTATCAGAATGGAGGCTGGATATCATAGTTACCTTGAGCTGACCTTTGGGACTTGGAAACATGACCACAGGTCTATGTTTTTGGGAGGACCCCAAATCAGTACATGGCTGCAGAGGGCAGTGTCAAGCAGAGACACAATGATGGCACTAAACCTGTCGCTAGCTCCCTCCCAGTCATCCATCTGAAGCTGAGCTGGTTCTTCTGTGAACTCTGACAGAGACATGGGCACTTCAGTTGCACAGGAGGACTACTGTAGACAGGCGTGAAAAGGGTAATCCAGTCATCCCATCTTTTCTGGAAACAGCTTGGCTATCAACTTTATATAGCTAGCCCAGTCAAGGAGCAGGTAGAAAGATCTGCAAACCATCGACAGTTCTTAAATCTAGTCTGTGCCTTTTCGCTTAGTTGTTTCCCTCCTGTATACAGGCAAATTGGAGTAGCAGTGACCTCAGTTCTCCTGCCCCACTAATCCCTTTTCTTTTGTCTTTTTTTCCAATGCATTAAGTACAAACAAGTTTTCTTAGGCATCAGGCATGCATCTGTCCTTGCTCTAGTTCTTCTTTTCTACCACACCTTGTTATTATAACAAATGACAGAATGCCACTTTGCATTCGAGTCTGGGTTCCAGCAAACACGTAATGGACTTACACAGCAGTGTTTTGTATTTTCCAAAATGCTACTCAAACATTAATTAACCCTCACCATGTCAGGTGCTTGGATAACGGTGCTAAGCATGGTACAAATGCTTAAACAGATACATATATAATTTCCATTTTATAGATCGGGAAATAGACACAAAGGGAAGTTGGTGTCCCCCAACACATAGTAAGTCAGAGTAAGACCCAGGATTAAAAAAAGTGAGAAATCTTCAATGCTTGCCTCAGATACCTAGAACTTGCTGGCTTTCATATTACTCTTCCACAGCAGGCAAAATACATCGAATCAAGTCTTAAACTGCCTTTTTTTTTTTTTTAAACAAACATTGTTCCCATTTATGGCTTCGGCACTATAAAGCAACTGAATTGTCTGTTCTGCATTTTTGTTATTGTTATTGACTGTCCTACTCTTGGAACCTTAAGACCCCAAGTTTGTCTATCACTCTTGCTCATTACCTCAGCATTCACAGCACCAGCTGAAGATGGTGCAGAGATGGAAGACCCTGCTTATGTGTGGCCTTTACTGATGCAGCTTTCTTGCCCTACAGTGCCATCCATAGGACATTTCACAAGAGTTTATGTCTGCTGTTCTGTGGTCAATTATGAGAAGTGGAAGACTCGTGGTTAATTAATATCTACAGAACATGGAGGCAGCCATAACTGGCAAGGTCAGGTTGTGCTAGTTGCAAGGCTCGCAAAGGTCCCAGTTGTAAAATGGAAAGGTACAGCACTCCCTGCCGAGGAAGGGAGCAATCACAAATGTAACAGCAGGCTCATTAGGCTAGAATCCACTGGAGCCAGGAACCCCATGGGCCCACTGAGCTGCAGAACTGGCTGGGCAGTGGGGAAGGGTAACACTAGGCTCCAGGGGCCTGTGACTTCATCGAGCCCAAGGAGAGGGCTGGTGCGCATGCTACTCTAGGGTCAGAATCTGCAGAGTGAGGAAATAAAAATGAGATCCATCAGAAGAGTATGAAAGGAAAAAAGCCTGGAAAGAAGAAAACAGCAGAGGCAGACAGCACAAGTGTAGACTGCAGCTTTTAGCTGCAGATATATGGTTGCAAGAGACTGGGCAAGATGGCTTCTAACAGACTCTTAAAGGGCAAAGTTTTGATGCCAAAACACAGGATTCCTATAGACCTCTCTGCACAGCTAAAAGCAGGCATGATTAACCCACCCAGAATTGGTGAACTGACACACTCAGAATAAGATATAGGATTTTTTGCACCTTTTAATTTACTTTGAATGTACAATGAAATTGTAGATCAGTTTTCATGTAAGTGACAGAATTTGAAATCTGATCTGTGCAGACAACCATTTAAGTATCCCATCATTGCATCTGAAGTTAGTAGTCAGACTTTTGCTGTGGTGGCCCCTGTGGTGGGAATTCCTGTCTCCCCAGCCCCAAATCCTTCTAATACCCAATCTAATCCCTTCCTAAATATTAATGGTACAATCATAAATACCATTTCTGTATTGCTGAATACTACAGATTATATTATACATATTTTCCCAAATTAGAGATGTACACAAATATCTGAAAGGTCAAATCTCACCTTGATAAATCTGGGACCAAAAGAAGTTTTGAGTAAAGTTTTCAAAAGTGCTTAAGTCAATGAAACTCCTAAATCATTTAGGCACTTATGACTTTAAAAAAAATATCTTTTTAGCATATTTCTTCCCTTATGTAATACAGTGGAAAAACCTGCTTACCTTCGGTGGTAAAGGAGGTGGCACTTTAGGTTTAATTGTAGCGCTACAAAGAAAACAAGTACAGATCATTTAGAAGTTATCCAAATACAGATCTCTGACATCCTCACAATGCTTTATTCTTCATACGGTCACGTAGGATTTATTTTTAAAACACTATACAAATAATTGAAACATCCTGAGCTTTTTGATCAATACCAGTGTTGCTTCTAAATACTTGCACTACGTATATTTTCAGTGTTGCTCCCTCCTTTGCCCCAGATACAAGCAGGAGGAACCCAAGTGCCCCCGGAGACCTCCCCTGAAGTCATAAGTTACTATTTTGAAATGCTCAGCTGTTGAGGCTATATGGACTTGTGCAGGAGAAGAGAGGAGAGATTCTTAACAGGGAGACTTAGAGAGGACACAGCACGAGTCTAGCATGTGTTGAAAGAAAAGAGGAGGGAATTTAACACTTAAGTGCGAAATAGAGGATATTAGTTGGATTTACTAAAAAAGTATTTGTGGTCGTGTGGAATGATGATGATTATATCGGATTACAATAGGGTGTTGAGGTGTGCGGCACGTGACCACACCTGGGGACTCCACATAGCTGGGCTGTGGCTGAGGACAGTGCACACCTACTAAATGGCTGCTCACCTCATACTGGCCTATCAGGAAGAATTTCCAAACTCCACATTGCTGACCCTGAGGCTACTGAATACCTAAAGCATGTGATGCCTACCTAAGCCCTTTTGACACTTTTGATTTTTTTTTTAAACTTGTACAACTTGACAAAATTGGAGAAATGGGCTGAAATCAAGAAGATGAAATTCAGTGAAGTGCAAAGTACTACACTTAGAAAGGAAAAATCAAATGCACAACTACAAAATGGGGAATAACTGGCTAGGTGGTAGTCCTGCTATAAAGGATCTGGGAGTTATGGTGGATTGCAAACTGAATATGAGTCAACAAGGTGATGTAGTTGTAAAAAAGGCTATATTCTGGGGTGTATTAACAGGAGTGTCATATTTAAGACAAGGGAGGCAATTATCCTGCTCTATTAGGCACTAGTGAGGCCTCACCTGGAGTACTGTGTCCATTTCATGGGGCTACGCTTTAGGAAAGGGGTGGACAAATTAGAGGGAGTCCAAGGGAGAGCAACAAAAATGTTAAAAGGTTTAGGAAAGCTTTCTGAGGTTGAGGAGGGGTTAAAAAACATGGGCATGTTTAGCTTTGAGAAAAGACGACTGATGGGGGACCTGATAAAGTCTTCAAAGATATTAAGGGCTGTTATACAGAGGACTGGGATCAATTGTTCTCCATGTCCACTAAAAGGTAGGACAAGTAGTAATGAGTTTAATTTGCAGCAAGGGAGATTTAGGTTAGATAATAAGAAAAAACTTTCTAACTCTCAGGACAGTTAAGCTCTGGAACAGGCTTCCAAGGGAGATTGTGGAATCCCCATCACTGGAGGCTTTTAAGAACAGGTTAGACAAAACACCTGTCAGGGATGGTCCTGTCTTAGCAGAAGAGGTTGGATGTCATGACTTTTTGAGGTCCCTTCCAGCCCTACATTTTTATGATTCTATCATTCTGTGATCACTGTTTAATCTATTTTATATTTTGTATTTTCAACTTTTTTCCAATCTTTACTGTACGACCTGTGCATTTGCAAATAATGATGATGAAAGCAGCAAACATCATTCCTTGGACGGCTCATGGACCTGACCATTGGATTCTTCATATCAACCATATGCAAAGCAGCAAATCTGCTCACAGCATATTATTAACCTACTATTCGGTAATGTGATCAGTAATATCTTCAGGTTTTCCTTTTCCTTGCAGAATTCTGTGTGGACCCGAGTTCTCACGAAGCAAATATTCAACAGCCTGTTCTTGGAGAAAAATATATCAGCATAAAACGAAAAGCTATTTCAAGTTTTTTTTCCCAGCACTGTGTTGTAAAGGATTTGCTGTATTTTTGGTCTTGCATTCCTACACTGTTGTACAGCCTGTTCTGTTAAAAATAATATTTTTCTTATCTTTTGGAAGTATAAAACATTTTGTGTGAACAATTTTGAGAATGCAGCCCTGTAATCTTGAATTCTTGCACAGAGTTTTAACTGCTTTTGAATTATGCTGTTCCAAAAAAAGGGTTAAGAAAATATCCAAGAAGTGAGAACTATTTTGGAACACTCTTATCTTCCCTTGCCTGGTTTCCCTAAGACCTTCCAGAGAAGTTCTATCCCAGCATAAGATCAGGTTTATTTTGGTTTGGAGAAGGGGAGTTGGAGAAGGATTTGGAAGAAGAGTTCAAAATCCAGTTTATACTAGGAACCTTGTTTCATCTTTAACAATGAAAGTAACTACCTTCTCTCTCATTTACCCTCACTCAAATCCTCTGTATCATATATCGAAGTTAAAATCTTGAAAATTTTCCTTTACATCCTTCTCTGCATCTCAGGCAGACATCACAGGATGCTATGTCATTGCTGGAAGACAGATCAGAGATGTTGGATTAGCTATCAACACTGGTTGCACAGAGGCTATTGGCCTGGATTGTGTCAGTGGCATCAATGGAATGGCTAACACAAAGTATCAGAACTGAAGGCATGGGGTATGGATCCTGGATATCGGTACATACAGAGCTCCTTGAGGGGTCCAGGCAGCATCAGCATTGGGACACAGCTTTGATGCACTTGAGTTGATGCAAAAAACTTCAACACAGCCAAAGTGATATGATTGAAGGAAGACACGATTCACCAGAGTACCCAAGCATTCAAGATATAAGACCCATGAATCCTTTCCTATCTTCAGGATTGTGGATTGCATCAACTTGAACGTGGCTGGGGTAGGTTGACACTTTGGTTGCTTCCATCGAGGGCAAAGGTGGTTGCATGTCAAGTGCCAAATGCACTCTTCAACAATGACTTGGTCTTGTGGAATTTGTGTGAGATAATGTAAGTGCTGAGCCCTCAATGTGCTCTATAGAAAGACACCAGGGGTTCAGCTGAATGCCTCCACGGTACTGAGGCAGAGCTTTAGACTTACTCCATCAAGCTGATATGAGAAGGACGGATGCAGAGCTTTAGTGACCAGATGACAGCCATGAATGTGGAGAAGACACCCAAACCATGGAACATCTAGTGAAGCAGTGCCCTTCAAGATCCTTCTCTGGAGGAACAGCCTTGATTCATCCATGTCACCAGAAGCCACACAGTGCATGACAAACTTGAATGTCAGCCTTTAGTGGTGTTTTTCAAGTTGCCAAAAGAACAAGTAGAAGACTGAGCTGTTGGGACTGAACTGGCTCATTCACGGTTGATGCCTTCAAGGCTTCTTGCCAGACTTATAGAAAGTTTCAGAGAAAGCCAGTACAGACCTTCTGGTTCTCTCTCTAGGACCTGACTCTTTGTGGTGAAGTCTGTGAGCAAATCATGGTCCTTTTGGAGGCAGAGAACACACCAGATGTGTCTGTCCATAGGGAACATGGTCAGACTGAACTCAAAATATCTCTCGAAACTACTGGGCACTTTCTTACATAGCCTGAAAGAAATAATGAAACAAACCATAGAAACACAAAAGGCACATGAAAACATTGATGTGAAACTTCTGACTAAGCAGGAGCTAGGAGTAAGGATCCCTAGCGTATCAAACAAAGCAGCCAGTGCAAAGTGCTCCAAGAAAGCAGGAGCCAAGAGGTTCAAAGTCCTGAGACATTAAGTAGGTGGCGTTGACTACAGACAGATATAAAGAGGAAAAAATGTTAAACAAAACTTAAGAGACATGAACTGAGCATTAGAAGAGGCATCAAACTGAGCTGGGTTGCAGCACAGACAACAGCATTGCAGCTATCCAACACAGCTTCTTCATCAAGTGCAATCAAAATGGAATTGGTGGAATGAAGTGCTGTGGGGATACCTACATTCCACTGCATAAGTGGCCTGAGCTATCCCACTCGAACAAACAGCTTTGAGCAAACCAAGTTCCTTGGTCACATGTAGGGGCATGGATCCAAGAGTAAGTTCTATCACAATCTTATCTTTGAAGATAATGCAGGTTTAAAAAAAAAAAGTTGTAAATGATGGCTTTTTTAAAAAAAAATTTAGAGGAAAAATTAAGAACTTTTCTACATGTGTCACTCATCTCAAATAGCATATATGCCCCATTTTGAAAAGGTCACTAATAAATAAATAACCATGTTTAATGAGATACCATCTGCCTCTGAAATCATGTACCACAAATGTAAGTATATTTAATATTCCTTTTCACTTCTCCTCTGCCTCTATTATAATTAAACTTAGATTTAGAATAGTCATATTATTTGTTCCACTGAAATTTAATATGAACTAAAACTTTCCAGTATGATATTTTTAATGTTGTAAATAATAATACACCAGGGTTTCTGTTGCAACAGATGATTTCATTAGCTCAGTGTAACTACACTAAAATTGGAAAACGGGGTAAACAGTGAGGTGGCAAAATTTATAGATTATACAAAATTACTCAAAATAGTTAAGTCCAAAGCAGACTAAGAAGAGTTACAAAGGGATTTCACAAAACTGGGTGACAAAATGTGAGATGAAATTAAATGTAGATAAATACAAAGTAATTAACAGTGGAAAACATCATCCCAACTATACGTACAAAATGATGGGGTCCGAATTAGCTCTTACCACTCAAGAAAGATCTGAGTCACTGTGGATAGTTCTCTGAAAACATCTGCTCAATGTGCAGTGGCAGTCAAAATAGCTAACAGAATATTAGGAATCATTAGGAAAGCGGTCTATATAAGACAGAAAATATAATGCCACTATATAAATCCATGGTACATCCACACCTTGAATACTGTGTGAAGTTCTGGTTGCTCCATCTCAAAAGAGATATATTAGAAATGGAAAAGATACACAGAACATCAACAAAAATCACTGGGTGATGGAACAGCTTCCATATGAGGCTGGATTAAAAAGACAGAATATTCAGCTTGGAAAGACAACTAAGAGGGGATATTTATATAAAATCATGAATGGCGAGGAGGAAGTGAATAAGAAAGCATTATTTAACCCCTTCCATAACACAAGGACCAGAGGTCATCCAATGAAATTATCAGACAAAAGGAAATACTACTTCATACAATGCACAGTCAACATATAGTACTTGTTGCCAGGGGATGTTGAGAAGGCCAGAACTGTAAGTGGGTTCAAAAAAGTACAGTAAAAGCTATTTTAAACCAGCATGCTGGAGTAACGGGGAGTGCCGGTAAATTAAAAATACCAGTTAACTCAGAGGGAGGGGTTTGGAGCGCAGGGGAGGAGTGTGGGGCAGCAGGGACATGGGAGGGGTTGTGGGGCATGGGCTCTGGGAGGAGGTTTGGGTTCGGGAGGGGGCATGGGAAGGGGCTCAGGGTGCTGGATGGGGAGAGCACTCACCTCCGGCGGCGCCTCGTCCCTGCTGCTCTTGGCAGAGGCGCAGCCAGGCAGCTCTGCAAGCAGGCACACAGTCTCCGTCTGCAGGCGCCATCCCCTGCAGCTCCCATTGGCCGCAGTTCCCGGCCAATAGGCTGAGAGCCACAGAGTCAGTGCTCGGGGAGAGGGGATGGAAGCAGCGTGCCTGCAGAGCCACCTGGCCACGCCTCTGCCAGCAATAGCAGGGACAGGGAGCTGCTTCTGGGGAGTCGCCGGAAGTGAGCGCTCCCCACCATCCAGCACCCCGCACCCATCCCACACCTCAACTCCCTGCTCCCAGACCCAAACTCCTGTCCAGAGCGCACCCCGCAGCCACTCCCACTCCCTAGACCCCTGCCGGCCTTGCACCAACTGCACTATAAACCGGACTTTCAGTGCAGATCAGAAATGCTGGTTTACAGAGCTTGCCGGTTGGCAAAGTGCTGGATAGAAGAGCTTTTACTGTAGATAAGTTCATGAAGGATAGGTCCACCGATTGCTATTAGCCAAGATGGTCAGGGATGCAACCCCATGTGCCGAGCGTCCAAAGCCTCTGACTTCCAGAAGCTGGGAGTGGATGATGGGATGGATCATGTGATAACTGCTCTGTTTTGTTCATTCCCTCTGAAGCATCCAGCATTGGCCACAGTCAGAAGAGAGGATACTGAGCTAGGTGGACCATTAGTCTGACCCAATATGGCTGTTCTTATGTTAAAGAAAATAATTAAAAGATACTGGGAAAGAGCTGTACAAAGAGCTGAACATTAAAATATTTCAATATTTATGCAAATCAATAAGCAGAATAAAGCAAAACACCAGTGATGTGATCCAAACAGAGATTACTGTGATCTTGCTACTTTAAAAATATACCAGAAGGAAAAGAAAAATTAAAAAAAAAAAAATCAAGGTGTTCTCACATTCAGAATACAATTCAAACAGAATTAAGTTTTCAGCTACCCAGGAATCAGAGAGCGGATACATCAAAATAAAAAATTACTTACTGTTTAGCATCATCCTCTGCATCATCATCATCTTCTAAATGTGCCACATGTCCCCTAAGGAAATGAACAAGGTACCATGGCTGAGTGCCCTTCATTAAAATGATTCTAGCTACTATGAAAGAATTCTGGTATGCAATACCTCAGGGGCTCCTTCTATACAGAATGTTATTATGTTGCTTTGTATTTTTATTTTCTTTTTCATTATTCTTTAAACCACAGATTCAGCCCAGACAAATGAGACCTCTCCCATACAATCTACTAATGCTCATTTGAAGGTAACAGGTGCAAGAAATCAATGTAAAAAACACTTTGAAACACACAAGAAAAAAATAAAGTTACCGCTGATGCAGTTCTTCTTCAACTGATTTTAGAAGACTCCTTCAAAATTAATAAGAATACAATTAATAACTGAACACAAACGGAAGAAAGCACTTGGAAAATAAGACACGAATAAAAGTTCTCAATTCAAAATAAGTTACTCTATTCTAATAAAATACACTGATTTTTTTGCTGAAGAATAATTTCATGGTTTCTATATAGCTACATGATACTATTAAACAGTGTTTATCTACACTTATTAGTGTACTCCTAATTACTGTACCTGGCCATTACCTCTGTACTGCAAACTAGGGCTATTTTGGCTTATTTCAAAATTTACCTGTTTAAATTGAAACCAAGATACTTAAGATTAAATAGTATGTTATCATAAAAAGTAAAAGTGACAAAAAAAGATTAAACTATCTTTGTCAGGAGACCACTAGTCCCAATTTTATTATCTTAAAATTCACATCTTTCACAGTACTATGTTTTCCCCTCAAAATGCAGATTTCAACATGCTAAAAAATTACAACTTTAAGCCAATCTATGAAACTAAGCCCACTACATGCTAGCTGTCATGCAAACATCTGCATGCATCCATGCGACAGACAAGAGGGCAGCAGGATTTTTCCAGAAAGGAGGATTCCTGAAAATGTCAATATTATTCCCTATTGAAAAATAAAAAAGATCTACAGAATGAAGGAAATGCAATGCCTATACTTTCATCAAAATATTTATACAACTTATCTATTATAAAGCTAGATATCAGGAGTTTGACTTGTATAGACAGTGTCATTTTAAATATAGGTTTCAGAGTAGCAGCCGTGTTAGTCTGTATTCACAAAAAGAAAAGGAGTACTTGTGGCACCTTAGAGACTAACCAATTTATTTTAGCATAAGCTTTCGTGAGCTAGAGACTAACCAATTTATTTGAGCATAAGCTTTCGTAATGCATCCGAATGAAGTGAGCTCTAGCTCACGAACGCTTATGCTCAAATAAATTGGTTAGTCTCTAAGGTGCCACAAGTACTCCTTTTCATTTTAAATATAAAAGCACCTAAACCACTTAAAGTATCCAAGGCTGGAGAGAAGCAATGACTATTATCTCATTTCACACAGTGCGTGTATCTAGATACTACATTAAAACTCACAATGTAAAGTTTAACCTCTAAAGAACTTAATGACAAAACTGTAATGAACAACAAGATCTCTACAGATGTGTAAACGTTTTAAGTTCTTTTGTCTTTTTTTTTTTTTTTTTTTTTAAACACACACCACATGTAAGTACATCCCCATAACTGGCCAGATGACTTGGGCAGAAGGGCAATATCTTGCTGTAAGGGAAAGTTTGTCACTAAACAGACTCTGATATCTGAAACTGATAATGGCTGGTACGTTCTAGAGTTGATGGGAGTGACAGTCTCAGTATCTTGAGAGTACACCTCATTATGCTGAAAACTGTTCTACAACAATAATCACTCCAGCTGATATAGAGAGTTAGAAGTCAATAGCTGAAAAACTGCACTACTGTAAATAACGAAAGGTTTATCATGTTTTACTGCATAAACATAAAATTACATTTTACTACTACATTACCTGCTGTTTTAAATTTAAACAATGAATTTAAGTCTCAAATTTAAAGAAAAAGGAAAAATGCCCTCTTTTACTCACTTATTTGCACCTAAGAAGTAGCCACTCTGGGGACCATGACCATATTCTAGCTGCAGATCCTATAAATATAAGAGAAAGAGCTTTAAGATAAAAAGACAAGAAAGAGTTAAAAACACGTCACATGCTTGCCTCACCCTCTTCACTGTACGCATGGCACACAACTAATTCTGTCCTACTGCCACTCTTGGCTCTAAACCCTCATTCAGAGGCCCCTTAAGCCTGGGTCTCTTCCATGCCCCAACTTTGCCATACCTCACATCTCAAAATTTCTCCATAAAACACACTTCTTTGATAAAGCCATTCAACCACAGTCCCCCTCCTCAGGGAAATACTGAGCTGGAAGAGCCTTTCCACTGATCACTCAAAAAAACCCAAACTACGAAAACAACAAACTTGTGGAACTAGCAAATGGTGTGTTACTCTTCAATTAGTCACACTACTTTTTACGGACTCCGCCCAATCTCTGCGTTCATTTTAACTGTATATATTAATATTGTCAGTTCTTCAGGGCAGATCTTGTAATGTCTGTAGTATACAATTGGTGCTATCCAAATAAATAATATGTAGGGAATACTGAAAATATTTTGTTTGTTTCAGTTATAAAGGCAACAAATATTTTAAGGATAACTATTATACAAAAAAACTATAGGTAAAATAAATGTGTATGAAATACTACATTAACCAAACATTAAAATTGCTAACTCAAGCACTTACAAATTACGAAGTGCTAGGTAACCTTAAGACTAAGTATGAGGTGGCAAGGAACCCCAAGAGGCACTACTCTCAAAAATTCTGAGCTCATGTACCAGAAAGCATGCTTATTTCAATAGTGGGAATAGGCAGAGTTCACCTTGAAGAACCAACATACTAGCATGTCCAAAGAGAAGACTATTAAAGCTATGGGATGTTTGTCTCTCCTCAGCTAGGTCAGGAGTGGAGAAGTATGTACACAAACTCCTTCCCCTAAACACTTGAGGTGCACCTACACTGGGAAATCAGTGATGTTTTAAGACATTAACATTTTTAGATACCACTTAGCAACTTGTATAGAACAGAACTCTCTCAAGTGTACCCCATTCCAGAAATAGCCGGTTCATCACCAAAGGATATCCTGGTAACACAGTGATGAGACTAGTACGGATCGATTAGACAGGCAACTACCCCACAGTGAAGGGGCACTCCATAGCCTGAGCCTCTCACTCTCCCATATGAAGGACATCCTCACAAAGAAGAAATGATTACTTCACTCCTCAGGCTTCTCATCCCAGTCTCCCAGCCCAGCCAGTCCTAATCTCCTCCTCCAGGCTCAACGTCCAAGACCCAGTGTCCTCGCAACTCCCAGTCTCTCTCTCCACACACCAGTCTCTGTGCCCAGCCAGTCCCAGTTCCCAGCTCATCTGACCCCAGACTTCCAGTACTACCCTCTATCTTCTCAGACTTCTCATTCAGTCTTAGTCTCCCCACCCCTCAATTCCTTGTCCCATTCTCTTTGCCCAACCAGGTCCAATTCTCCCCGACATCCAAGTTCCTTTCCAGATCTGCCCACCCTCCTCATGCCTCATCCAACGTTGTTTGTCCTGCCAGTTCCAGTTTCCTTGCCCTCCCAGTCCTTCCATTCCTCCCAATCCCAGTGACAGTCACAGTTTCTCTCCCCAACCCTAAGCTACACCTTTCTCTCTCCCAGTCCACCTTTTATCCCCTTTGCATTCAAACCGGACAGCTTCCTCTCCCAGGCTGCCTGAGCCCAACAGAGGGGTCACTGAGAGGACAGGAGAGATTCTAAGGCCTGGTCTACACTACAAAGTTATGTTGACATAAGCTGCCTTGCATCAACCTGATGATTCCCTGTTCTGTTCATTCCTTCTGGTGCACCTGGCATCGGCCACGGTCGGAAGACAGGATATTGGACCTCTGGTCTGACCCGGTACGGCCATTCCTATGTTCTTAACCTAGTTGTGCATGTGTCTACACTTAAGTTTCTCCCCCACCGTAAGTCTCCTGTTACACCAACATAGTACTATCCCCTCCCCAAGCGGCTGTAAGCCAAGGTCAGTGTACAGAGGTCAATACAGCATGCATGTAGACACTGTTACCTATGTCAACCCTAACAATTCTCCAGCAGCTGTCCCAAAATGCGCCACACTGACCGCTTTGGTCACCACTGTGAATTCCACTGCCAAGAGGTCATGTAAACTAGGAGCCCGCCCTCCCTCCCTTTTAAAGCCCTGCAAATTTTGGAATTCCTTTTCTTGATTGCCCGGCTTGGCAAGCACACCAAGCAGCTCTCCACCGTTGAGTGCAACTGTCCAGCTGACCATGCTGGCTACGGGCTCCAGATGTGCTCCGACAAGAGACATGGAGTCTCCTGGGCCTGTAGAGAGAAGAGGCTGTGCAAGCATAGCTATGGACCAGCTGCAGAAACGTGGACACCTACAAGCAGGTTGCCCAGGGGATTCAGGAGAAGAGGTACTACAGAGACCAGTAACAGTGCTGCATGAAAGCCAAGGAGCTGTGCCAGGCATACCAGAAAGCCAACAATCGATTGGTGCTAAGCCACAAACCTGCTGCTTTTAAGACGAGCTGCCTGTCATACTCTGTGGAGACCCCACCACCACCCTGCACAATACCGACGATACCTCCCAAGAGTCCAAGTCACAGGCCTCACCAAGAGCAGCGAGGGGGAGGAGGAGGATGGGGGACTGATGATTGGGGGATCCAGCTGTGCAGTAAGCCAAGCTCTGTTTTTGATTCCACCAGTCCAACTAGTTGAGCACATGTGAGCCCAGGTCAGGGGAAGGAACCTCAGGTAAGTGTGTACATAAATTTTCCATTACAGGGATGTCCCCTGCCCACAGGACCATCACTTTTCATTAATTTACTTGTCCAAGAAGAGGTAGTTTTACAACCAAGAGAGGCAGAGATGCTATCGGCTTTTCAGTCCCCTCTAGAGTTAGGCAGTGGGGACCATGCAGAGCAGTTTCTTTATGTGCACAGGGATGCGCCTTGAATACCCGGAGATCTCTCAATGAAACATTCGTGGAGGTACTCTGCAATCTTCTGCCAAAAGGTTTCAAGGGATAGCTGCCTTATTTCTTCCTCTGCAGTAGGACGCTTTCCCACGTCAGTCAGGGATAACTTCGGCAGCGACAATTGCAGTACACAGGCTAGCAGAATACGGGCCCGGGCGGCTTTGGGATGCCAGCAGCAGCTGTACTTTCTGGGCTCTGTTACCCTCAGGAATGAGATATCAAATAAAATCACTGCCGCCTGTGGAAAACGGTGCCAGTATTTAGTGCCAATGCGCTATACCTAGATTTATGCAACCAAGCAAGTCTCTCCTCATTTCCCTAACCTCTGGTAGGCCATGGCTGGTACTGTGACTGACACCATGCATGAGCAATCCAAGCACGAGTGAGAAAGAGCATGAAGTGCTTTTAGGAGAGCAAGGGGAGTGAGTAAATGAGTGATGTCTGCACCTTAAGTTTCACTTTCCATACTGCATATACTAACAATGTGATCTCTGCGTTTTATCTGCAGATGCTGCCATTGTGGCCTTCCCCTCCACATTTGCAGAACATCTGAGCCAGATAAGGAGGCGAAAGAAGAGGACTCAGGATGATAATGTTCAATGAGATCCTGCAAGCCAGTGCTGCATCAAACAGTAAGCAAAGGGCCTGGACGGTGAACACTAGTGACAGGCTGGAGTAGAAAAGACTAGAGAGGAGAAAAATGCAGGCAAAGGAGACAGATGCACCATGACATAATGAGCCTTCTCAGACAGCAAAGAGAGATGCTGCAGACTCTGGTAGACCTGCAGGTTCAACAATCCCAGGCTCGTCTCCCTCTGAAGCTCCCTGAAAACTCAATATTGGGACCTTCCTGTGCTGCTGCCCCCCCACCCCCCTGTCAACATTCCAGGTGGAATTAGGGGCTGCTACACTCCATCCTGGTGGACATTAAAAGACAATCGCAGCTTCACACACGTTGACCTGTGAAAGCCACGGTTGGTGTAGGTATAGCTGAAATGGGTATGAATGTTTTCCCCTTCATAAGTTTGGTCCTCTAATTTATTAAGTTTGAGTAAGTTTAAAATATATTTTAAAATTTCATGGAGGAGGGGAGTGTTGCACTAAATTCTGTTACAAAATAAATGTCTTATTTAAAACTTAACTCATCTTTATTGGTTTGCAACATCTGCTACCAAGTGCTTAACAGATCTGTAAGCAACCAATTACCAGTTGCTGATAGCGTGACAACTCTCAGGATAAACCACAAACAAAATTAATAGATAAAAACATAAGAACGGCCATACTGGGTCAGACCAAAGGTCCATCTAGCCCAGTATCCTGTATTCTGATAGTGGCCAACGCCAGGTCCCCCAGAGGGAATGAACAAGTAATCATCAAGCGATCCATTCCCTGTCACTCATTCCCAGCTTCCGGTAAACAGAAGCTAGTGATGTACTGACAATGTTATATTCCTATATGTACAGCAATCACCACGTAATTCCTAACAGGCCACAAAAGAGCAGGGCCAGGTAGTGTACAGTACAACAACAAGTGTTACTGTGGCTCAATGTTAAAATGGTCTTTCAAAGCCACCCTGGGCCCAGTGCAAGGGAAAGACCTTTGGATAAGTGTACGTAAAATTTTCCCTTACAGGGATGCCCCCCTCCTTGACAGCATTTGACTTTTCATTAATTTACTCATCCCAGAAGAGGATGCATAGTTCCAGACTGAGCTCCTCTAATGGCTGTGTCTGGCTGTTCAAACTCAGCAGACAGCTGCTCCACCTCCATCCTGGTGGAAAGGTTTCTCCCCTTTGCTTCACGTACGTTATGCAGGACACAGCAGCTAGCTATAACCATTGGACCACAAGAGGGAAACACAGGTGGTAGTTGCCCTGAATTGTGACACCTTCCCTTTAGACACTACACAGCTATCTAGACAGAGAAATTTCCCACCTTAAGTGAAAAGTGTTCTGAATATAAATTCCAAAAAACTAAGACACAAATTCGTATAAAAATAGAAAGCGAAGGTCCTATGCTGGACAGAGCTAAAGTGTCTGTCTACTTTAATTTACACATTCTATAGTACATGACAGTGTACATTCTGCAGGAGTGACAGAAAATTTAATAAGAGAAAATAAGTAATCCTCTACAAAATATAAAATATTCTTTATCTGTCACTGATGGTTACATGCCCTGCAATTATTTTTTTTTTTATGAAAGATGACATCTGTCAGTTTTACTTATGCTTATATATTTTAAAAGGACAAAACCTTTGTTTTTATCCAGTTTACTACCATGCTGTCTGCTAGCATTACTAGACTATGTTTTCAAATGGGCATTTATGTTCTTCACTTCCTGTTCTAAACTGCTGTATTGTGTTCCTGTTTGCTTTTCAAACATTACTGTATTTCACCCATATGTGGCTGTACTTCATTGCTGGATAAAGTAATTCCTTATGTACACTAAAATCCATCAGTGGGGAGTAAGGGAGTTTGTAAAGACTGAGATTTGGATAAAAACTGTACCCTCATCTCCATCCAAATGCTTTGAGTTTGAAAGTTTTATAAAACTTTCAGATACATATTTGATGAACAAATACACACATATATATACCACACTATCTTTATACCATTATCTAACACACACAAGGTGGTAACATTAGTTGATTTGAATTAATATGCCGCACATGAACGTAAAAAACACTAAATTAAATAAATCTGACTGAGCCCTGTTTTTCAAAATAATATTGCAAGATATACACTCATCAATGGGATATGGAAAAAGTATTAAATTATCTTAATATGATCCACAAAATTTCCCAAATTACACTCTTATTACAAGAGGTCAGTTAACAGTGAACTGGTCTTGAATTGCTGGTATTGTTTATAACTAGAGTTCTACTTGGGTGAAAACCCACACCACTTTGCACAAGATAAGGGTGTGGACAGCAACATACAAAATCTCAGTGTAATGGATAATATTAAAGAAAAGTCAAGTGGGAGAATGAATCATGCATTCCAGGGGAAAATCTTTTTATTCCAAATTAGGGCTCTGGGAGGGAGTTTGGGTGCAGGAGGGGGCTTGGGGTGCCAGATCAGGTGGCTGCTCACCTCAGGTGGCTCCCCACAAGCAGCAATCAGCCTCAGTTGCTCTTAAGTGGAGGTGCGGCAGGCAGCTCTGCATGCTGCCTCTGATCGCAGGCACTTCCCCCGCAGCTCCCATTGGCCATGGTTCCCAGCCAATGGGAGCTGCATTGCTAGTGCTCAGGGTGGGGTGGGGCCAGCACATGAAACCGCCTGTCGAACCTCCGCCTAGGAGCAGCTGTGACTGGTTGCTGCTTGCGGGGAGCTGCCCGAGATGAGCAGCCCTGGGATACACCACCCCAAGACCCCTCCCGCATCCAAACTCCCTCCCAGAGCCCATGCTCCACACCACCTCCCGCACCCCAACCCCCTGCCAGCCCCATGCCAACTGCACTATAAACTGGAATTTCAATGAAGATCAGAAATGCTGGTTTATAGAGCTTTCCGGCTGGTGAAGTGCCTGATAAAATAGCTTTTATTGTATGTCATGCAGTATCTCATCATGCATGAGCTATAATTGCAGCTTTGCTTTTCTGCTAGTTTTATACTCTTAATTCGGAACAAATTTATTGTGTAGGCTTGAGCTGTACTTGAAATTCACATTCCCAAATACTTTTCATAGTTTTTCAACAAGTGTATTTGAATATGCACAGTGAACCAATAATTCACAACTGGATATTGCAGTTGCTATTCCTGAAACTGTAATTAAGTGGTCAGTAATATAATCTGGAAGTTTAACATTTCGATATTAAATGCTACTAGCTGCTGATAAGGTAACTCCTGATCTGTTGGCAATACAAATGTACCTTAGTTGTTCAAAGACAATCATATAATCGTTTACATCTTCCATTAATTTAGTATCACCATTTTTCCCAGTCTCCCAGTGGAAGGAATGACTAATGATTCTTAGCATTTCATTCCCCCATAAAGGAGAATGCTTACTGAATAACACGTAAGTCATACACCAAACTCCATTGTCCTTATCTTATTAAAAATGTGTTCTTTAACTTTTTAGATAATGTTGGTAGGTTTTTGTTTGGGTTTTTTTTTTTGTAAAAAGAGAGAATTAAGTATTTTGGGATTTTACTAAACATCCAAATAAAACAGTCTAAGCTAATCAGCCTGCAGGTATTTTGTAAATTATTGTTGCGTATCTGCAATTTTCCCTCTTCCCTTGTTCTGCGATTTCTTGCACTCTGTCTGTGGTTGTCTGAGGGGCATAATCACTATTGTTATTTAGCACCCATGCAATGAAGAGAAATATATCCTGATTAGCTATTGTAATCCCTCTGCAGTAACTGGCTACTGGATTCAATATTTTAAATGGTCTGCCAGAAACAAAACTGGCTGTCTCAAAATCTCACTCTCTGTGGCAGAGAAAGAAAAATCCATTGGACTCATTCCCCCTTTCCTACTTACTTCCATTGGATCTTAAGAATAATGTTCATATTTATGTTTTCCACTGAGGACAATCTCAAGAACCTTCCTTCCCAATTCACTTTTGAAATGTAATGTAAACAAAAACTGTGGTTATTCTAGGGAGAAGAGTCTTGTTGACTTATAATGAAAGAAAAGGAGTGGGGGAATTTAAACTGTACATTGGTCTCTTTATAGGACATAAGGGCTGGGATATGTAAATTGCTAGTCTGCGGAATGAGAGGGGCTTGCAGAGCCTGGAGTGGGATGCTTGTGTTGCCAGCAGGCAGCAACCTGTAATTTTGGGCGAGTTTCCCCCAGGGAGCACAGACAAGGCTCCCTCGTGCTATAAGAAGGCAGTAGTGATTCACCCTGTATCCCTTGGTAAACCCCGAAGTGTCATAACGGTACAGTGACCAATACAAGAATACTAACCTCCAAACAAACAAGCAAACTAGATATCAGAAAACCCCTAATAATTAGGAAGGGTACTAGCTTAGTAAGGCAGGGCACTCTCCAGGATCCAGTGACCAAAAGCTGCACTCCTAGAGGACTCTGCATTCCCTTACAGTGTTAATGAAGGCGTGGAGATTTCCTGACATGGACAGTCTCTTCTCTGCCCACAATATAGCTACTAACCAAGTAGTGAGTGCACTTATTCCTCTATGGGGAGCCTTTTGGAAATGAATACAGGATTCCTTAATAGCGGCTATGACCTATGGGGAAACAGTGGCATTTAAACTGGTTGCAGAAAAATAGGATGGACCACATACAAAACAAAGGATCTTTGCATTATGAAAAAGCGTTGTTCCATTTGGGCAATATTTTATGGCTCTAGTGTCATCTAGGGAATACTAATTCACTTCCTTTGGGCAGGATGTGTTCAGACAGAAGGGAAGGCAATTTCCTAAGGAATGATTTGGGAACAGTTCTAAGAACTGCTTATCTGTGAAAAACAGGAGGAAGGGTTCTTTACACAAGAGATCTCCCTAATCATTAATTCTTTGAACAAGGTGGTTAGCAGTGAGGAACATCGGTTTAATAGAAAGAGAACAGAAGGCAGCTTTTGCCAGAGGCTTGAAAGGAGATTTGTTGAGAGCATTCAGAATGAAATTAAGATTCCATTCTGCTAACTGGTTCTGACTGGAGGTTGACAGCATTTAGCACACTGGAAAAAGTCAAGTGATGTCAGAATGCAGGATGAGGTTGTCATCATTTAGTCAGGATCTGAGAGTTGGTATGTGACATTCATGGGTGTTATAACTCAGTTCTCTGATACAGCCCTCTAACGAAAACTCCAAAAGGAAGGAGAGGTGTGCTTGAAGGGGAGGGACACTTCCGGTATAGCACCCACTAAAGAAACAGCCAATTGCTCCAATATGCTTGATTTGTAGAGTCCTCCTTGGATGTAAGCAAAACGTCAATCAGATGAGAAGAGAAGCCAAAGGTTTGGAGAATTATTTTGTTAGCATCCAGGCCTGAAGTTTCTAAAATGACAAGTGATTTTGGGTGCCCAATTTGAAACACGTACGAGGGACCTGATATTCGGAATGTGCTGAGTACGCTTGCTTTCTGACAATCATGTGTTTCGATGGGCACCCAGTGCTGAAACACCAAAAAATCACTAATCATTTTTTTAAAAAGTAGATCTCAAGCTACTACACACACATTGTGTGGGTCCAGGGGCAGAACTGGATCCTGATGGAGAAGGGTCCTTGTTTGAGGGAGTTGCCCTGGTTCTGATATGGACAGGCTGAAGACAACTAGGGAAACAAGGCCTTATGGGACAGTAACAGGGCATGAGGATGAATTTGGCCTTTTGGCAAATACATATGCATTTCTTTGGCAGAAAAGGGAATGGAGGAAAGGCATGTGTTTAGGGGCTGACCAGTTGAAGAAAAAGCATCCACCCTCTCAATGTGAAGATCCCTGTGTCTAGATCAAGACAGACCCAAAGTTTGTTTAGGTATAAAGCAAACATGTCTCTTTGTGGAAGGCACTACAATACCACCATCTTGTTAGTTTGGCATCTGCCATGGGAGATGCTGGCTCTACTAGTCAGTTTTTTTGGGCACTGAAATTTCCCTAGATATAGCTGAGAAGTCAACCACTGAACCTTTTCTATCTCCCAGAAGATCCAGATGGCTGTGTCAGAGACAAGTTTCATTTTTCCCCTGTCCATTTTTACCAATGGCCACAGTGCAAATGTCAAACATCTTAAATATAATCTGTGTAGTGATGGGGGAAGTGGCTGCTCAATGGCTAGATCCAGTGCCCAGAGTGCCACAGAGAGTGATGGTGATCTGAAATTCCAACTTGGACTATAGTCCCTGTCATCATCTATGTGCCCCATGAAGGCTCTCCAACCTTTGACGCTTGTTTTGGTTATGATCCTGAAGATTCGTGGGTTTGCCAAAGGCTTGTCCCTCATCAGATATATGTTCCACAGTGGAATAATTTCTGGACCCAAGTGAAATGGGAAGTCAAAGCCTCTTGATGAGGGAGGACTCTTCAATCCCACTTCATGAAGGCTTGAAGAAACCATATACTGTCCAGTGAACAGTGTCTGCAGCAGCTGTGACTAACAGATCTAGAGGAGGGAGAGCCTGATTAGCATGGTCTCACACAGAAGACAAGAGAACAACTTCCTTCAGTTTCTGGGCTTTCCAGAAGAACAACCTTGGTTGGTGAGAAAACAAACAAAACCAAACCTCAAAAATGAATGAGATCCTGTGACTGAGTCAGAGCACTTCTCTTGGTTTCACAATGAGCCTGTGGAATTGCAGAATGGAGAGTGCCTGATGCAGATACAGTTGAGATGTCTGGAAAGTGTTCACAGCCTAGAAAACCCCCTCCTATTTAAAACTAACATTATTTCCTTCTTTCTTCACTGTAGCAAATCACTATTGTCCCAAGTTTAAAACCATGGGGCAGAGGAGATGCCAAAGGGGAGGTCTGGTCAGGATACATGGTGTAAGTGCATCTTAGATGGTATCTTAGGCCAGATTACACTCAGTGGGCTAGAGGGCAACACATGGAGCAGCTACTGTAATGGGCTTATGCCAACTGTGAGGGGCTGCAGGAATCCCTTTGGGAATGACCATGGAAAGATCTGCTGGAGCTGCACTCATGAGGACAGCAGGAACAGTCTGCATGCAGCGGAGACGAAAGTGGCAGAAAAAAAGTGAGAAAATGAAGAGAGTCAGTAGCTGAAAGAAAAGCGGAGCTGAAGTGCAGGACAATGCTGCTGGAGGCAGAGAAACTGGAGCTGTAGTCCCAAGAAAGTTGTTAAAGGACGTGTGTGTGTTAAGGAGAAAATCTACATAGGACTGCCTCCAAAACTGGAGTCGGCACAGCTTAAGTTATCAGTAGCTATGTATTGGCAGATACAATTTCTGAGAAGCTGATGTAAAAAGCCATCGTTTTGTTCCATATTTATTACTCCTCAACGGATTTCCACATGAAATGCTTCGTTTACAAACCAAACCAAGACTTGGGTTTAGTTGGTAGCACAGCATGTTCCACCTAGTACAGAGTCTGAAAAAATGAAACGGTGCTCTCGCTACTTTGCACATAACTAGCAACCATCACTAACAGATACAGCAATCTCTGGCCATTTGATGACCCAGAAGCAGAACAGAGTAAAGCTTGCAGGCTTGATTTTCACACTGCATTGCTAAAGCAGAGAACGGTTGGAAAAGAGAACAGGTACAGTATGGGCAGTACCAAATGCCAAGAGAATCACATTTTTGACCTCGCTCTTTGAATGTTTGTGGTTTTGTCAGTATGAACATTAATGTTTGTATTCATTCTATACTGTAATTAGATTTTGGATATTAAAACATTAAAAACATACACATTTTTTAATCTTTCAAATGAATGTTTAAAGGAACTGTCAAACAAAAAATGCTAAGAAATCTCTCCTAGACAGTGAGAAAAGTTAAAGGCATTACAGTTAATGCATAATACTGACCTACTTTATATATATTTTCCCTCCATTACTTAGAAATATTCATACAACTTAATCCTTAGACTGAAAAACTGTTCTACAGAGGCAAAAGTACAGCAACTGAACAAAACTTTAGCTTTGAAAAACAAAAATAAAGACACAAAACCAATGCTGACAAAGAAAATCAGAAGGTGAAAAATACCAGATTAGATCTTGCAGTGTAGTACATTTCTTCTGAACTGTCCAAAAAATCGTTACTGTTGGGCTGTTCGTTAGACAGAGACCAAGAAACTCAGGTTATTTACTTTGAGACTGAAAGCCAGATATACACAAAGGGAAATTGTCTTGCCAACACAATTTTGTTAATGCAAATGCAAAGTTACACCATATTAAACAGCTTCTGACAAAACTTACATTTCATATTACATCATAATTAATTTAGTATAAAGATTAAACATTACTTAACAGACAAAAAGCAAAAAGAGCTGAAGAACTACCTTAATAAACTGGAATTAGCAATTATCAATTTATTCCCATCTCTCAATACCCCCCATTCCGGGATCTTTTTTGTCACCAGTTGGAATACTGGAGATTAAGGAAAACTTCTACCCTCAATCTCTCTTCCTACAAGGCCTTTCATCAAAATGTGTCTTAGAATGAACAGGACTTCTTTTGCAGCCAGTTAGAACTCTGACTTCAATTGACCGGAATGATCTAAATTTAATGATACAATCCTCCTTTCCTCCACAATCCTCTCATCCTCTTACAAGGAACCATTCTCTAGCTTCCAAGAATCAACCTGGCTTTTCCACTGTGCAGTATATTAATGAATCAGTCATTAAAACCATTCGTATTTAATTTAATAAAAGCAGGTACCTGTAAAGTATTGGAACTACTTAAGTGTAAATGTTTTTTTCCAGATTACCGTTACATTTCTATGTACTTCAGAGTAACCCCATAAATATCAAAATAACGGTTTTGTTTCACTTGTACACATTTTTTCTTCATCTATGGTCAGACTGAACATGCGCTCAAATAATTTTGTAGGGTATTATAGGAGAGCTGCTGCCATGCCCTCAAGAATAAGGTGCTCAAAAATCTTTTAAAGGAAAAATATCTGAAGATGTCCTAAATAAAGAAATTCCTTTATCTTTAGAGCAAAGTACAGTCCTTCATGCTTCCCATTATTAGGCAGGCAATTAAGCACTCCCTTTCCCTCCTCAGAAATATCCAAATAAACAGTTTTAGCTCCTCCTCCTGGGCAGGGAGATAAACACAGGGGTTTAGGTGGGTGTTGTCTGTCTTTTTGACGGAGTCAAAACAAAGAGTTCTGGTTCTCCCTTCTAGCAAGGCAACCTTTTGTATTGGTTTTCCCTATCAGCAGGATTAATCCTTTCTTGTAGCCAGAGAGACAACTAAGATTCCAAAGTGCAATACTCCTGTGTGTTTCAACTCAATGTGGAGCAAACTTCAACTCCTCCCTTCCAAGAACATCTGCCAAAGAAACGCTCCCTATGGCTGTGCCCTGAGCCCCAGAAGAAAAAACTTTCCCCTCAGAAACACTGTTGTCCTTAAAGCTGTACAGCTGGGTGACGGGGGCGGGGGCGGGGGGGGACACACACACCCAGTCACAGGAATTTTAAAATCTAAAAAGGGCTGCTTTTTTTCCTGGTTAATTTTAAGCTCCATTTTCTTCTTTAAAACCTATTTTGTGATTGTCATGCCACATATTCAAGCACTTCTCAAAGAACAAAAAGAACACAAGTGAGAAAATATTTAAAGGCATGTAGAAATAAAGATTGTGCTAATCATATTTTCCACAGTGTATATTATAGTGAGGCAGGCTACAGAAAAAGGGGAGTAAGAGTACTGACATTGTAAGGTGATTTTGGTAAGACCCACTCTTAACATATTTTTCTTGCCAGTTTTAGAATCGCTGGTCCTCTGTTTAATTTTATTTTTATATATAATATGCTCTAATCAGCACAGCAATAAGTGATGTGATTATGCAACTACATACATGGGAATATAATTTCTCTGAAGTTGTTGCATAAATTCTTGTTTATGTTAGATAAGCTACTCCTCTCTGTCCTGTTGGATACTACAGGCTGCAATCTGCCTGCCCAAGCCAGCTGCTGTGGAAGGGTGTGCGCGCACACCAACTCACATCGCTAAAGCCAGCTGGCTCTTTTCCAGAGGAAAGGGTGAAGGGAGGGGAGGAAGGAGGTGCTCTTGTAGCGCACTGAAGGAGAAGTATGCCAGCTCTGCTCTTGCATGGCTCCTACGCCAAAGGAATGCAGCTCCAGGCACGCTCCCTTCCTGAGAACCAGGGGGAGGAGCTCCTTAATAAAACGGCTTGTGGGGGGAGAGAAGGGACTGTGTCACAAGTTAACCTTTTCTCTCATTTGCAGGATGCAAAACGTGAGGCACAAAACCCATGCAACATGTTACTCACAAACTCATGATGTGGCTCTGTCTCCTTCCTTAATGGAGGATTGAACTTTATTTGACCAACTATAGAGGGGGAAAAAATAAAGTCAAGATATGGTTCGCTTACGGTAAGAAAGGATTCAGTTTCTAGTAGCAGTTGCCCACTAACTAAGCTTAAATCAGTTTTATGCGTATATTATACTTCCATTGATCTGTATTTATGACACACACACATGCCCTTAGTGCCATGAGCTCAGAGCCCTCTAGAAAGCAGCAAACTCTGGGGGCTGCACATCCTTGCTTGTATTCAGAGCTATGCAAGGGATTGCCCTTAGGTCCTTGTCATCCACCCATGAGAAGGATCACAAAAAGGATTCAGAAGCAGCATGGTAGGGGAACATAACTCTGTAAGGCAACTTACTCGTAACTTTAGTTACAGGTGAGTAAATCTTTTCTGTGAGTTGCTTTTTCAGATCCGTACTGTTGGGAGATTTAACTAGCAGTAAAAATCCCTGTTGAAGGGTTGAGGAGTACTAATTAAATTTTCCACTGCTCTTCCACAAGAGACATTTGCCATTGTACCAAAAGTTGGATACAATGTTCTTGAAGTTCAAGAATTCCAATGTTACTATTAGTTTATGGATCCCAAGATACAAAACCCAAAATTTAAACTGCATTCTTTTTGGAGAAGGAGAAGTCCTGCCTTCTGATTTAACCTCTCGTCAGACTCTCCCTCCACCAAGTTGTGTGTGATCATTTTAGTTTGAAAATAAAACTGAAGATCTTAAAACAATAGTTGAATGAGAAATGTCAGTGTTATGCTCATGGTTTTCTTAACAGTGGTTTCTTTACCATCACCTTAAGGTTTCAGGGGGCTTTCACTCCAACTTTAAAATGGAACATTTTCTGAGTAGCTAGCCCAAAAGTTCAATACCAGCAATATTCAAAGTAAAGTACCAAGTTGCAATGCATAGCAGTATTATGATGGCATTTTGCTCAGTCCTAGGGTGAAGACAGAATTTTGCATCACCCTCTGGAAACCCACTCTAAAGGATAGCATGAAGTGGCATTGAAAGTCTTTGAGAGGAACCTATGTCAAGCCCTATTTCACTAGGCTGCAGTAGTAGAGGGAGTTGAAGCAGTGCTGGAAAACAAAATGGTACAGACCTCTATATATTTTAAGAGTATATATATATTTAATCACACTGTTTTGTATAATCTGTTCCTATGTTCAAAATAAGTGAAATTGCGTATAAATTCACTCCGTGTTGCCTCTTAAATAAAGAAGAATATTCTTAGTTATGGTAGATAGACAAAAGCTCAGTTTAAGTTAAAAGCTAATTTCAAGTTATAACCTTTAATATTCTTAATTTAATGAAGTATACACATGCTTACAGTTTATTTCAGAGCGTGTTTTTTCTTCTCTCACATTTCTACTTGTTGAATGAATTCTATGAGGAACAAGGGGCTAGAAAAGAAAAAAAAAGCATTACCAACAAAAGTATACCTTCTATTATGTGAAGATACAGTTGTCCTGTTATATGTATTTTACTCATCTCCTTTGAAGATTTTTAAATATATGATACAAGCAAAGTCTAAAAACGATATAAAGAGCATGTTTTGCATTTTAAAAGACACACCACTGCATTAGACTGCTATCCGTGTACTAACAATATATATTTCCATTATATCTATACAGTTTGTGCCAGTCTAGCTGAGTGTGTAATGGTTTTATAGCTGTTACATATGTCATTCTGAATTTAAAAGGGACAGTGGTAGGTCTGTATTTATCCTAACTTGTCTGATACCTTCTTATACTTGCAAAATCTAAATACCTGAATGATTTTTTCAAGATAAATAGGACACCAACTAAAGCATCAATCTAGTCCGCCAGTCAAAGTTTGGCTCCTGAGCCTGGTGTCAAGCGCCTCAAGCTACAGGAACTGCAATGGCAACATAGACAACCACTGGTAAGGAGAAGTACGCATAAATGGCATTAACAGGATCATTAGGGACCTGCAGCCAGCCCTCCTCAGATGAAAAAACAGATAGGGCTTTCAGAGGGGAGAATAGGCATATTTAAAAAATATATCAGGTTATAGTTATGATGAAACTACAGAAGCCAAGAAATACAGTAAGACAACAGCTCGAGTAGCCTAGGGGTATGTCAATCAAATGTTCCCGCCCCTTTGCCCCTGAGGTCCCGCCCGCCTGTCACCTTAAGGCCTTCTCCCATGGTTATTACTTCCAGGGTCGAGATTGACATATGACTGAAAACGAGTGGCATATGACCCCTTTGCGAACTCCCCGCATTATCCTCTCCTAATCAGACTGGGTCCAATAGGACCTCCCTGACAGCAGGTTTGACCAATCAGGGCGCATTTCAGGTCAGGGTGATCCATCTAGAAGAGGGTCATATGACATCTCTAACACCACCTCCCACTGCCCTCTACCAATCAGAATGGTTTTCACTCCCATAGGCCCTCTTGGAAGGGAAACATATGACGGTATAGGCCAGAACCCTCAATCTCTAGAGCTCAACATTTAGCCAGGTGGCAACCCCATACTTAGACCCACTGCTGTGTGAGAGAGGCCATCTTGATTTAGGAGCGTGTTTTTCAGGAATCGTGGAAATGCTGAGGGGAAACCTTGTCTCCATCACCCCCATGAGAATTACAGAATTCATTTTAGCTCCGAGTCACTTGGTCACCCGAGAAGAAAGCACTACATCAGTGACAGTTCTGAGGAGGTACGAACTGCCGAGGGGAGCCCTTTGGCCCAGCTGTTGATGGTTATGCCAGAATCTGACTCCAAGACCGAAGCGCTTGTGAGGCAGGCTAACAAACACAATGGCCATCCAGTGTCGTCCCTCCCTACCCCCCCACCACAATGGAGGAAGGCGACCGTAGCTTGCTGGAGTCAGACGAGGTGAATGGAGAAGACATTTAACTAGACTATAAAAAGTGATCATTGAGGATGGGGTGTAATGGGCTAGGAATCAACCTGGGGTTGAGTAAATCTAAAAACTGCAGACTGACAGCTGTTTGTGTTTTTTTTTCCTGAAAGTCTTTCAATGCCTTTCTAGAGGACCAGAGGCCCCAGACAGCACTGCATCATAGAGACACGGTGAATCAAGCCCAGCTTGTTTTTGCTCAACGCCAAGACAAGAGGAAACCGAGCAGGCAGAGGATTACAGCTATATGGATTGAAGAAGGCCCTTGGCATAGAGCTGAGCCAGTGCCATGTCTTGAGCATAAAAATGTTATGCGGTCTATTGTACACATTTCTGTTTGTGCTATCCTTAATCACGGTCTTTGATAGAAGCTTTCTGAAGACTGTGAGGACTGTGTAATAGACAACGTAGGCCAGCAGTATCATGACTGTGTGACTTGGACTTCAGAGGATAGAAGCTACAAGCTCCACGCCCTGTGTACTGACCTGTGTTTGGAAAGCCTATTAAATGCTTTTATGGCCATAGGTTATGCAATGCAATGTCTGTGCTTAACCCAAGAAAATTTAGCACAAGGGATGACCTTGGTAAATGCCAGGCAAAGCGCTCGAGATCCTAACAGTGTTTAAAGAAAATTACCATATCGAAGGATACCCACTTAGTGCATTATATTGACTGCCTGACCTACACAAAAAGTTACAGAACCCCACTTAAGAAAATGATCAGAAGTCTAAAAGGACTAAATTAGAGAACGGTAAGGGGACAACCATGCAATATAAATAGAATAAAACTTGGTACCTGTAAATAAAAATGTCTATTAAAAATTGTGACTATAAGTGTTTCTGTTACAACGTCTGTGTGGCAGTTAAATAAGATGAAAGTTTTGATGGGGCATCTCTGTTTTCAAGGGTTGTACGTCTTTTAAATAAAAATAGATTCAAAGAACCCAGCTATATTGTGTCTTTAAGAAAAGATACCTATTTACAGCAAAAAGCTGACATGCATGTAGTAGCGTTCAGGAGAAATAAAACAAAAACGTGTTTCAAATAAACCAAAAAAGCTCCTATACTCTTGTTTGAGACATGTGTACATACGTACAACTGAGCTGACTCAACATCACTGAATTATATTGCTTTAACCACAACCTACTGAAAAAATGAGGTTGTGTGGAACTATTGCCTTCAGATGTAATCACTAAGGTTAAAATTCTGTCCCTGACTTCTACTAAAAATACCCGTGACAGGTCACAGGCAACAAACAAATATTCACAGAAGCCCAGCTGTTTCAGCAGCCTGGGGGCTACTGCTTCATCATCCCTGAGACTGACCACAGGTCAGCTGTTCTGGCAGCCCTGCGGCTGGCTGGGGGGTGCTCCTCCAGCAGCCTGGAGCTGAACACCAGGTCAGCTGTTCCGTTGACCCCAGGGCTGGCAGCTGCTCCAGCCTTGCCCCAGAAGTAATCCTGGAAAGTCATGGAATCTGTGACCTTCATGACAGAATCATATCCTTCGTAATCACACATCCATGTTTCCTTAATGCTCCATCAGGGTTAAAGATACTAGGTCCTGTTGGGGCTGGAAAAAAGTAATTAGGCTGACAGGCATTCTTCATCCATGGAAAGGGAGGTGGTGCACTCTGATTAATATTAAATTAAACAAAAGGAAGTATTTGAGGAGGGGTGCATAATTATTAAATACATACATAAGGAATTTCAGAGCTGTAGTGATCAAATCAATCTGCTAACTACAGACTGTTTGAAACAGTTAGGTTGGCATAAAAAAGAGCTTGTTTGGAGACTTCTTATAACAAACCATCTTTCAAAAATTATTACTGCTGTACTGAAGCACAAAGAGTTTTGCTTGTTTTATAAATCTGAAAATATATATTATATAATCTTACTCTTTGTATATGCTGTCTTTACTAAATGATACATCTTTATTTCAGTGTGGCAAAAAAAAAAGAAAAGAAAAAACCTATGAAATCTGGCATTTTGAAGAAAAATCTGACAAACTCTTTTCCAAGTACATAAAATTACATTTCCATCAAACAAGAGAGACTTCAGGGTATCTCAGCTGCTGCACAAACAAAATAAATAATGATTTCTAAAAGAAGGTGTGCCTTTATGCCAACGTAAGATTATGCTGCACCCCACAAAGCACCAATTACTAAACTGTTTTTAAATTCTCGGGGGGGAGGGGGGGAGATTAGGCAAAAAACAAACCTACCCAATGCCAACATCATGAGACGCTTGACGAACTCTTTCAGTACCTATTTTCTCCCAATTACGAGGTTTCATCCTCCCAAGTTTATCAATGATGAAACAGCTTGCATGTCTTGGAAGCATACAAAAGAACACTGTGTGGTCTCTGGCAATACCAACATCTTTAGGGCTTATTTCACCACCACTTATGGCCACTTAGAACTATATAACCTGCTAGACAGGTGCCTGTATAAAGAGGTGCCTGTACCATGACACTGAGTCGGTGATATTTGTGAAAAGGGAGGAAGACTGGAACCCCCCTCCAGCGGATTATTTAAGGGACCTCACAAGCAAGATCCTGCCAGATCAACGCATCACAGAGTTTGTGTCAGTAAGTCCAAAATCGTATGGGTACAAGCTGTCAGGAGGGAAGGCCTACATGAAAGTCAAAGAGATTACCCTCAACACAGCAAACTGTGATAAGATCAACGTTGACAATTTGACAGATCTAGTCCTAGATTATAGCACAGACCTAGGGAAGTATAACCCAAAGAAGATACAAGTGCAGCAGTCCTCTACTGTAAGGAACACAAATCAGTAGCAAACAAGAGACAAAGATGCTTAAGAAAATGCAGACAGTCACAACATGAGGGTCATCAGAGAAAGGTTTAAAACTGGCACTACAGGTTTTGAAAATGGATACATGGTGGAAACATCCTTTTTTTGGTCATTCTTACAGGGCCTAGAAACTATTAGAAAAGTCACTTTATAAAAAATGTGTTGGATAACACGCAGCCAATATTTGTTATGTCTGAGACTAATGTGTAGTGTTACAGTTGTGGGCAATCTCAGTATAAAGAACTGCTTTGTAAATAACCTTTACAATTTTGTGGAGGGGCCTAATGCTTTTAAGGATTACCAGTTGTTTCCTACCAATAAAGTAAATAAGATTATTGTAGACTATTAGATTAACTTTGCTTGTGAAAAAGTGATGAAATCCAGCTATGTGCATTACAGGAATGTGTGCATTATGTATATAGTTCAAAACGTATTTTGTAAGGGGAAAAAAAAAGAGTTGCACAATTAACCTAAACACAAAGTACATGATTCTGTTAAAAAACCCCAGGGATAAATTACAAATTATTATGCTTCCTCTGCAAATGTGCACTAGCAAGGCAAAATTCTTTCTAGAAGCTATTGAGGATGCTACCAAAAGAACTTATGGCTATCTGATGGGGGATTTAAATACTTCTACACCAGAGGTTTATAGATTAAGAACTAGGATTTTCTGTTCAGACTGGCCCACAGTTTATAGTTTGAAAAGAACAACAGCTGGGTATAAAAAGAAATTAATTTTTGGTAGGTCCTTTTTAACAGCCGAGGCTGCCAACTGCAAGCACATCTGACTATGTGAAGAGAAACCTGGGGGGGGGAGGGGAGGGAGAGAGAAGCATCTGGTGAAGCAGTCAGGGTGGGGGAGGAGAAGGTAATCGACCTCTTAAGTTTTGCTACCCCTCTCATAACAGGACTTTTGACTAATCAATAACAGAGTACGCAGGGGGAAAAAAATGCACTAATTGAAGCAATTGAGGGTTTTCCCTCCAGAGGAGTAAAATATCAGGACACCTGTAGGTCACTTATGGGATTACTGAAATGAAGGCTATTCTTCAAAGGACCAATTTAGTTGAATATGAAATAGTTAAATCTGCTTGCCCAGTGTCAAAGATCTGATGTGTGTGTAAGTATGTTAATTTTGCTCTGGATTCACTATTTCATTTTAGTTAGTCTTCTGTAAACTGTCATCACATTCTAGTGAAGAGCTGCTTACTGATCTTCAATCTCCACATTTCCTTTTGAAGACATCAGCAGCTCTGCAACCATGTCTACTGTGAACATTTCACTTAGAAAGTGTTATTCTCCTTTCTCTTCTCCCCTCTCCTCCCCCATGCTTCACATAATATCTAAGTAATGCTGCATTCGTGTCCCTTATGACATTTAGTGCACTCCCCTTTACAGGCTGGACACACTGGCTAAGAATGGTGTCTTTTTTTTTCTGTATCTTCCACAAGTAGTTTCCCATTCTTTGTAGACTGTCTCCAAATCTTCTGCTTGAGTTTTGTGCTTTTTGCCAAGTGTCACTACAAGTTTGTATTCTTGGGTTCACCTTTGATTTTATCTGTGAGTTTTTCAGACTTCCTAAAAAATTGTACATCAGAGAGTTTCTTCACTATGTCATTTAGATCTGGAGGTTAGGTTGGATGTATTCAGGTAGGTCACTTGCCATAATAAATATGAATCAGCTTACTTTGTATTCTCACTTTCCACACAACAATGCAAAATTGCTTGTCAAAGCCTCTCCATTTTGACCATGCTGATTTATCAGCAAAGGGAAAAACCTTCTGGAGGGATGATTATAGAAAATATTAGCTTCATTGCTCTTGAAGAAACTTATTTCTTTTACAATCTACTACTTTTTATCCTGCTCCTTCCGTACCTTTAAGGCATCTTCTCCGCCCCCTCCCACTTCTCCGGTGGCGATGCCTCCCATCCTTTTCTGTGGGTCTGGGACACCCTGCTGAAGCTGTTCCGGTGTGTTGCCCACAGCCCAGTTTCTTGAGAGAGTCTCTTCTCTATGTTCCTTTCTGAGGAAAATATATTTTTCTCTGGCCTCTCCTTTGGGTAGGAGTTTTTCTTGCCCTCCAGCCTTCTTAGGGCATTTAGTCTCTGCCCCCCCCCCCCCCCACTGCCAAGTTTAGCCCTGACATCAGAACCAGGGCTGTTACAGTGCTTGAGGATAAGGAAAATAAACTTTCCCTGCTCATGGTAGTGGAATTTCATTGATTCTTTTTCCTTTATTTTTTCCTCTCTAGAGATAGGGTACCGCCATTGCTGTCACCATATTGCACGTAGTGGGGTCAGACAAGAACTAGCAGCACACTTGGCAGCAGAGGTTAGTAGTAAGCCAAAAGTGACACCGAAGAGTGAGCCCTTCTTTAAGAGTTAAAGAGCCCTCCAGCACAATTATAATCCCTGTGGAATGAAATGGCTCCAGTAAAGGAAAATTTGACATCAATCACTTCAAGGGCCCGAGAAGAGACTTCAAAATGAGGAAGGTGCAAATCATATGAGAGATCCTTTCACTGGCAAATGACAAAAGGAGACTGCACATCAATTATTCAGTCCAACTGCTAAGGAACCAGGGACAACCGCATAGGGAGAGCAACTCTTAGGACCGTTCCTTCCTAATTTCCTGCTACAATTTTAAAGGAACTGTATACGCATACTCACAACCTCCCCCTCTTTTTTCCTGTACAAACAGTATTTAACAAGAATTAAACTACACATCAGAAATGCAGACAAGTCACTGGTTTCACTACTTGTCCATATGTGGTTATTTTTTGGTCTCGATGAGGGGGTTTCCCCCACCATAATCATTTGGATTATGAAAACCCAAATGTTAGAGACTCCAGTCCAGTAGGCTTAGCATTCAACAGATCATCTCCTTTAGCAAAGATGCAGTGAGACCCCTTCCACCAGGTGCTGCTCTCCCTTGTTGTTTTGTTTATTGTTTTTCGATTGTAAGATCTTCAGTGTAAAAATAGGGTCTATATTTCTTCTGTGAATTGCCTGCATACTGTCTGGTACTATAAAAATCAGTAAGAACATTACATTTATGTACTGCTTACTCTCACCCCTTGTCCTTCTGTCTGTGTACAGTATTTTATTTCCCAAGCTCTTAAGAGCCTACATACTATTGCATAGTGCTCAGCACGTTGTGGGCATTATCAGAAACAAACAAATAATATAACATTGGCTTGTTTCAAGTTCCAATGAGATGTGTTAGTCTACTGTCCTCTTCAAGTTTTATTTCTTATCACATCTTACTAACTTTTGTCTAACAAGCAGTCTATGAAGTCAAAACTGAATAAATTTTGGAATTCAATAGTTTAGCCTGGTCGCACCCTGAAAGATCATTTCCATTTGCAGACATTTTGAGAGTTAGTTTTTCACAAAAGAAATCAAATACAAATATACAGGAACACAATTACAGTATCTCAGGACTCCATACTCATGAACCTGAATATCTATTAACAAAAGAATACAAGTAGGTTTTATAAACAATTTCTACACTTGTACCTCTGTGGGTTTAGGGGATTATTAATTATTATTATTATCATTTTATAGTGCCATATATGACCTGGTCCTTGTTTAAACAATAATTAAGAACCTAAAATATCACAATTAGATATTCTGAACTTATCATTTCACCCTTGCTTTCTGCTTCTTTAGGTTTTCCTTCCCAATTGTAACAAATTCTGATATTTACTGCACTTGTAACAAAATGCCATACTTTGGTTACACAGAGATTAAAATGACCTTTTAAAAGCTTTTGAGATCTCAGAATAGACGTTATAGTAAATGCTTTTAGATCTATAAGTGCCATACATTTTAAAAAAAACATTTACTAGCAAAACCCATTTACTTTTATGGTTAGCATGTATTCTTACCTCAGGATCATCATCATCAAAATCATGGTACGTGGAATGATCAGGATTATTCATTTTATCCAATAATTCAATAGCAAGGGTTCGATTTAAGGGCTGTGTAACAAAAGGATGCTAAAAGACAAAGACAAGGGAAAAGAGGAATATTACATTAAAATTTCAACCCGGTAAGTTTAAAGGTACTTTTAGCTCAGAACTACTTCAGAAAATACAAACAAAAATCATACCTGTAGTAATTTTTCAGCTGTAGGTCTCTTCTTAGGATTTTTTGTAAGTGCCATTTTCACAAAGTGATGAAAATTATTTGACCTGCAAAATGAAATAGTGAACATTAGAATTCAGTAGTTTCGTGAAATGCATGATTAGTATAATATAAGAAAGCAAAATATGCTTACCATTTCATTTTGTCTTTTAGCTTGGGAGGCTGAAAGTTGCTTTTCGTCATTAAAAAGAGTGCTCTGAAAACCGATAACATTTTTGTGATTAACCATTACTTTACAAATTTTTATTTTTGGCTGCAATAAAAAAAAACCATCAACCCAGAAAAGGTGAGATGAGGGAATTTGTTTATGCAAAATGTAGCCATTACAAATTTTCATGTGTACATTTTGAAAACCTGCAGATAATACTACTGGCAATAACTCCTCATATTACAAACATGTCTAGCCAACTATTTAAAAAATTTTATTCACAGCCTGCCATAAACAGATTTTATTTACCAACCTCATGGGATGCAAGTCAAACATAGGAGGCTGAAGTTCTGCAAGTTCTATAGCAGTTATTCCAACAGCCCAAAGATCACACAGTTGGTTATAGCCACCCTTCCTTTCAACTGCAGCAACCTCTGGAGCCATCCTAAAATATGTATGTATTTAAGAGAAAAGACATTTCTCTGTTAGTTGTGGAGAGAGATAAATCTAACTCAAACACTTTTCAGTGTGAGTCAGTGTTTTATTATTCATTTTTCTAGAGCACATTGTATACACAACCTTTTATTTAATTTGACTTATTTGTAAGCATTTGAAATCCTGTGATCTACTGAGCTTCAATGGTATTTCAGGTTTTTTTCCACTTTGTCCATTCCACTCTATGGCATTAGTGTTGTGGCGTTCACTCACTCAACCGAGAAGAGCTGGCTGCAAGTCATTCCAAAATCAGTTAACACTCTTGAGTCAGACGAACTGCAACAGTGAGGTGCAATTTTCTGTCTATATCCTCCCAGGGCTGAGTATATGCCTCCCAAATACCCCAAAGTCTGGCAGCAAATGGACAAAACCAGCTAGTGTTGGCTTCTTAGCCATAGCACAAGTGAGCTACCACTGGCCTACTAAACTAGCCCTACATTTTATGATTAAACTGGAGTACAATCTAACTATAAAAAAAGTTTAAAAACGCCACCCTGGAAAGTGATAAATTGAAGGTTAGGAGAATTCTATAGGAAAATGCATCTAACTTTTTCACTCCTTGAGTCACCAGACCTGGGGTTATTCCCAGCTCTGCACATATGTCCTGTGAGACACTTAACCACTTTGTGTCTCAATTTCCTCATCTGTAAAATGGAAATAATTATCTACTCCACTGGGGTGCTGAGACTTCATTAAAATTCGCAAGTACTTTGAGATGCTCAGATGCAAAAGTACTACACACAATTGATATTCATAAACAGACACACCCAATACATTTTAAAATTATTGACTAACTAATGTAATGTGAAAACACCTGTTCTGGTTTGTTACAGACACGGTTACATGTTATAGCCATATCAGGCTATGAACTCAACCCAAGCATGGCTGGGTCTCATTAATATGGAAGACCACCAAGAAAAACCCCCAGCTGGAGTAAGAGTTCAGTAGATGATACTCTTCCCTCCCAATCAGTAATGAATTAATGCCCCAGAACAGTGGTAGGTGACCCTATGTAGCAGGAGAAAAATGAAAACTGCTCTAAACACAGATATCCTTACCATTTGTGATCAAGAAAGGTATGTTTCTTGCATAGCTGTGTTATTAAGCTTGGTGACTTGAACATGTTCCAATATGGATAATTACTGTCTGCTTACCTAAATTTCTTCTTCCATCTCAATTGAGTACATTCGTCTATGTTCCCTGTCCTAAATCACTGTGCAACTTCACTCGAGGTAGTTAAAGAGACTGTCGTATATCTTAAATTTGTAAAGCATTTTGTAATCTTTTTAGGAACATGGGTACTAAGTAAGTGTGAGGTCTTACGTTATTACAAAACTCGTACAAAAAGCACTAAGTTTGCTAGTTTGGCTACAAGGGGATGAGATGAATGTGTGTCTCTTTTCCTCCCATTATTTTTCTCTTTACTACCTTAAAAGCGATTCTCAGAATTAAAAGGTTAATCAAAATAGAAAAATCACTTGAACATTTAGTTGCAGACCTGTGTACTGTTACACATCATCTTGTATGACGCATACATTCAGCTGGGTCCTGAACAAGCAAGGAATCTGGTCAGCAGTTATGCCTGGCTCCCACTAGAGACCACTGTGGGACACACTGAACAGACAGCCACTCCGTCTCTCTGATTGTTCTCTAATCCCCCTGCCCTTTTCCAAGCCATTTGGAGCAGGGAAGGTTATGTTTGTTGCATTAGTGCCCCAAAGGCAAGAAAAGCAAGGGGCTACTGCTGGAAGGAAGAGACCACTGAGAAACAGGAGTTAACGGAGGAATAGGAGATGGTGTGGGGAGCAAAAGCTAATGTGGACATGGAAGGCAAGTACCAAAAGGAGCTGGTACTACCCTATAGCAACTTCCTCCACTCCCACCCAGCAACTATACCCTCTCCCCATTAAAACCCCCTGGTTATCTTTAACCCCACTCTACCCCCCAAGCCTTCCTCTCCCTTCCATCTCTTCAAACGGGTACAAGGAATGAAGTCTTACTTGCCCATACCTGCTCCCACTGCTCAATGGAGCCCTCCAAAGTAAAACTGGTGTCTTACCAGCATTAAATCCACACAATATTTTCAAAAGTGATGTTCATGATTATATGTAAATTATTTACAATTATGCAAGTCAACCTGAAATATTACTTAAGGACACTGACAAAACTTGGCAGCTACATAGTGGTTTGTGTTAGAGACCAATATGATCAGCTTTACAGTCACCCAGGCACCTCAGCCAGGAAACAGAGAGCCACAATCCATTTAGGCAATCATGAGTGGAAGGTGGTTTTGTACTACCGTGAAAGGAAGGTGGGTCCATGTGACGCTATATATTAAAAATATAGCCCACACTATGGAAGAGTTTGAACACCTAGTTCAAGGGCATATTTCAAGAATACAAATCTGAATGGAGAGACTTGTGCTAATATATACATATTTGTACATCATGTTTTCACACAAAGGATCTCAAAATACTTTTCAAAGCAGCACAGAACAGAGAAATAATGTTTTACAGTAAATATACACAACTCTCTTAAAGGCAGCCAGGGAAAGTCATTTCCAGTACATAGATGGAGTAAAAGAAAAAGCTGAAATTTAAAAATGATAAATATGCAAGTAAATATACTTGTAGGCTGAGAAAAGAATAAAAGGGTGTGAAGTACTAGTGGAAGGGAAAGGTGAGTGGGATTTAATTTAATAGACTAAAGCAAATAGGAAGGTTTTTAAAGCAAGATTTGAAGAGCATGTGGCTGAGAAGAGCATTCCAGACATAGTAAGCACATCTGTTGACACAAACAAGTGAAAAAACTCCTCCCAACTGTGAAGAGTTCCAGGAAAAGCATGTCAGTGAAAAGAAACATTTGAAACCTAAATGGATGGGTAGAAAAAGTATTTGCAAGATCAGAATTAAAGGGGTGAAACTCCAGGGAGAACTTTAAAATTAGATTCAATGACTGATATTAGTCAATGGTGATGACGTATATAGCTGATACAACTGTTTTTCAGAGCATCACAGTACTCTGGCCACAACATTCTGGTGTTTAGTTAAGTTTAATATTTGGTATAAGTTGTTAAAAAAAATAAAATAGACGAGCAATAAGCTGAGACTCTCAAAATGCTTAGTCTAACCAGGAAATTAAGTACAGAAATGTCTTTTTATACAAATTATTTTTGGTATTGTAAAAGTTACTATTACATTGACAATCAAGTAAAACAATTACCAATATGGAGTGCCAATGAAAGATTTCCTTTTGGCAATTGTAGCTGTTATCTGTGCAGATACTCCAAAATCAGCTATAAAAAATGAAGATAATTAATTAATGAAGTAATGATCAAAAGCAAGTAATTAAATATCAACAGGAGAGTTAAGCTTCTTTGTAGTAAGAACTTCTAAATATCTAGGGACACAGAAGCTAATGAGGTTTTTATAGGATCCATCATAAATTTCCATAGAATCACCTTCTCCCAGCCATCCTGCCAAACACACACCACAAGAAACATGATGAAGGAATTGCAGTGTAGAAGTCCTAACAGACACAAATATGTATATGTTCCCATGTTAGAGTACACCTATGAATTTTATACCATCTGTCCATGTAATAAACCCTTTAAAAATCCTCTGAACAAAGTTATTTCCATTCGCTCCGCTCTGCTGAGAGCACACGCTATATCGCTACTTGGGAAACTTTTGTAAAGAACTGAGACACGTCTTCATACGAGACGTGTAATACGACATATATTAATGCTGATCATAAAATAAATGTTTATTTTGTTAATGTAAAACATGACCAGAAATATTAATATTGATAATGTTTTAAAATAATCTTTGTCACTACAAAAATAGAAGGGCAGTCAAAGGCAGTTGTAACTGACCAAGGATATTAACACTTCTTGAACACCACAACATGGTTAAGTTTAAGAAAGTCTTCTGGAAAAGTAATCAACATCAGTTTAAAGATAAAACAGATTTAAACTACAAATGAAGACATTAACAAAACACCTAACCCCTAATATTGTGCTTGAATAAAATGAATTATAAAATGTGACTAAGTGTGAATCAGTTTCTTTTACGATGGTATTTTTCTCTTCATTCGTTTTTAAAACAAAAGTGTTCTTTCCCTTCTTGGTTGCTAACCTATTCTAACTGGGAAATCATATCACCCATGTTAAAGTTAAAATAAATTAAAAAGAAATAAGTATTGAGAGTTCTCATTTTCTACTCTTGCAATACATAGAAGGCAGTTAATATGATCAATAATATGTTTTATTAGTTAACATTTTTCCTATAATTCTGAGTAACTGTATAAACTTAATTTGAAATGTAATGCAATATATTCCTGTACCTATGAAAAATATTTAATTTTTTTAAATAGATTCTGGTAAGTATATTCATAAGGATTTTCTGATATACGCTTTTAGATTCATATATTTATGCAGCCTTTGGAGGTAGTTTTCATATTTCTGAGACTTGACAGGTGCATTTATTAAAATGAAATTTATTAAAGGATTTAATTTTTAGCCCACCTTTTCAATGTCAGACTAATTCACTATGGGAGTATGTCTTTCAACTGATTTCCAAAGCTATAGTCTGATTAGCCAGTTGTGCACACTTATGCACCAATTCAACCACAACTGAGACCTCATCAATGAAAAGAATAGTCCTAATAATACCCCCCTCACTGAAGTTTACCAGTATTATATAACATTTTGGCATTCTTGGATGAGAATTCAAAAAAGTTTTTATAATCTGCAGTATTTTTTAGTATTTTGTGCAGTATAATCTGATACAGATTTCTGAAGTACTTACCTAATTTTACATGGCCATTATCTGTTAAAAGAATATTTGCTCCCTTAAAAGAGAGAAAAAGAATTCAATTAAAAGGTGTAGCTTTTTTTTTAACATTATGCTTCTTTATGCTCTGGAATATAAACCCTAGCATCAAATATTACCTATATTCTATATTTTATTTAATTTATTTCAATTTACTAAGAGAACACCTACCTGTATGTTCTAGAGGCCCTTGATATAATTTAAAAATAAATCACAAATACCACTATAGGTGCAACAGTACAATTTATTATAAACCCCGCTCAGTAAAACCAGCAACTAAAAAAAGTCAAATCCCTTGTCTCTCCAAATAATCTCCCACCCTTACTTAACTCTGGAGACCTAATTGTAACACAGTTACAAAGTTTGAACTTCATCTGAAACCATTACTTCTATAATAAAGTGATGCAAAACTGGGCTCTCAAATACCACAGCAGCAAGGAGACACAAATTAAGATATAAAGGCAAAGAAAATATGTATGTTTTGAGATAAAATTGACAGCAGAGGACAAACCACGAAAGACTAAGTGTTTGAAGAATCTGAAATTTTATTAACAGAATATTTGTAAAAGTGAAATGACAACAACATTAGGTTATGGGACCCCCATGTTCACAAATACTCTGTAAATTTTATTGTAGCCGTAAATGTCTATGCAACTCAGATTCCCATTAGTTATGAAATCCTCTCCCAAACAGCAGAATTAGTTTTGTGACCATTTGCCTCTATTGATTAAATCTTACTTTCCCTTCTCAATCTACACTCATTAATAGGCAAGTTATAAAGATCCAACAGGAAAGCAGATTTATATTTCCAAAAGAAAAACAGTTTTGTCCCATTTTGAGATCCTCACTCGTAATCTGATGGACCTGCCTTGATATTAAAATGCCTAGGAAAACAGTGATTTTGCTTGTGCTGGATTTGGAAAGTACACTGTTGTGAGGCTACATGCAGTGTATTTGGATTTAACAACCAGAACATATGCTCAAAATGGATCCTTCACGCCAGATTCCATTATAATTACCTGTTACAAAGGATATGGAACAAGCTTAAGCTGAATAAAGAGGCTGGCTAAGGGTAGAACTCAGTTAAGGGAGAAGCTGGCTAAGGCAGAGCTAAACAGGAAGGAGGCGATAAACTGATTTAGACAAGTTGGTGTGTGAAAAAGCCAAGTAGATTTTCCAAAGTACAGCTTGTTTTTCTGATTACCAGTTTTTATACAAAAGGACAAAGCAGGCCCTCAGTACACCCATGCAACCCAATAGCTTTGAAAAGCTTTGTGCAAGTGTAACTGATAGACCTTGTGACTGGAACATAGTACATAATTCTGTGGCTAATCACAAGTAGTACTACAATCCAGTTGTGCTCCTAAATACAAATGATCTGATCTTCACAATTGCTGAGTTCCCATATATCCCACTGAGATAAATGGGAGCTAGTCACAATGTTTGAAAACCAGGTCACTTGCACTAAGGCACCTAGGTCTCACAAGTTTGCCTATATATTTTGCCAATATCACAAGGATTTAAAGTCAATTTTCAAATAAATGTTTAAAATTCAAGATTTAAAAACAGTATCTGAGGGGTTTTGTTTGTTTTTTTGTGTGGTGGGTTTTTTTGTTTGGTTTTTTTTTGCTATGAGTTGTGATGTAAGGGTTAATTCAACTTGCCACCCACCACCCCGTAAGTGCCATACAGAATAGCAGCTCCTGCCCTAAATTATGCCCCCAAAAGTTGGGTTTGGCCTTGCCATGACTCCATCCTGCTGGCTGGTGCAAAGGGAGGTGTATGCTGCACCTTAAACATATATCAAAGATTAAATCCTCCTCCCACTTTCCTCCAGCACAACTGAAAATGCTCCCCCAAGGTAATAAGTGTCTCTATTTCTCCTAAGGCAGTGCAGTGGCTAAATGCCACAATTTAGCCCCAAGTAAGTGCTCTGTTTGATCTAAGTGACAAAAAAACTGAATTATTCTCCAAGTATACATTTTGTAAATGTCCTACTTTTTTCCCTCTTTTTTACAGAAGTGACTACTGAACCCCAATAAAAGATTACGTAAAAAAAAAAGGTTAGTTAGTAGCGATTCTTAAATATTTCTCTGAAAATGGATACGTAACAATATTCAGCTAATTGTGAGAGTAGCTTTTTTAATTTTAAGGGAATAAAAATAAAACAAATTGACTTACCTTTATGTCTCTGTGCATTTTTCCTTTACTATGAAGATAATATAATCCCTGCAGTTTAAGAACAAGGTCTTTAGTTAAAGAAAATACTTACACCATTATTTAGCCTTAAACATTTTTCATTTTACAGAAAATTATTTACTAGATTAAAAGAATAAGGTTTAGGATACAATTCAGTGATTTACTGAAGTTAATAAATACTGTTTTGGCTGGTTGTGATATGAGAATGAAACTCTAGATTTTAACAATCATACATTCAAACTGTACTTATCCAGCAGCAGCCAACTTAGAGATAGGACAAAGAACGAACAGGGGAAAAGATCAGTAAATAAATATAAAGAGCACCACATTCATACCAGGAACACAAGGAGAGTGAGAATATTGTCCTGGGCATGTAGAGTGCCATTTCTGTTGTGCAACATTTAGATATTTCTAAAGTATCTATCACTGCTTTATCTCAGTGTCCACTAGTTATACACCTATTGTATAGATCATGTGCTTAGATACAGATTTTCAATTAACCCCCAAGTGTATAGAGCCTTTGTGCCCAATGCAGAAGCTCAACTCTGGTCTATTTATCAAACTTAGTGGAATTTCTGTAGGGGGCATTTTAGGTGCTTCCTCCAGGATCTGACACATGGAATGAGTTAATATCCAAGAACGGATGGTGCACTCCAGTCAATCATGGTCCTTGTTGAACCAAAAAACATAATACTGAACATCCATAAGGGAAATTGTATGACTACAATCATGGCATTCCTGAATTCAGTGAACCAGCTTTCTTCGTCCATATTTGAAATGATAAAGAATACAAAATTGGAGAGCATCAACTGCACATAAGACTAAGTTCAGCTAAAGGCTCTGAGAGAACTGTAGCTAAAAATACTCATGTCTAAACACCACCGAGCAGAGAAGCTGCTTGGGGCTGACCCACAGTGCCTCAGCAATGCATCCAGACTTGAACATCAAAAGGTGGTGGGATGAACGGGAAGAAATTGATCCTGATGACAACGCAGGCTACTGAGAGCACACCAGCTTCAGCGTTCCACTCTCTGCACTGTATTCAGTGAGTAGCCAGAATCAAGTACAAGGTTCCAAAATCCTCTGAGATTGGCTGCAGTTGAACTGTCTCACTCTTGGCAGTTACGAACTCTTATAATGGCTACATTTCTCCAGAACTCAAGACAGAAACACTTAAGTGTGGGACAGAGACCTACTTTGGCAAGTGGACCAAGACTACAGAACTCATGGTTGGAAAAAACTGGGACTACTGTGAATATTACCATCTTCATATTCAAAAATAAGCCCCACTTCTTTGAAATAGCCTTCATACAGTGATAAAAGCAAACCACTGACTGGTGGAGGACAAAAAGATAGGGATTGTCTAAGATTTGTTAGCTGCTCAGATGATGAGCATGGCATAAATACCTAGACAGATAGGAGCACTAGCAAGGATATGCTTTTGGGAGGTGTTTTTCCCTTTTTTGTCAGCTCATCAATAGCCTGAATGCAATTTAGCTGGAGAGCTAGTCAGTGCTCCCGACTGGAACTCCTTAAATCGACCATGAGAGAAAAGAACAGATCATTGGGGCACCAAAGGGAATCTAGGTTCCTGAGCATGGTTGGCATGCAACACAACCAGCTGGAACCAGCAATTCAGATTTTTGAAATGAGAATTCCCACCATGTGTGCATGCAAGGACCTGGACCCAAACGTGGGAATGAGTATCTTTGGAGAAATAGGTATTTTCTTATAGAAATACAGCTGACATCAGCTTCAACAGTTTTACTAATAGCCCCTAGATTTAAATGTCTTGGGGCTGTTGCAGAACTGGGTCAACAATTCGCTCACTTCCAACACTGATCTAAAAGAACGCAAGGCCAAGGCTTCAGAAACCAGATGCCTAAAGGTAGACCCTTAAAAGTCCGTATTTAGGCACCTAAGTGAACAGATTTCCAAAAGTGATGACTACACAGCCCCTCCTGCTGATTTCAATGGGAGCTGCTGGGAAGCACTTGTGAAATAAATTCCCTTTTTTAAGATTCCTAAACATGGACTTGTAGCCTAACTTTAGGCACCCCACGGTGAAATTCTGGCCCCACTGAAGGCGGTGGCAAAACTTCTATCAACTTCAATGGGACCTCGATTTCCCACCTTGGTTTTGGAGGCCTTGGACTAAGCCTGTTGACTTATAGAGAGTGATACAAGATACATTTTCCTCAGACTTTTGATTGATGAGGATGACTGAACTATAAATTTTGCTTATTTTAAACATATTAGAACCTATGAATGTTATATTTTGTCAAAATATTGTAGTTTTAATATCATACATGCATTAAGGGACAATTTCATAATCTACAAAAACATTCATTCATAAAACATTCCAATAATGTGTGTGTGAGGTACTTCATTTATTTTTCCAAAGCAATAAAGACACACTAAAGGAGAACATGTTATTTTCTCAAACAATCAAAAATTAATAACCCCAAAAATCTCATCCTATATAGCTAAAGAAATGCCCCATTTGAGAGAGATCTCAAGACTCTCAGACTAGAAGAATAAAATGGAATCAAAGTTTCCCCAAAACAATAACTAAATGCAAGAGACCACACACTGTTGCCTGGAGTTTTCTAAACAAAGAAATATGTATCCTGTAAATAAACTAAGACATATGGGTATATTTTCTAAGAAAAGACCAATAACTCATTTACATATCCAAAACTGAGTTTTCAAATTCTCTACTGATCTATGGTATAAATCAAATATCTTATTTAATGCAATTATGCACACATGGACAAATGCATATGTAGTTGCTTCATTTTGAATTCAAATTTAACAGCTTCTCCCAGTCTTCAATCTTCCACTGCCAATTTCATGACTACAGGAAAGATGAAAGGTCCTAACCTCCTTTTAAACAGCTCTGCAATAACTTGAACCAGATGACAGAATAATTCTACATTTTGTGAAGGCTATTATACAGGATCTTCTCTTTAGCAAAAGATAGAGTAACTACAAAAGAAAAAGGACACTAAACTTTCTAAACTACTACATGCCACAAGGGGCACAGCAATGGTTCCCTCAACCCACCCAGCAATATTGTTAACCTACCCAACTATACTCAGCCCAGCAGAAGCAACTGTCCTATCTCGGGGCCTCTCCTTCTGCCCCTCCACCCCCAAGAACATGATACAGTTCTGTGGCGACCTAAAATCCTATTTTCGACGTCTCCGACTCAAGGAATATTTCCAACATACCTCTGAACAACATACTAATCCACAGAGACCTCCCTACCAACACTACAAAAAGAAGGATTCTAGGTGGACTCCTCCTGAAGGTCGAAACAGCAGATTGAACTTCTACATAGAGTGCTTCCGCCGACGTGCACGGGCTGAAATTGTGGAAAAGCAGCATCACTTGCCCCATAACCTCAGCCATGCGGAACACAATGCCATCCACAGCCTCAGAAACAACTCTGACATCATAATCAAAAAGGCTGACAAAGGAGGTGCTGTTGTCATCATGAATAGGTCGGAATATGAACAAGAGGCTGCTCGACAGCTCTCCAACACCACTTTCTACAAGCCATTACCTTCTGATCCCACTGAGAGTTACCAAAAGAAACTACAGCATTTGCTCAAGAAACTCCCTGAAAAAGCACAAGATCAAATCCGCACAGACACACCCCTGGAACCCCGACCTGGGATATTCCATCTACTACCCAAGATCCATAAACCTGGAAATCCTGGGTGCCCCATCATCTCAGGCATTGGCACACTGACAGCAGGATTGTCTGGCTATGTAGACTCCTTCCTCAGGCCTTACGCTACCAGCACTCCCAGCTACCTTCGAGACACCACTGACTTCCTGAGGAAACTACAATCCATCGGTGATCTTCCTGATAACACCATCCTGCCCACTATGGATGTAGAAGCCCTCTACACCAACATTCCACACAAAGATGGACTACAAGCCGTCAAGAACACTATCCCCGATAATGTCACAGCTAACCTGGTGGCTGAACTTTGTGACTTTGTCCTTACCCATAACTATTTTACATTTGGGGACAATGTATACCTTCAGATCAGCGGCACTGCTATGGGTACCCGCATGGCCCCACAGTATGCCAACATTTTTATGGTTGACTTAGAACAACGCTTCCTCAGCTCTCGTCCCCTAACACCCCTACTCTACTTGCGCTATATTGATGACATCTTCATCATCTGGACCCATGGAAAAGAAGCCCTTGAGGAATTCCACCATGATTTCAACAATTTCCATCCCACCATCAACCTCAGCCTGGTCCAGTTCACACAAGAGATCCACTTCCTGGACACTACAGTGCTAATAAACAATGGTCACATAAACACCACCCTATACCGGAAACCTACTGACCGCTATTCCTACCTACACGCCTCCACCTTTCACCCCGACCACACCACACGATCCATCGTCTACAGCCAAGCTCTGCGATACAACCGCATTTGCTCCAACCCCTCAGACAGAGACAAACACCTACAAGAGCTCTATCAAGCATTCTTACAACTACAATACCAACCTGCGGAAGTGAAGAAACAGACTGATAGAGCCAGAAGAGTTCCCAGAAGTCACCTACTACAGGACAGGCCTAACAAAGAAAATTAAAGAACGCCACTAGCCGTCACCTTCAGCCCCCAATTAAAACCCCTCCAACACATTATTAAGGATCTACAACCTATCCTGAAGGATGACCCAACACTCTCACAAATCTTGGGAGACAGGCCAGTCCTTGCCTACAGACAGCCCCCCAACCTGAAGCAAATACTCACCAGCAACCACATACCACACAACAGAACCACTAACCCAGGAACCTATCCTTGCAACAAAGCCCGTTGCCAACTGTGCCCACATATCTATTCAGGAGACACCATCACAGGGCCTAATCACATCAGCCACACTATCAGAGGCTCGTTCACCTGCACATCCACCAATGTGATATATGCCATCATGTGCCAGCAATGCCCCTCTGCCATGTTCATTGGTCAAACTGGACAGTCTCTACGTAAAAGAATAAATGGACACAAATCAGATGTCAAGAATTATAACATTCATAAACCAGTCGGAAAACACTTCAATCTCTCTGGTCACGCAATCACAGACATGAAAGTTGCAATTCTTCAACAAAAAAACTTCAAATCCAGACTCCAGCGAGAAACTGTTGAATTGGAATTCATTTGCAAATTGGATACAATTAACTTAGGCTTGAATAGAGACTGGGAGTGGCTAAGTCATTATGCAAGGTAACCTATTTCCCCTTGTTTTTTCCTAAACCCCTCCCTCCCTCCCCCCCCCCCCCGATGTTCTTGTTAAACCCTGGATTTGTGCTGGAAATGGCCCACCTTGATTATCATACACATTATAAGGAGAGTGGTCACTTTAGATAAGCTATTGCCAGCAGGAGAGTGGGGTGGGGGAAGGTATTTTTTCATGCTTTGTGTGTATAAAAGAAGATCTTCTACACTTTCCACAGTATGCATCCGATGAAGTGAGCTGTAGCTCACGAAAGCTTATGCTCAAATAAATTGGTTAGTCTCTAAGGTGCCACAAGTACTCCTTTTCTTTTTGCGAATACAGACTAACACGGCTGTTACTCTGAAACTTGGTATTAACATGATTCTTCCAGATGATCAGATGTTTTTAGTCCTTTTATTTTTCCCAGAAGATTAAATTATGTACAAATTAGAATGTTCGCTACCTGTAGTGTTTCTCTGCTAACATAGGCAATCTGCTGTTCTGAAAGTGGTCCAGTCACTGCAAGAAAGAAAATATACTTTTTAATTTTTTTTTTTAAACACAAAAATTGTTTAATTTTTTCCTGGTGTTGTGATTCGCACAAGTTCAGCAGACACACACAGAAGCACTAGTCTATGTTCTGTGGCTCCAGTTGTACCATTTTTACCCTGAAACTAAATGATTCTAAAAAAGAATAGCAACCCTCCTCACAAACTTTTCGAATTTGACGAAGTAAACAGAAGAAATATAGATGGAGGCTGGGATTTCTCAAAGGAGATTAAGAGAGTTAGGTGCTCACGTCCCACTGAAATCTATTAGAAGCTGGGTGCTTAACTTGCTTAGGCTCCTTTGAAACTCCCAATCTTCACACAAAACACACCACCTTGCAATATGAAACTTGAGAACAAATCTAAATCGGTCTTCCCTTTCCTGAGGATCTTCAAATAAAATAGGACTTACATTTTGGAAGCATGGAGTTCTGGAATCAGGTAAATCTGGATAACTAAATGACACGAATGCATGGATATTTTGAGAAATATAATTACCAGGGAACTAGAGTATACGGAAATCCTTTGGTGTTACCTCTTAGGGTACACCTACATTGCAACAGAAAAACAGCGACGCCAAGTCTCAGAGCCGAGGTCAACAGACTTGGGCTCACAGGGTTCAAGCTGCCAGGCTACAAATTTTAGTGTAGATGTTTGGGTTTGGGCTGGAGCTTGGGCTCTGATATCCATCCCCACGGGCTTACAGGTCTAGAGACAGTTGACCCAGGCCAGACGCGGCCGTGCCACAGGTCTTTTATGAAAGCGTAGCCATACCCCGCAGGGCGCAGTCTAAGGGGCTGTTTAATTGCAGTGTAAATGTTTGGGTGTGGGTGGGAGCCCAGCCTCAGACCGCACAAGCGGGTAGAGTCCCAGAGTCCAGGCTCCAGCCCAAGCCCAAACGTCTACACTGCAGCTGAACAGTTCCTTAGCTCGAGTCCCATGGGCCCAAGTCAGCGGACATGAGTCAGCAGTGGGTGTTTAATTGTAGTGTAGACATAGCCTAAGGATTTAATTGTTGAGGCCTGAGGTCTGATTGGACTGAGACATGGCTTGGAAATTAGTTAAACGAGTACAGAGTCTTCCACTCTAAATAGCAGGGTTGAAGCCAAAATCAGTAGTTACAGGAAAGCATTACTACAGGACATCTGTTCAACCCACTTATGTGAAATAAGCTCATTTCCTAGTGAGCAGGTCTTCCACATCACAAAAATTATCACAGTTGACGCTCTTATCAATGTTAGCAGAAATGCCAAGGACAGAGTTGGCCACTCAGATAACTTCTTGGGTCATTATAATGATCAGAGCATGTAAAATGATCCTTCAGTTTGATTACTGTTATGAGATAAACCTGAAGGTATGTATGCTGTTTTACTTTTCCAGTGCAGAAGATGATACTACTGGCTGGGAAGTTGTGGGATAAATATGAAATTAAAGAATTAGAGTTAGCTTAAGTTTGATTAGTATCTGTGTGTTGTAAAGAAAGGCCTTGACTAGCAAGTAGAAGACAGGCCTTGAAAATAATGAGTTATAAGGCCAGAAGGAATGCAGTAGGGAGGATGCCAGGTTCAAAGATTAACTAACGAGATAAGGGAAATTTTTCTAAAAAGAAGGCTTCTGACTGACAGGGGTGACTGCAGATGGTTTTAAATAAGACAAAAAGAATCTGTCTTAAAGGGATCCAGCATAAACCATCCCAGCCCGCATACCAGTGTTAAACCCTATGTGAACCCAGGTGCAATGGAAAAACTGGTCAACAAGGAGGGGAAGAAAGGCCTTGGGAAGATAGGAGGTTGTAAGTCTTATCTGGATTAAGACTGAAAAATAAGGGTGGACTGTCTCTAACTGGATTTTAGCTGAAGACAGTAATTGGCAATGACACCACTTGTCTGTTAAAGGGTATAAAAAAGTAAACTCTTACAGGGTTCATTGCTAGAAACTGTCTGACCAAGTTGGAGCAGACCAATATAGGTCTATGCACCTCTCGGTGTAGCCTGTTTGTAAGTATCTTGATCAAGTACTTATCAATGTTCTATTACCGTTTGGATGTAGTAAATTGCTTATTATTTAGGCGTTGTAAGCATGTTTAGAGCAGTTACATAAATACCCATTTGACCTTTGGATTTAATAAAGGAATTTATGGTTAAACTAGTGTCGTGGTAATAGCTGGCATAAATAATAATTCCAACAGAAGTCTTTGTAATTTAGATATTGGTGGCTTGAAGGTTCCTAGGGTGGATCTTTATCTGGAAAGATTGTTTCAGGGCTGCAATTAAATCCCCGTTTGCTACCTCGAATATTGTCCCTTTCATGCAGGTCCCAGTGCCAGAGTGATAAAATCCTTGTTCTTATATTTCCATTATCCTAACATTTTTCAAAGCCTTTTCTAACATAAATATGTATTTCTATCAACTAATGTATTCTTGCCATTGTGTGATAGATAGGGCTGTAAGAAAATTACGGGCTGCAATTTTGCTGCAGAAACTACAACTTTTACCTTTTACAGTTATCACAAATTTCAGTGGTATTGTGACCCTGTGTGCCAGATTGCACCACTCACTTATATTTGCCCCAGCCTCCCCGCCATCATGCTTGCCTTTGAGAGCCAACCAGGACATGAGTCATCTCTTCTGTGCTGCTGCTCTACTTTGGAAGGTAGTGTTTATGCCTTGAACCACAGCTTTAACAAACTGTGGCCACAATTTTTGAACAAAAAAAAAAAAATCAACTTTTTTACAGCCTTAGCGATAGATTTAACTAATGTAATGCAAATAAAGCTAGCAATTAACATTCCACATTCAGCTAAGACCCTTTTTAACTGGGCTGTACTCTTGTCCAACAGTGCAACCTTTCACTTTTGCAACAATACATGATGTTTTCAGAGGATTGCTCATTTCACTGTTACCTTATCATTCGCCTCCCAACTCCTAAGTGTTTTGCCCAACTGTTGCATCTAATCTTAAACCATGTTTTGTAAACTGTTTGGATCAGGGATTATCTTTGTATTTTGCATCTTTACAGCACCCAGCATGAAGCCCTGATTCCTGTTTAGACCCTCTAAGCACTACTCTAATACAAATATCAATGTACATAACAACCTATCTATGCAAGCAACACCATTCATGATGATAGGTCCAATATACAAGCTATATACAGGTAATAATGTGTAATATAGTAAAGCCAAGCTCATACGAACTTGGAAGAAAAGTGGATATGCTAAAATTGCATGACTGGAAGCATGTTCATTTTATTTTTTACATTAGAAATATTGTAAAATTAAAGACAAACAAGGGAGCAGTATATCAAAACACACAAGTTATCTCTCTCTTACCAGCACAGTCCTTCTTTAAAAATATGTAGTTAATTTTGTTTGTTTTGTTTTGGCAAACTGGTACTTTTCTAATATATAAACTGCTATTTGTCCTTAAACAAGTTAAAATTGTCATTAAATGGTTATAATATATCCTAAGACATAAGTAAACAATGTTCACCATTTAAAAACTTTCATTTTTAACCCTGTAAATACTGTAACTATACATTGGTCTAACAAGTTATATTTAGCTTTCACAGATGCGCAGTGATGGCTTACCATGATAAATGTCCTGTAGAGAACCACCTCCACAAAACTCCATGCAAATCCATAGCTTATCTCGCCTAAAAAGTAAAAGCATTCATTAGCCTTCCATATTTACAACTTGGACTATTACAGATAATTCAAAAGTCTTAAACATTAGGCAACAGAATATAACAAGCCTACATATTATGCAGGTAAAAATGAAAACAGAAAGTATCTATGCTATATGATACTAAAAATATGCACTTAAAACAAACATCCAAGAACTTCATATTAATGCAATAAATTGGGGGAACAATAAGAATGAAGCATGTGTGTGCGTGCTTTAAAATGCCTAAGAATGGACTACCAAGGGAAATTTACTTCCTACTCAATGGCTAATTTGCTTTCTGTAGTAACAGTTGAGAGAATGCAAACACTGGGTTACTACCACTCCCTCAATCTGACTGGCAGGATAACGGCTTACCACAGCCCAAGGATTTTCCCTCTCTAAAAACCAGAAGAATGGAATGATCAACTAGTTCTCACAAAGGCTTGCTTTACAGAAGACACATTTGGAGAAAATTTGAATACTAAAACAGAGCTTCATTTTTTAAAAAATTTTTCCACTGATAATGTAATTTTTTAAAAATTTATAAAAATTACTTTTAGAAGTGTTGTGGAAGATACAGGTCTAATATGGTGCACTTCAGAAACATGTAACGTCCACCACAACACTATCAGAAATGAAAGATAAAAAGAATATGATCTTCAGTGAATGACAATTTAAAATGCAGAGAAATGCTCTTTTCTCTATCTATAAAACTGACTGAATCAAATGAACCTGAGGATAAAAAGAGGCTATAAAAATGTGATTCATCCTATCCTAAGAGCCATAACTGACTGAGTGGGTTCATCCCACACAGAGTACAAGAATTGTTTATAAGTGTGTTCAGTACACCAACTAGAATTAGTTCCTGAGTTGTTGCTAAACCAGTGCCAGCTCTAGTTAAGGCCGTAGGCTTTAGCTAAGAACTGACAAACTCACAGTGGAAACCAAAGGAGCTCACCTGTATGTTAATTTTGTTCAAAATAGATATTATTCTTATAATAATGTATTTAATGTTTAGACTCTATGAAATGCTTGTAAATTGCTACATGCATTAATCTCACTTGTAATGTCTGTATTCCATGCTATAAAGAAATATGCAAGTTTTGCTTTAAAACTTTGAAAATGTTTGCTCTGAACTTGTGAACCCAAGCACGGGATCAAGGACCTCTCCTCCCCCTGCCCATTAAGGAGGTCTATCAAGATTAAACAGGCCATTAAGAAACATGACAATACTAAGGATTGCTGAATGATCCAACAACACTTTAGAAATGCTATGTGCAATGGAGCTCCTCCCACAGACCAGAAGGCCAAATGTAAAAGATTAAACAGGGTTACAAGGAAATTTGTCATCTCTTCGCTGTTTGCACTCTCACAGGACCAGAGACAATAAACTAAAGCAGAGATCCCCAGGGGTTACCCCTGGGTCCTCCCTGAAAGACATTTTGACTTGACCGATTACTACATCTCTGTCATCTTTACGAATTATACACGGTAACTCATTTGTGTATATATGCTTGGTTGCTTTAACCTATAAATAACTAATTTCTTTTTCCTCATTAATAAACCTTTAGATAGTTTATTACAGGATTGGCTACCAGTGTTCTTTGGTGTAAGATCTAGGGTACCAACTGATCTGGGGTAAGTATTTGTCTCTTGTCAACCTGAATAGTGTGTGATTTTTGGTGTAATTGGCCATTTATCACTGAGTCCAGATTGCTTGGGTGACAAGATAGACAGGAGAGCCCACGGGGTCTGTCTGTGACTCCATGTTAAGATTAGTACAGTGATCCAGGAGTTCATACTTGTTACTGAGTTGGCGAAATCTAATTGTAGAACATACCATCAGTTTGGGGTGTCTGCACTGTTTTTGACAGTCTGCTCTGAGGTAGGCACTCATGGTCATGAGTCTCTCCAGTGTGACAGTTACATTTTCTAGATAGGTCTGTCTTAAATACTATAGCAGAGATTAATAAAATGACAAACATGAGGACAAGGAGAGAGGATAGACTTGTGACAACATACTAACTTTCAGTTTCCTGACTGAAAAAGTCAAGGATAAAACACTTCCAAAAATCAAATCAGAAGAAAATATTCAAACACTGAAATTGATCTTCTCCTTTCATTTTGGTGCTAAGCCTCTCTATTCCAACCTTCCCTTCCTACATCCTTTTCTAAGCCACCCTCAACCTCTAACAGTTTCTCTTGCCTTCTCCTGCACAGGACTCTCACCCTTTCTTTTGACAAATTACAAGATCGTCTGCCCACTCTACCTTCTCACAGGTAGTTTGTCTGGCAGCAGCTCCCAACAGCTAAATATATTCCCAGACAAAATGTTTTGTTAAAATGGAGTTAAAGGTTGAAAGTAAACCACAGTAATTTAAGGATTAAAAATCAGCCTTACAAGAATGCTGTAATTTTTTTTTTTAAAGGCCCACAAGCAACAGAAACCCAAATTCATAGTTAAGGTTTTTATATTTATTTATTTGGAAGTATGGACAACATTCACAGTTAAAACACCCCAACAATCTTAACTCTGTCTTTAGGGTGATGCTTGTCTTCTTTGGCCCTTTCATACCTAAGAACATAAAGAACGGCCATACTGGGTCAGACCAATGGTCCATCTAGCCCAGTACCCTGTCTTCTGACAGCACCCAATGCCAGGTGCTTCAGAGGGAATGAACAGAACAGTTAATCGTCAAGTGATCCACCCCCTGCCATCCATTTCCAGCTTCTGGCAAACAGAGGCTAGGGACACTTCAGAGTATGGTTTTGCATCCCTGTCCATCCTGGCTAATTGATGGACCTATCCTCCATGACCTTATCTAGTTCTTTTTTGAATCTTGTTATAGTCTTGGCCTTCACAACATCTTCTGGCAAAGAGTTCCACAGGTTGCCTGTGCACTGTGTGAAAAAAAAATGCTACCTTTTGTTAGTTTTAACCCACTGCCTATACCTAGGATATGATGATGAAACCCTCATCCATCAGATCAAGAGTTTGCAGGGTCAGGCTCCTACATGTACTCTCTTTAGGGAGAGTGAGGCAGTGTACAGAACATTCATGAGGGACACATAAAATCCTCAAAATTAAATAAAAAATAGTAATGCAATGTTGTAGCCACACTGTTCCCAGGATATTAGAAGCACAAGGTGGGTGAAGTAATATCTTTGACTGCACCAATCAAAGATATTAGCTCACCCACCTTGTCTCTCTTTAATAAGATAGTAATGCCATTTTATTGTTAAGCTTTAAAGTCTGTTTCTAGCCATGCAGGGGCAGGAGATAACAGACTTTAAACTCATGACCATTTTAGATACCAAAAAAATTTTTTTAAATCTGCCATTAGTGAGAGAGTAAAGTTTGTCTATATTGGACAGCAGGCAGCATATACACATGCTGTTGTAATATACACACATCAAAATTGAATTAAGCAAACATTTAGAAACAACTATATTAAAGTACCGACACGATTTTCTATCCAGTTTTATAAATGTACAACATCATTTCTAGCATGGCCTTTTCATTACAACTAACAAATAGGCATTCCTTTACCTGCATCATAATCAACCCCTTTTTATAACTGTATTTGTAATTTCAAAAGTTTGCCCTGACCATTTATGTTTTGGAAAACTTACATATACAAAAACAGCATAAGAAAAAAGTTACACTTCAAAAGTCTTGTTTAGAGAAAAAAACCAACGATGCGGCCACCCCCGCATAGGTGGTTAAAAATGTTAATATGAACGTAAGAGGCCAATTATCGCATCTGGAGGGAGGGCCAGGTCCAATTAAAGGGCCAGGTCTTAGCTGGAGTAGGAGCTGGTCAGTTTCTATGGGCTTGTCTACCCTTCAAATGCTGCAGTGAAGCCGCTGCACCTGCACCCCAGTAGTGAAGACACTAGCTACGCCGACAGGAGGGCTTCTCCTGCCAATGTAGGTCATCCGTTCCTGAGAGGCAGTAGCTGCTAGGTCAATGGGAGAATTTTAGAGTCGATCTAGCACTGTCTACATTGGAGGTTAGGTCGGTTTAACTGCGTCGCTCAGTAGTGTGGATTTTTCACACCCCTGAGCAATGTAGTTATACTGACCTTATTTCCTAGTGCAGACCAGGCCTATAAAGAGAGGAATTCCAAATGAGAAGGACGCTGGGTCTCTCTCAATCTCTGGGCAGTAAAGAGGAGAGGAGGGTGTTTATACCCTGATGGGAGACAGCAGCAGAAATGAGACTCCTGAACCAGGCCCCAGAAAAGGCCATCTGACAGGCAGATGGCCTTTTAAGGGGGTGGGAGGGGGGGAGGCAACACCCTGGAGTGGAGGATCCAGATTGGGGCAAGACTCCAAGGAGGTAACCCCTGACAGCCTTCTGCAGAACAGACAGCTGGGGAGGCCTCAGGATGGATTAAATGATCAAGCACAGGCAAGAGGCAGAAACTTCTTTTGGTGCAACTTGTTGTGCTTTAGACTGCAGTGAAAAGACTGCAAAGCGAAGTCCTGGGGCCACTACTCTGGCAGAAGAGCGGAATGGAAGGGGAGCACACCATATTGCTGACCAGTGCCAAGAGGGACACTGTCACCCTGGAAGGGAAGGGATTTTACAGTGGCTTAGCTGGAGAGCCAAGTCATAAGAGCAGGCACATAACTGCAGGGCTGGGGCAGGTGTCTGTAGGGGATACTAGCTGATGAATGAGTTGCTTCGCCATGTCCAGCCACAAAGAGGCGTGCCTGCGGTCTACGCGCGTTTCCATAACTGAAGATTAAAGTACTGCATTCAAATGCAGGCCTGAATCAATTTAAGAGGAGAGAGGACCATAAACCAGAGCTGGCTGGAAAATAAAAATTCTGTTTTGTGATGCATTTTAAAGTTTCAACATTTGTTTTTGTTTTGCATCAGAACAAAAAACAGATCTTTCAAAAAAGAATTGTGGAAAACCCGTTAGAGAGGGAGAGAGGCAGACAGACACACACACACCTCAGAATAGCCAGCAGCCCAGTGCATTCATCTGTAATGTGGGAGACAGGTTCAAGTTCCTGCCCTGCCCAATTAGGAACAGGGACTTGAATCCGTCTCCCTTGGCCCAGCTGAGTGCCCAGCCACCCTGGTTATAGTCACACCCTCTCTCACGGTCTCCTGTTGGAGCTATTTCACTTTGTATACATAATCAAATACTCACTGGGCCTCATTAATCTCTCACTCAAGAAACTATTCAAAAGAAACAAAAGCAGGGGAAGATGAGACACCTATTGAGTATGTTGAGCAATATATGCTGGCTAGTGTCTACATCATATTAATATGTATTACCCACACTCTATATATTAATACGCATTAAGCATCAATAGCAATAAGCACAAATATTATAGCAGTTACATAGCCTCCATTTACCTATATCTTTATTATAACCCTATTCACTTATGCTAAGTATCCCATAACACCTTGCATTAGCAGAAGCAAACTTTGGCTTAAGTAGATAGGAAAGCTGTCAGGACCAGGACATATGATTATTTTACTACAGCAAGAGGTAGGGAGTTATTCTCACAGGCCAATGCTAGTATCCAAAACAAAGATAAGGGAAGGAACAGAGCATTAATTTCAGGAATTCATATAATCTGATGGGTTGGATTTTAATGACATGTAAAGAGATGTGTAATTTATAAAATCATCTCATAAATACTAACAGCTGAGATGTGTAACTTTGGGAGCACACCTGCATATGGTGAACGTAACAATGCCGCATGATGCAGCTTTCTGGAGACTGGTATCATATTGAACTTTTTCCCTATACTAGATTATTAATGGCTTGTAATAATAATCCTGACTGCTACAGGTTGGTCACCTGAATATACTTCATAATGAACCAAAGTGTGGTCAAGCAACTGACTACAATTTATTAACAAGTGACAGCGTCAAGACCTCCTAATATGCTAAAAACTGTGCTATCAAAGGACAGGATGAAAATAAAATACAGAACTGAAATACGCATCACCTTCAGATTTCAAAGGGAATCCCAAACCACAACATTAGTGGCCTTCAGAAATGTTAAGAGTTTCAGTTTTCCTATGTACCACAATATAACGTCCTTAATTAATACTTATTTTAGAACTACTGTTCCAAATGCAAGAGAGTCACCTCCTCCTCAGTTTTTCCTCATAATTTCCAATCGTCAAATAGCCAAGGTTTTTTTTTGGTGCAAAGTCTAGTTTACTCCATGAAAACATCACTTGCAGATGTAACTTGATGCAAACTAAAAGATATATGTTAAAGACGGCTACTATAATAAGAGAAAAATCTATTCTAGCAAAACCTAATTAAAGACACTTGTGTGCACACAGTTCTCTTTACATTTGGCATATTCGCCCTGCTGAGTTCATTCAGTGCTGTCCCAATACAGAGTTTGTGAAATCTCAATTCATGACCAAGGATGTGATTAAATGTCACCTACACTGAACTGTGATGTCCCTGAAGGATCCAGTCAGTAGAAACAGCCTGTTTATAGAGAAATAGCTTAGCAATTAGTACTGTTGGTAAAGGAAATACAGAAAATATGGCAGTGTAACAGTGGTTAATAAATTATGTTTTGCTGCGGATCATTCCTCTTTGGAGAGGCAATGCTACAGCATTTTTGAAATGAGCAAAAGAAACAAAAATTGTACCTGAGATAGCTGCCAAAATAAGCAACAATGTTTGGATGCTTACAGTCTTTCATCATAACGATTTCCTGCTGCACAACAGCAAAATCTTCCCCTGAAGAAGAAAACAATTGATATTTTTGTCGTATTTAAATATCCATCCCTCGGAGTTTGGCGTTCAACGTTTTTTTTTTAAACTGAAGAGCTCGGGTCATTATCAGATTTGTAATTAACTTCATTTTATATTCATGTACATTTCTAGAATACAGAACTTTGTACGGCAACACAAGTTCTAAAAGACTAAGGGAATAACAGGTAACTATATTCTTAAAATCAGAGGACTCCTATGTCAGGATGGAGCCCTAGTCCACTACTTGACACCACTTAGAGGACAGTAGCCACAGCTCTTCTCAACCCCTTTTTAAATTCAATTACTCTTTATTTAAAGGGTAGAAAATGATTTTTAAAAAAATCATTTACTCTTACACCTGTGTAGATTCTCTTGTGGGAAGCTCTGCTAGTAGAGACCAAGCAAGCTTACATTATATACGAAGGTTAAAAGTTGGTAATAATAATTTTGTATGTTAATAACAATGTTCCCGTTTATAGCCAGTCCTAAAAGTGAACAGCTTCCTGGTTGTATGCTCAAGAGTCTCTGCTCTCCTTGGCAGGAATTGTTGTATATAAAAGTTCCTCACTTAATTCTTTTCCCTGGCACCTTGCTGTGTGGGTCTCCAGATGTACTATCAATAATCTATGTTCTTGAAATATGGCAAAACTTGTTACCTCTAACCAGCATCTAAATCCATCTTGGATTATCTTCCTACAGAGAAATCATGTCATAGCACTCTTCAATGACCTTGAAACAAACTTAATAAGCATACAACTATACAGAAAGTGCTAAGTTGTCTTTTCAGGCATTTCTCCAATGTTGTTGCTTTGCCATTTATCTGAGCCTTGCTATCTGGTGCCTAGGTTGGGCCAATGTTTCCATTACAGACTCCAATTACCAGGTTTACACAGCTATAAAAACTTGGTCAAACTATAGGAATAAAGAATTCCAGTGTTTGTTTTTTGGGGGAGTTTGCAATGGGACAGGAATTAATTTAACCTTTTAAAAAGCTTTTTTTCCCCCAGATACTATTTTGCAAGCCAAAATTTCAAACATAGCTTTGAGCTGATTCTTAAGCTCATTCGGACAAATTAGTATCCATATGTATTTTGGAAAAGCTAGTTTTATAGGACTTATTTACTATCTATTAGAAAATACATTTTAAAGGAGTCCCCAGATTCTCCTTAGTCTAAAATAGCTTTAAGAACTTGGTAAAATAAAAATGTGTCTGACAGACTAGGACCTCCAACATTTATCTCTATGAAGAATTTTCTTCTTTAAAAAAAAAAGAAAATATTTTTAAAAGAATGTAAAGAGACAGACTGAAAAAAAAAATGAAGAAAATTCAAAGGTATCCTGTTATGACCAGTTATGGCAGAAGTCTCTGGTCAATGCACTGTGTAAACCATAAGCCAGATTTTACAAAAGACCATTGTCCAGGAGTTGAGGACATACACTAAACTTATAGTGCTAGAGAACTTCCAATAGAGTTGACTAAATTATTCCTTGTGAAGATCAGATGTTGCAAATTTAGCCCTTTAAATTTCCAAATTGTTTGCAAACAATCATCATCAGACTTGTAAAACTGTTAATTTATTTTGTGTATTGAAAGCAAGTTTCAATCTACAGATTTCAGAGTAGCAGCCGTGTTAGTCTGTATTCGCAAAAAGAAAAGAAGTACTTGTGGCACCTTAGAGACTAACCAATTTATTTGAGCATAAGCTTTCGTGAGCTACAGCTCACTTCATCAGATGCAGGCTGCAAATTAACTGCTCAAATTCAGCTGTGTTATTCATAGTGTATAACTGATTACCTAAGTCACATGATACTGTTTCTGCTCCCAGACAGCATAAACAGCTAGAAATTATTCTCCTCCCCACAACCAGTCTGCAACTGGCAGACAGACTGTGATCCCTCTGAAATGTGGACCTTGCCCCCGTGAGCCAGGCTTTTGCTACTTGGGACAAAAAGCCACTCACTCAGAAGCCCTGGATAGCTGCTTCTATAAGGGAGGGAGGCCAGCTGGGACTTATCACAGCTATGCATCACTCTCCCTATCAGTTGCCAAAAACCCACATTGAAGTACAAACTGCTAGGCACAATTTAGGCCAGCATGACATAAAAGAAAATTAGAATTTTAATAGAGTCTCTCCATTTCAGGACCACCATACAACTTACATTAATCCAGAACACTGTCCTGAGGGTCAAGTTCATAGATAATGAAGGCAGACTGGAATTCACTCTCCCAGAAATAGTATATTTGAGTATAAGCTTGGCCATATTTAGAAAGAGTTGCAAGACATCTTTTCCACCTACTAAAAGCTGAAAAATCGGGTAATGTAACTATCTGCCCATGACTTTGTCTACTCTATAGCTCCAGGGGGAACATAGTGTTTCTATTCCTCTTACTCAGAAGATTAACCCAATATAAATCACATAAGGCCAACTACTGTGGTGGTGGTCCACTCTTTCTATTACTATGTAAGATATCCTGAGAATAGTTCCAGTTTCACAAACATGTCTTGTTTAGGGCTATCCTACTATTAAACTGATTTTTACTATTTAGGATAAGATGTGTATATGCAATACACATACACAAGACATATCCAGTTACAAATATAATCAGTTAAAATATTAAAAGATTTTCTCTTCTAACATGGACCTTAAAGTGAAACAGCACAACAGCTAAAAATAATAAACTAAACGTACATCTTACAGTATTTGTTATGCTCAACAAGTCTAATCAGATCAGTCCTCAGCCCTAAAACACTTTATGATATGTAAATGAGATACACCTTGTAGAATCCAATTACATACACAATTAACACATAGCTCTATTATAGTGGGCCACCAGGTCTACTTTAGCTTTCTATTAAAAAGCTGAACTTTTCTAAGTGCTCTAAAATCTGCATGGTTACTCAGACTGATTTGAAATCTGGTATGCCTCGTGAGCAGAGATCCTATCAATCTGTTTGCCATGGAAAAACACAAAAAAACATGGAATCTGCATTTTTACAGAGAACCTTTACTTTACATTTTGTGAAAAAAACAAAAACATTAACTAAATTTTACTGAAAGTGCCAGTGTCACTTATTCCAAAGGTTCTCAAACTGGGGAGCACACCCCCTTGGAGGGATGCACTATGTATTCAGGGGGGCGAGAGGGGGAAGGGTGCGTGAGAAGCTGCTGGTGGCGGCACTGCCTTCAGAGCTGGACACCTGACCAGCAGCCACCACTCTCTGGCCGCCCCGCTCTGAAGGCGGGGTGGAGAACGGCAGCTGCTGGCCGGGCACCCAGCTCTGAAGACAGTGCCACCACCAGCAAGCACAGAAGTAAGGGTGGCATGATATGGTATTATCACCCTTACTTCTCCACTGCTGCTGGCGGCGGCGCTGCCTTCAGAGCAGGGTGGCTGGAGAGCAATTCTATTAATTTTATTATCATGATTGATGGCACTGGCAGGCTTCGAACTTGTTTAAAAATTGTAAATATATCAACAAAACATTGTGGTCAACTGATAAATATATATATAAATATATATGGTATTAGTGGCTAGGGAAAGTAAAGTTCAGCATTTCATTTAAGCATGGTGAAACATGGATTTTTATGCTTTTTTATTGGAGAATTTTGGGTTTTTTTAATCATGGAAAACTAGGATCCCTCCTCATGAGGGCTCTCTGGCTAGGGTGAGAAACAAATTTGGGGTTATTTTAACCAAGGGGTTCCTGAGATACAGCTTTTAAACAGGGGGTGGAAAGCTTTCTTAAGGTTGACATTTTCCTGAATGTTTTTTTGGGGATCAAACCATAGCTTGATCCTGGCACAGGGGTCTCAACTGCTTGAGAGTTAGCCCCAACTAGCTCTTGGCACCCACTATTCCTTTGGGGGAGCAAAATTCAGTAAAATATTCTCCAAAGAGTTTAGCACACAAACTCAGTGGATTACACGGAGCATAGAGGTCAGAAGAGCCAACAGGATTTGTAGTCCTTTAAGTTTTGTTACAGCTGGGTAGCTCAATGGGATAAGCAGTAGTCCTTTGAACCCCACCAGTGTCAGTTCAAAAGCCACCTGGGGAAGAAATCTGGAAAAAGTTTGTAGGCATCTTGTTCAAAGCTTTCAGGGGGAGGACAGAGTTTATTTTATGTAAGAGGAATTTAATCAAAGTTATTCGGGGGAGGGGGGGAATCACATGTGAAAGGTTGGCTTGAACAGAACAGCAATTGGGGGTGAAGCAGTAGGAGTGAATAGGGACGAGGGGTTTGGGGCTATAGTGAAGGGATTATGGGAAAGGAACATGAAGGTAAATGGCAGGAGGACTGAGGGAAAATAGGGGCAGGGGCATTGTCAACCCCACATTCTCCCTTCCATTGCGTGGGCCAGCATTTGAAAGGCTAAGCCCCTCTTCACGACCTTCATGTATGCTGGAAACTGGGGGTCCCACCCCCCTGCGGTGATCTGATCCACACATACACCTTCCCCCATATGGGCTGTGATTTGTGGGGCTACCCCTCTGGGGGTGTCTCAGACCTTCCACCTTGTGTGCATGTGTACCAGGATCTGGGGGCCTCAGTCCATCTACGGGGGTCTGAGTCTCTCTCCCTAAACCCCACCAACATCAGCTTGGATCTGGGGGCTCTTGTCCCTCTAGGTGGTCTGAAAATATATTAGGTATATGAATGCTTGCTGGGAGGAGAGGGTGATTGGGGTGGGAGAGTGGGTGGGAATAGGGAAAAGTGGGGGGGGGGGGGAAGACGCCTGCAGCAACAGATAGAGTATTACGGGGAGGAGGATAAATTTGGAATGGTCGTAGGGAAAGGAAGGGGTTGGACAAATGTAAGGGGTGGCAGAAGAACTGGGGGTTCTGAGTGTGGAGGCCCATCAGCCCTGAATTCTCCCCTTCCGGATGGGTGCTGGGATATGGGGAAGCCCTATGCCCTGCAAGGGTTTGAGCCCTGCTCCCTTCCCAATGTGTGTCCTGGGATCTGAGGGACCCTACGCTTGGGGTGTCTGAGCCACTCTCCATGTCCCTCTGCATGAGCTGGGATCTGGGGGGCCCTATCCCTTTGCAGGGGTGTGAGATCCTCTTCTTGCCCCGTGAACTAAGGGGGGGCAGAATGTAATGCAAATTTAAACATCTGAAATCCATTGAAACGAACAATTAAGATACTTGTCACCAATGTGTGGAGGGTGATAAGGGGAGCTGGCAAGCCTCGAAGCAGAGGCAAGAAGCCCAGCTGGGGGTAGGTAGTGGGGGTGAGGGGCTCAGTTTAGTGCAGTTCAGGCTACATAACCAAGGAAGTGTGCAATCCTCCACTAAGCTGCTGCTTGTGACACAGCAGAACAGTGGAAGGCAAGGAGCAACTTCTTGCATGCCAAAGGCTCCTACCGTGCTAACAATGGCTTAATGGGATGGGAAGGGGAAGGTAAATCTTGCACAGGATGCTACATGTTCTGGGAAATGGTGAGGAAATGGGATGGCAAAGGACAGAGACACACCTGTCTTCTCGGACACCTTTAAAGTTATTGTAACCACCATGTGATAAAACTGTCAAGATTTGGGGCCACCGACCTTGTCAGAGATTTCTCTTACCGGCCCTGTTAGCAATTACACACTCCAAGCAAGACCATTGTCCCCATTCCACAACAGTGGGGATACAGAAGGGGAGGAGCACTGAGGAATCACACAACAACTGTGTGGCCTAGTGGAGAAACCATTGAATTGGCACTATTCCTGGCTTTGCCACTGGTCTGCTGGATGACCTTGGGAAAGCCACTTCACCTACCTGTACCTCACTTTCCCATCTGTAAAATGGGGATAAGGATGTAAAATTCATTACAATCTACTGATGCAACACACTATATAAAAGCTAGGTCATCTTCTAATTAAATTAGTGACAGTCCTGTACCATAACAACTGCAAAGCTATGTGAGAACTACAGCTACCCATATGACTACTAACTCCTGCAACAAACATTTTTCTATTTAAAAAAAAAATAAGACTAGGAAACTTCATTAATTCAGAGTTAAGGTTGCCCAGAGATATCTCATACCCTTCCAGAACACTGAGCCAAGCAAACTCAAACCTCTGAAAACCAGGAAACAGAACTAAGGTACATGCCAAAGCAACCTTAACTCTGGCTTCTTTGAGAGATGATCCAATAATCCCACAGCACACATACTCATACTCTGCCTTTGCAGATCGTGTACATCATTCAGGGAACAGGGCACATGACACCTGCAACAGTCAAACGCCTGTTTGGTAAAGCAAAATTTGTTTTAGGTGAGCTGTACTGGAGTTCTCTGTTTTGTTCCACACCCAAACACTAAGTCTGCTCCCAAAAACAGTCCCAACAGTTGTTAAATTTTACAGCCCTTCACTCTTATCCAAAATATTCCATTTCACACTACACTTTCACTTACCCATCATTAAACCCACCAACTGCTCTCGTATCCACCGCACTGCTAATAATCTGCATAGCAAGAAGACCCCTGTGCCCCCTACTGACAACCTGCACAATTCAGTACTGGAATGCTGAACAGTAGATCCCTCAAGGTACATATGCACCTCTTTCCTCTGATCACACACATTGGGGGGAGGGCCTCTGACCTAGATCTTCTTACATGACCATCACACCTCTACCAAGCTGTTCCAACTGATGCCTCCACCATTCAGTACACTGACACCTAACACAAGGAATGCAGTGGAATGCATGCAGATAATTTCCTGTGGCTAGTCCCAGCTCTGGGAGACAGAATTAGGGTATGTCTACACTGGAAACTTCACAGCCCTGCCACAGGAACACTCCTGTGGCAGAGCTTTGAAGTGCTCAGAGTTGCTGCGCTCAGGGGGTGATTTTTCACCCTCCTGAGCCAGCAAGTTAGAGCACTATAAAATGTAAGTGTAGACAAGCCCTTAGTATTGCATTGGGGTGAACCTTAACTCCGAATTTCCTGGTTTTCAGAAGTTTGAGTTTTGCTGAAGGGCAGGAGATACTTCCACACAACCTCAACTCTGCTTTAAGTTTTTTCTCAGTGAATTATAGTGTGTTTTAGTCAGGGTCTTCATGAGTATTTCTGGACTCATGGAATATACTGAAGTCCTGGACCCTTCCAGGTCATCTATTACTCCTCCTATCTTTCTCGAGTAGTATTCCACACCTTCTCTCACTCTCCTTCACTTTTGTCTCACTGTCTTCATTTCTCTTACCATGCATAGTTTTCATTTCATGCAGACTGATAAAGCGTTAACTGAATATTGTTAATATCTAATACTTCATGATTTTGGAAAAAATGTACACCTTACACTAAACTGAAGCTTTAAAAAGTTTCCTTTTAAATGTTTCACACCCATTGTTTGCTCATTTCTAGTACAGTTTCTTAGACTATATCTACACTCATAGGTGCCAACTCTGTGGGTGCTCCAGGAGTGGAGCACCCACGGAAAAAAATTAGTGGGTGCTTAGCACCCACCGGCAGCCAAGCTCCCCAGCCACCCCTCCAGCACCTCCCGCCCGCTGGCAGCCCCGCAGATCAACTCCCCCAGCTCGCTTCCAGCTGTTCCGCAGCGTGCAGGAGGTGCTGGGAGAGAAGGGGAGGAGTGGGAACAGGGCAAACTCAGGGAAGGGAGGGGACGGAACTGGGTGGAAAGAGGCAGGGAAGAGGTGGGGCGGGAGCGGAGTGGGGGCAGGGCCTTGGGGGAAGAGATGGAATGGAGGCGGAGCCTGGGATGGAGCAGGGATTGAGCATCCCTGGGGAAAGTTGGAAGCTGGCACCTGTGTCTACACTACAACTGAAGGTGTGATTTACAGCTCGGACACGTTTAATCTAGCTAGCACACTAAAAACAGCAGTGAAAACATGGCAACACAGACTAGGAATGTGTGTACGTACCCAGAGGGACTGGGAAGGTTTGTAGAGCCCATGCTGAAGACCATGCCACTGTGTCTTTGTTACTATTGTTAGCATGTCAGATTAAACATAGCACAGATATGCCTATCCAAGGTGCAAATCATACCTTCGAATGCAGCATAGACATACCCACAGTACAGACTTTGTCCAATCTGATGCTCATTCTAAAAAGATTGTATGTTTACAAAAACATAATTCCTGGACACTTGATTTTCTTTAAGAGGATGCCCCGATTCCACTCTGCCACCCCTATCTTCCCGATACTAACCTGCATGGTGGGAATATTTGAGAATGCTGTTTTTATATTTATTGGTTATATCTAACGCAAAATACTACACACTTTCTGCAGCATGATATGCAGAGACAGATGTAAGACAGGAGTACCACAGCTAGAGTTAGCAATGCAAAACAGCAGGCAAAGCAACACAATAAAAAATTAAAAGTAATCCTACGCTTTTTTTTTTTTTGCGCATTTCTTTGTGTTCATCCTTCCATCCTTAAAAATGCATGTCAATGAAAGAGGGGATGCATAGCAGGAAATTTGGTGGTGAGGGGACCAAAAATTATCCCTATCCCTTCTTGGTCATTTTTTTTTAAACGTTAATTTTGTAAAATAAGAGCAAACAAAAATGAGCACAATTAAAACATGGAAAATATCTGAAGTCTGTAAAGTGGTAAGCTTCACCACGAGGGGACACTTACCTGGTTCCAGTTTTATTACTTTAATTGCTGCTAGCTCACCCGTGTTAACATTCCGAGCCTATAAAAAAAAGAGAAAAGTGTATCTTAATTTTATATTCTTCAGTAATGTGAAGAGTTCATGCTAGAGCAATTAAAAACTCACTACATAAACTAAACATTAATTTTTTTTTATACAAATGCGGTGTTTTACAAGTCTGCGCTAAATTAAAACATTTTGCAGATTTGTGTGTTACATCAGATTTATGATTAGTTTAAGGCTAGGAGGGTTTTTTCAGTTAAACGTGTTACTGTAATTAAACATAACGGGCCATACATCATATATTTTGATTAGCTAAATAAGCATTGCTGTGCAGTTAGCACTTTAGAACTTCTTTTAAAGTACGATCCACATGACCGACTGATGACAATAAGCCAAACGTCGCTGAGAAGTCGCTGGCTTCAAGAAGCCACAATCCAAATTTTATAAATTCAGCCTTTTTTCTCCTTTCTTGCCCTGCCATCTTTTCAAACAAAATGGTGAACTATGCATTAATTCTTAACCATGCTCACAAGACTGAATTTTGCAATCACAACCTGGAAATCTTTAACAAGTTTTATATGGACATTTACCATGAAAAAGTCTTGAGAGAAATTTATTTTCTAATTACAAAAGCAAACTATCTTGCAAGGACACTAAAAGTTAATTTGGAATAAAGTGTGCGCTTTGGTACATCAGACAAATTATGCAGCAAGGGTCATGAATTATGCTGCACTGATGCTCTACAAATTTGTGACATACTGGGAATTGGGACAGGTTGCTTACAAATAGTTTCAGCCTACATGGCTCCCAAACTGGGGGATCAGAAGGTATGCAGTAGTAAGCACACTGCCTTGATGAGAAGCAGCTTCCATCTAAGGCTCTTGAATCTTGTTGCTTTCAAGACAGTACTTCAACCTTTTCTGCTCTGTATTCTACTACATACCGTTAGTTCCCTACCCCCACCTACCCACAGTATCTTCTGCCTGTGAAGCTACTAAAATCAGCTAAGGAGTTAGTAGACAGTATGAAAACAGCCCTCCCACTGTCCCAGCCCAATATATGTATGTAGCAACTTGATTTTGAGCAGCATCCTAGAAAAAACTTACATGGCAATTGCTCAGCATCAGAATTACATTATATATTGGGGTGCTGTTATGCAAAAATGTACCTTATGTTACAGTAAAAAATTAATAGAAGCTAAATTTTAAGAAGACATTAAAAAGAAACCCAAATACGGTAAACAGCCTTTCCCCCCCCCTTAACTAATCATCTAGGACCACTGCTTGGAAGAATTTACTGGTCCTTAAAAGTATTTTGTATAAGTCCACCAGTGTGTTTCCAGCCCTGGCGAGTCATAATATAATAATACACCTTCAAACGACGTTTAGATTATCAGTTCACTTTTCCACCCTTTCAATTACAACATGATGTTAGCAGATAAGTGACTTGAAAATTTTAAGACCAGCTTTACAAAGATATTAAGGTGCCTAAAGAAGATGACATCAATGAGTTGGTTTTTCAAAAGTTTCTAGGCATCTATCTGTATCTTTAGGCTCCTAGGGATCTTTAAAAATCTGGCCCTTAGAAGCTTAAGTCCCACTGCTTTACAACAAAACTTAGGGTACTAGATCATGTTTGAAAACGGGACTTTGAAGATTTTAAAAAACTGAGCTGCTATCTCCATCATTATGCTTGTGAAAGCATGAAATTCTACCTATCAAATGGTATAAAGTCTTTCCTTCTAACCGTAAGGGTGTGAGAGATGAGCTTGTAAACTCATGTTTGAACTGGAGTTGAGAAAACAGCAAGATGTTAATCAATATGTGAAACAAGAGAGCCTGGCAACCTGCCAAGCCTAGAAATAAATTCTGCAAGGCAGTGGGAAAACACAATAATCTCAGATTTCAATCTTTGGTTTTCTACCCTTAGCAGTTCCCATTACTAGAATTTAAACTTCTCATTTTTCCTTGGCATAGCAGTACTTTTTTGGCACTGCTACAAAATATGTTAAATAGATCGAAACGGTCTGCCTCTGGATGGACAGGATGACATACAGAACAAAGGCTGTCTTTTCTACTTGACAGGTTTCAGAGTAGCAGTTGTGTTAGTCTGTATTCGCAAAAAGAAAAGGAGTACTTGTGGCACCTTAGAGACTAACCAATTTATTTGAGCATAAGCTTATGAAGTGAGCTGTAGCTCACGAAAGCTTATGCTCAAATAAATTGGTTAGTCTCTAAGGTGCCACAAGTACTCCTTTTCTTTTTTCTACTTAAGTTTTGGCAATTGTAAGGACATTAAAATGGCCACACTGGCTCAGACCAATGGTCCATCTTGCCCAGTATCCTGGTCTTCCAACAACGGCCTCTGCCAGACATCTGAATTTTCCACACCCGGAACAATGTAGTTATACTGACATAAGCTTGTAGTATAGACCAAGCCCCAGGCAAAAAATCAGTCAATGACTTTACTTAACCCTGGGAGAAGCTCTCTCATTGGCACTGGAGGTGTCTTCACTAAGCCGCTGGAGCACTGTAAGTGTAAATGAGCCCTTAGTGTTTGGCTGAGACCAAAGCTTGCATAAGGGATATATGGCTGAAGGTCAACCAGGATAAGACAAATATTTGTTGGTTACAAAAGCAACCAGGAAATATGCAGACACTCCATAGGAAGGTCTGCATTCATCTTCTGTTTGTACTTGCAGCCAAACTGACTCCCAGTTACTTCTGATGATCAAGAAATAACAATGGCCAAGTGTGGTGTGCCCCCCTCAGTTATATATGGGTGGGAGCTTGCAGTGGTTTCTTTCAAATGCAGACTTCGCTACTGTTGCTCATGCCTTTCTAAACTCAAGATTAGATTATGGCAGGGGTTCGTAAACTTCATTGCACCACAAAAATTACTTCACGACCCCAGAAGGGGGGACTGAAGCCTGAGCCTGCCCAAGCTCCATTGCCCTGGGTGGTACAGCCATAGCCCGAGCCCCACCATTCTGGGCAGAGGGCCAAAGCTGAAGCTCAAGGGCTTCAGCCCCAGTCAGGGGGCCTGCTACCTGAGTCCTGCCGCCCAGGGTAGCGGGGCTTGGGCTTCAGCCCCGGGCCCCAGCAAGTCTAAGCCAGCCCTGGTGACCCCATTCAAAGCGGGCTGCAACCCACTTTGGGGTCCCAACCCACAGTCTGAGAACCGCTGGTTTATGGTGATGTGCTCCACACAAAGCTGCATCTTAAACCCATCCAGAAAAAATCAAACTGATGCAGAAGTCGTCTGTCCATTTGTTGACTCATCTCACCATGAGTATATTGCAGTTATTTTCCATGATCTGTGTTGACTGCTATCTTTTTTCCAGATGGAATTAAAGATGTTGGCTTTGGTTCATGCAGCCCTATATGGCTTTCTACCAACTGCAGCATCCGCATGCGGTCATACTGGCAATTTTGATATGTTCCAAAACCATAGCAAAAATACCTATACTAATTCAGTCTAAGAGATCAACACTGCTATAGACTAAACCTTCACATCTGAGGAAGTTTCTCAGCATTTTAAGGCCTGGTCTACAGTGAAAAGTTAGGTCACCAGAGCTACTTCAGTCAGGGGAGTGAAAAACACACCCAACCAACATAGCTGTGCCAACTTACTCCCCTAGTGCAGAGGCAGCTATGTTGACAGAAGAACGCTTCCGTCAATGTAGCTGCCATCATTCAGGGCAGTGGTGTTCCTACACCAACAGGAAAACCCCTTCCCTTGATGTAGGCTGTGTCTACACTATAGTCTCTACAGTGTAGACATATCCTAAGTAACCTTTGAGACACATTACTTCATCCACTGGGGACTGGGCTATACTAGTCAGGTCAACAGAGGGCAGCTTATGTCAACCTAATTATGTCAGTGTATACACTACAGCCTTGTCCCACCGATGTGAGAGTGCCCTACTACATGGACATAACTCCACCTCCACGAGAGGCATGGGGCTTTTGTCAGTGTAGTTATGACGATGCATACTTCCTTACATAGTGTCAAGGTTCCTTCCCCACTCTGACCTCTGGGGTACAGATGTGGGGACCTGCATGAAAAACCCCTAAGCTTATTTTTACCAGCTTAGGTTAAAACTTCCCCAAGGTACAAACTATTTTACCTTTTGCCCTTGGACTTTATTGCTGCCACCACCAAGTATCTAACAAATATATAACAGGGAAAGAGCCCGCTTGGAAACGTCTTTCCCCCCAAAATCCTCCCAAACCCTACACCCCCTTTCCTGGGGAAGGCTTGATAAAAATCCTCACCAATTTGCATAGGTGAACACAGACCCAAACCCTTGGATCTCAAGAACAATGAAAAAGCAATCAAGTTCTTAAAAGAAGAATTTTAATTAAAGAAAAGGTAAAAGAATCACCTCTGTAAAATCAGGATGGTAAATACCTTACAGGGTAATCAGATTCAAAACACAGAGAATCCCTCTAGGCAAAACGTTAAGTTACAAAAAGACACAAAAACAGGAATATATATTCCATTCAGCACAGCTTATTTTATCAGCCATTTAAACAAAACAGAATCTAACACATATCTAGCTAGATTACTTACTAAGTTCTAAGACTCCATTCCTTTTCTGTCTCTGGCAAAAAACAACACACAGACAGAGAGAACCTTTGTTTCTCTCCCCCCTCCAGCTTTGAAAGTATCTTGTCTCCTCATTGGTCATTTTGGTCAGGTGCCAGCGAGGTTATCCTAGCTTCTTAACCCTTTATAGGTGCAAGGGTTTTTCCTCTGGCCAGGAGGGATTTTAAAGGGGTTTACCCTTCCCTTTATATTTATGACACATAGGCTGTTGGCTGTCTTGTCAATTTCAGGGCTCCAGACTGGAGCCCTCAGCAGAGAACAGGGGGGCAAGAAGCCCAGGCAGCTATCTCCTGCTCTTTGTGGGAAGCAGGGAGGTGAGAAGCCCAGAAAGCAGTTGGGCTCCTGGTGGGGAGCTGCACAGAGCTGAGAGCCCTGGCTCTCAGCCCCCCAACACTGCCCCTCTTCAGTCGGTGGAAAAGCTCCTGGGGATGACACACACCGACAGAAGGAGGGGAGCGTGGACATCAGCCATCACAGTAATTACTGCGGTGACTGCAAGCTGACCTAACATAGGTCGACTTCAGTCTGAAGCGTACACATGCCCTGGAAAATAGTCACTTAAACCTCTGAAAACAGCAGGGTTCCAGATTAAGAAGTTCAATTTAACAGGTACCTGGTCAGAAACAAAGACTATCAATGTCTCTATACAAATGCAAGAGGCTTAAAGTAAAAACAAATTAACTAGAATGCCTCTCAATGGAAGAGGATCTTAATATACTAGGCATTATTGAAAAAAGTAAAATGATAAATCAGTAGGGTACTATAATACCTGGCTGTAAACTATACAGGAAAGACTGACTAGGCAAAAGAAGTGGAGGAGTAGCACTGTACTTAGAAGATTCTGCAGGATTTAGCAAGGCAAAAATTGAATGGAAAGGATCACACAGTTGCACCTTTCTGGACATGAAGCCCAAAGCGTGTGCGTGTGAATATTTATTTATTTTAATATTAATATTAATTAGTAGGCCTATTCTACTGGCCTCCAGATCAAGAAAAGGATATTGAATGAGCATTGGCCTGCTAAACCCAGGGTTGTGAGTTCAATCCTTGAGGGGGCCATTTAGGGATCTGGGGCAACTACGGGGGATTGGTCCTGCTTTGAGCAGGGGGCTGGACTAGATGACCTCCTGAGGTCCCTTCCAACCCTGATATTCTATGATTCTATGAAATCAGAGATTGCAAAAATCTAAGAAAAAAATAATGGCGGACTTCAGCTACCAACAGAAACTGGTCAAACGGCACTACAAAACAAAGTTTAAAGAAGCAATGTTTCAACACTTGAAGCCAGTGCTTCTTGGAATAGCTAGTTCTAGAGCACAAGAGCAGAGGCTATTCTTTACAGTCTTAAATAACAGTAGCTGAACCACTGAGTAACAGTGACTACAATATAATTAGATTCAACATCCTAGGAAGTAAGATACCAAGAACTGATAGAGGGACACCAAATTTTAGAAGGGTATACATTTCAATAAAATGAGGCTAGTCAAAGACTCTAAAGTTAAGAGTAAAAGTGAAATTTTTAAATGTAGCATGAATGCTATTTGAGGAAATCACAGCAGGCATTCTTGAACAAAAAGGGAATCAGGATGGCAAGAAGTAAACCCATTTGGCAAGACAAAAAGTTATTAAGCCAAACAGAGCCTTCAGGTTTGAATATCTAACCCTAGTGAAACTAATACACAAGAACATAAATTACAGTAAGCAATACGTAAGAGGGAAATTAGAAGGGTTAAAATAGAGTCAGAGCAAATAGCTAAGGCTCTTCATTATTGGTATTTACCAATTTTCCCTGAAATATTCCCACTGGTTTTTTGAAAAAGCCAGTATTCATGTCTTACTGATTTTGACGTGAATTTTGGGACCCAGAAATTTTTCCCAGGAGACGAAGATGGGGCTTTGCTGAAAAGCTGGCAGGGTCCAGCAGGGGTCTCTGTCTGCAAAGGGGTTTTAGTACTCATGGACCAGACTATTACTTCCTTCCTGAACCTGGAAGCCAGTACTACCTGACTGCTGCAGTGACAGGGCTGTTGGGAGCGGAAGGCTGCACCCCCATGCGTACTGTCTCCCTGCTGAACAGAGCCTACACTTCTGAGGCCAGCCCTTCAGAATGGGAGTCGATGGAGCCGTGCTGCGTAGCCGCAGCGATCAGCCCCAGGGCACACAACACCGTCTGCTTTCCTTCCATTACCCTGTCAGACGGCCTGTACGCAGGAAGCAGACTGGGCAGCACTGAAAGCCCAGATGGGCCAGGATGGGACTGTGACAGGATCCTCGGGGTACGACATGAACTGGGGTACTGCTGTGCCACCTTAATTCTCCAGCCTGGGCCATCTCTCACAATGCTTTGCTAGTGACAAACAGCAAAACCCTCCAGATGCTCTTATCACTTAGCACAACTGTGTGTGGACTCCCACACGCAGCTAAATTGCATGAATGCTCCCTGAACCACTCCCAGATCACACAGAGACAGGCATAAGTAAGTCTCTCAAGCCCCCAGCCTTGCACCCCCAGAATACATGGTCTTGCCCTGATCAGAAGCCTGACCAATATAAGTTTATTATCCAGTCTGCCCCTCCCTCGATGTGGAGAGGACACGCACTAACTTTTGTATACTGAGCTGAGATTTCCCAAGCACTTCAATCAAAACACACTGTTTTAGGTAAAATATAAAACAGATTTATTAAGTACAGAAAGTCAGATTTTAAGTGATTATAAATGGTAGTTACCAAAGAAAATAAAACGTAAGCACACAGTCTAAAATTATTAGACTAGGCAGTATTTGGATCAAGCAGTTTCTCTCACCCCACTGGATGCTGCAGGTAGGTTACAGTTCTTAATACACAGGCTTCCCCTTTAAGCCTGGGACCAGTCTCCCGAGTTCAAGTCTTTGTCTTTGCACTGTTCTTGTTAATTTCAACGTGGGCAGGGGAGGCGAAAGGCAAAACCATGATACCACTTTCCCCTATTTTATATCCTCAGTCCATATGCCTGGAAAACACTAGCCCAGACATGTCCTGGCAGGCTCTGCTGAATCAGAGTGAAGCAAACCCCTACTGAGTGATGCTTGTGCAGCCCTCTTAGGGCATTGTAAATCCCATGTTTACAACTCCCCTACTGATTAATGATCACTTAACACCCTCCTGGGAGTGGATCACCTCCTTTATTGTCACTGGAGAACTGGCAGTGAGTGACACTGAAATATGTTGCAAGTTTGAGAAACAACCATACAGCTAAGGCTCATAACTTCATACACACTAACGATATACATATTTTGACAGAACAGTGGATTTCAGCAGATCATGACATTCCGATTCCTTATGTGGCATACTTTGTACAAAACATATCGTAATTACATGACAGTGGTGCATATGCGGGTTCCAAGTTGCTGCACTGAGGTACAGAGTGCCACAAGGACTCTGTGTGAGTTAAAGACTTCTACTCCCCTCCTGATCCAGGCTCTTCCATTCCTCTGCAAGCAGGGGAAGAAAGACAGACAGGGAGTTGGGTCCTGGTAGCTGAGACTGCCCAACTGCTTCAGGCAGTGAAAGGCTTCCTCAAACACTACATGGTGAGTAATCCCCACCCTGCATGGATACCAGGCACTCTTCCCCCTCCACCCCATTTCTCCCCCCACCCGCCTTCTGGTCCTGGTTTTTACCAATTTTTCTCCTATTTTTAATAAAACCCAATAAATTCCCAGGACACTTTAAAAAATAAAAATAAAAAATGAAAGGCCTTACAAATAGCTAATGACATTAAAAAAACCACAAGAAATTATGTAACTATTTCAGAAGCAGGAAGCCTGCCAAAGAGTTGGTGGGTCTGCTGGATCACCAAAGTTAAAGGGAGATCTATAGGCACTGCTGAGAAGATATAGACTGATACAAATAAATCTATCACAAAAGTTGTCAGGGACCTGTCCTTTTCTTGTAATAAAGATCAGGTGCTATCAGAAATTGAAGTGTCAAAAAGAAAAGGTGTGAAATAATCATATAATGAAAAGCAATATGTCACCAGGCCTAGACGGTATACATCCAAGAGTTCTGAAGGAGATTATGAAGTGTGAATTATTATGAATTATGAAGTGGCTCAGCTGATAACAAAAACATGCAATTTTTCACCAGAAACAACTTTTGCGCCAGAGGGTTGGAGGGCAGCATGTATTATACCCTTTTTTTTTTTTTAAAGGGTTCTAGGAATTATCCAGAGAATTACACACCAAAAAGCCATATGTCTACTTGGAAAACTGGTTGGAACTCATAATAAAATACCTGGAAGATCATGACATGATAAGGTCTAATCACCAGAGCTTCTACAAAGGGAAAGTGTCTCTCTAATCCAAGGGATCTCAAACTTCATTGCACCATGACTCCCTTCTGACAACAAAAATTACTACATGACCCCAGTAGAGGGGGACTGAAGCCTGAGCCTGCCCCAGCCCCACTGCCCTGGGTGTGCGGGGCCAAAGCCCAAGCCCAAGGGCTTCAGCCCCAGATGGGGGCCTGTAACCTGAGCCCCACCACCCAGGTCTGAAGCTCTCAGGCTTCGACCCCAGGCCGTGGTGCTCGGGCTTCGGCTCTGGCCCTGGGTTCCAACAAGTTTAAAGCCAGCCCTGGTGATCACATTAAAATACAGTCGCGACCCACACTTTGAGAACCGCTAATCTATTAGAACTGTTTGAACACATCAATAAAATAGAAAATAAAGGCGACTGGTTGACAATTTTTACAACCTTTTTTCAGGCTAAGAGACAGGGTAAGTGGTCAATTTTCACCATGGCAAAAGATTAACAGCTGGAACCTCAAGGTTCAGCGCATGGTCTGGTGTTGTTTACTCTAATTAACAACAGTTTTTGGAAGAGAGGTGTGTAGTGAGATAGCACAATTTGCAGATGACAATTATTTAGGTTAGCTAAATCCAGAGAGAACTATGAGGAACCAGAGGGATCTAAGTAAGCTAGGTGAATGGGCAACAAGATAGCAAAGTTCAATGTTTATAAACGCAAAATGCTGCACGTTATAAGGAAACTTTTAACCTACTCATACACCCTACAGAGTTCTAACGTAACTGTTTCAGCTCTGGAAAAGAACTTGGGCATCACTCAATGTGGTCAGCTCAGTGACTAACTCTCCTCTGTGTAGCAGCAGCCAAAAAAAAGCAAACAAGATGTTAAGATGCATAAGGGATGATGAATTAGAGAAATATTATAATGCCATTATAAGTCAATGGTCAGACCTCATCTGGAATACTGTACACAGCATTTGTCACCCTATCTCAAAAATCAGAATTAGAGTGGGCTCAAAGAGATTTTAATATGAAGAGAAATTAAGAAGACTGGGATTGTTTACCGCAAGAGACAAATAGGAGAGAAAATGGCAACGGTATACAAAAAATGAATGGCCTAAGAGACAGACAGAAAGAACATAAGCTCCCAGTCTTATAAGGCAAGAACCCTGGGGATATTCAATTAAACTGAAAAGTGACAAATTCGAAAGTGAGAAAGGAAATATTTTTTCACACAATGCATAATTAGACTGTGACACACTACCACAGGAAGTCATTGGGTATGTCTTATACTACAGCTCGGAGCAAGCCTCCCAGCCAGAGCAGACAGGCTTGTGCTACCAGATGACTGCTTAACACTTGAAACAGCTGCGTGGACATTATGGCACCGGCAGAGGCTCAGGCTAACCACCTGAGCTCAGACCCAGGGGTAGGATGGGTTTAAGCTCAAGTGGCTAGCCAGAGCCTCTGCAGTGCTGCAATGTCCACACAGCTATTTTTAACGTGCTAGCACAAGTCTGCCTACCCAAGCTGCATGATTCAAAGAGGAACTAGACTTTTATACTAATAAGAATACCCAGAGTTATAGCAGTTAATGGTAAGAAAAATTTGGGAGGGATATAAATCTTCATGTTTCAGGGTTTAAGCCAATCTCTACTAGGGATTTGAATGAGACATCCATGGTGGAGTGGATTATCCCATTCCTCCCTACTGTGAATCTGGTTTCCCTATTGTGAGGTTTCTTGAACCTTCCTCGGAAGAATCTGCCACTGGAAACTATCAGGGACAGGACACTGAACTAGGTGGACTGCTGGTCTGATTCAATCTGGTCATTCTACATTCCTTAGGGTGCTGTATACCATACACAGTACCACCAAACAAGGAAGTGGGATCATTTCCCACTAAACTGTGGATGAAATTGGGAGGGGGGGCCCTCCCCACAGGCTGTCTCTATAAGGCACCTATTGGTACACATACATAGACACTTAAAGTAATTACATGATCTTTTAGTGTTATCTTCAAAAAAAATTAGAGGAAGTTAATTTTCTCTCCTTGAATATTCAGGTCCACTATTCCCCACTTTCACCACAATTTGTTACGAACAAGATGCTGTCAATTATCAGTTTCATCTTTGCTCCAACTAACTACCAAATAGGATGCTTTCTGAGATTTAACAAAAGAACTAAGAGCAAATTTTCTGCAAAGATTTTCTACAGTGCAGAGTGGCCAAAACCACAACTTTCCCTTATTGAAATCAAGGGACATTGTCCTACTGAGTTACAGGCAGAGAAGTGAAACTGTTTTTTCAGAGAAGGAAAATCATTAGTTAATTCCTCTTTTGAGATGTTTACAATAGTGAAACCCAGAAACAGCAGATGCATGAAAACAAACTTACATGTGCCCGCAGAAGTATTTTTCACCCTGCCTAATAAATGTCAGTTAAAAAGGGCTTGAGAAAAGTTTATCTGTACGGAATTCTGTTCTATTCTTTTCTTATACGACACCCATCACTGTAGAACCTGAGCACCTTTCAGTAGCAGCCTAATTACACATCTGCTGTGTGTTGTTTATTCTCATCTCCTCAGGAGGACGAAGCATGTGCATTAGAATGTCTTGTTTTGATAGGGTTTGTTTTGTTTTAAATACAGGTTGCTATGCATTTATATTAAAGCACAGTCAAAGAAATGCATTTTGCATTTGGAAGTGGTGAGGTTTGGGATAGTCCTTAGTTCCTGCAGGACTTCAGACTAGCTCCCAAGAAAGTTCTGTGTCCCTAACATATGCGTTTTACTCTTATTGTAAAACACTGTGCCACAGAAGTATGCTTGTCAACCACAGTCTTAATCCAAGAGCTTTAGTTGGTCTTTTAGAAACCCTGGGGCCAACCATGGAACACCACAAAGATAAGGACTGAGACCTTGAACTTGATTTGAAATTCTGTGGGAAAACAACGTAGAGAGTGAAGGACAGGTTATGTGCTTGCAGTAGGAGATGCGCTACAGTGTTCTGTACTACCTGGAGTTTTCTAAGTACTAAATCATGCTCAGAAACATTGTGTTGCTATAGTCCAACAGAGAGATCAGAAAGGTGTAAATAACTGAGGCGTTGTCATCATCCACCGGGATAGGACGAGTCTCCTAGCCAACTGGAGAAAACAGGAAGTATTACTCACAGATGCTGCTACGTGACAGCTTAGAGTTAGTGAGGAATATAAGCGTTCTCCTAGACTTCAAAAGAAAGAGCAACTGTGACTATGTACCTTCCACCAAAGGGGACTGCACAATGACTACAAACTCTTCAAAATGCCTTCCTCATCACGAGCATAATTTCTGTCTTGCAAAGATTCAGCTTCAGCCAGCTGTTCTTTCTCCATGAGTTGATCTTGTCCAAGCACCAGGACATCTTGGTGACAGAAGAGTGGTGGTATGTAGTAGAGCTGCATATTACTGGCACTTGAATCCATGTCATTTGACCACTTCACCTTGTGGTTGCACTTAGATATTAAAAAGAACCAGAGAGATTTGATCCTTGTGGAATTCCACAAATGAGATGGAGTACTGGGATTTGATGGAAAAGGTTCCAATTCAAAAATTATCCTGGCAGAGGTGACTGCAACCAGGAAAGCAATTTTGATGGAGTAGACTAAGTGGCTTGAATGGCAAATTTATTAAGGTATATAAAACTATATAATATTATAAGGTATATAATATTATGATGAAACCACAAGTTACAATTAAGTGTCTATAGGGTACCTCTGAGATGCCGCCTGCAGGAATCTCTGAACTACAGATCTACTCTGAAAATGACTAAAAATGATAATATCTTACTCATTAGATCCGCTCTGTGTTTCGGCAAGGTCATATCTGCTGTCTTTGGTAACAAAAATAAGTCATTACTTTTTACTCCTGTTAGCACTGCAGACACAACACAGCTCTCAGAAAGGGAGAAAGAGTCTCATGTTGCTTTTGCATCCTCTACAGAAATATTTACAAAGTTCCATTTACAGACCTAATGAGTTATACCTATGTAAACCATCAAGGCAATATAGCTTCAATGGAGAAAGGCACTCTCCTCATAATTTGATGTGCAATACTTGTGTTCTCTTAATTTGCATATTCTGGAATGAGTTTGCATAGCTGCTGGTTAGAAAAGACATATTCTTCCCTATAAACCAAGCACATTTGATATGGAAACTATTGCAGAACCAACAAAAAACCTCACACATCCTTTTTTTTTTTTTTAACGGACATTCCACCATCATCTCCAAATCCTCTCTCAAAACCCACTTCACGGGGGCTTATAAAATGTAGCCTTATGTATTAACTTTAAGAAAAACGGTGCATTCCTCAAATAATGTGCACTAGCACATTTTTGGACACCATATAAATAACAGAACTGACCCAAGCAGCAGCAGGATCTTATTGTCTTGACCCACGTCCTCATCTCCTTTCACCCTCTCCTTAGCTCTGTCCATACTACCTATCCTTATTAGCTCACGAAAGCTTATGCTCAAATAAATGGGTTAGTCTCTAAGGTGCCACAAGTCCTCCTTTTCTTTTTGCAAATACAGACTAACACGGCTGTTACTCTGAAACTTATTTTAGATTGTAAAATATCCAGTGCAAGGACTTCCTTTTTGGGAACAAACACAGCTACATATCTATTTTTGTAACACATTAAATACATCTATGGCTATAAAGAAAACAGTGACCACACAGTGGTATATCCAGGTTGAAAGTCCAACTAAAAAAAGATCAAGGAAATCTAAGGATTCCAGGAGATACCACATTGCCCTGACTGTACTTTCTCAACAACTTTATAACCTGTTAAAAAAAAAGAGAGAGAGAGAGAGAGAGTCAGGTCAACAATTAGCAAGTGTCCACATTAAGGAGACTGTCCCCATAGGAAGGCAACAAATATAATGGCAGCCGATCCCAAGTTAACCCCCATGTAGTCACAAACTGCATGGATACTGAAGTCATGGCAGAACTATAAACCTGGCCAACTCCAATTCTAAGAGATTAAAGAATCAGGGTACCTGCACATCACAATGAATCTAATTTAATCTTATCCTGGAACCTGCATGTACATGGTGAACACAAATGAATCCATTTTTCAGAATGGAACTTCTATGTCTGAAGGTAGATCAAATCAGGAATGGTACTGACTTTATTAGCCACCAATAGAACATTGAACTGAAGGTTATGGTGACTCTCAGCCAATGCCCTACTGCTCCCAACAAACCCTTGCCAAATCTAAAATAACTTAAATGTAACATACATAAATAATGGTATTATAATTGGAAATATTTCATTCTACAGTTTGAGGTTTTTAAGGTTAACCAATTGATCCAGGTTTGCTGATTTACATACATCTTAATACCTCATTCTTAACGCTGAAAACACTTTATCAAAAAACAAACCAAAAAAATCACTCCAGTTCCTGGAACAGTTTCAGAATTATGAACTACACTGGACGAAAGCTCAGCCAGGTTCAAAGTGGCACACTGAGGGAGGACCTGAACACTGAGTAAATGTACTCTGAAAAAAGTCAAACCTAATCAGACTAGAGATTAGCATACTAATAAGGAGCAGGAACAAGGAAAAAACAAGCTCATTTTCTACAGCGCTACCATTAAGAGCAGGGGATTTGGCGAAAAGGGCCCAAAATCTTTGTTCATATTTCAATGAGATCAGGTATAACTGAGATTCTGCACACCAACCTAAACTGATTTTATGAATATGCAATTAAAAAATGTTAAGATGGAATCAGTGTTGCTCACACACAACAGAGCATTAAACATTAGAAAACCAGAAATGCTTAGTGAAGGTCCCCCCACGTATACCTTAAAAGAACATTAGTGTTGCAAGAAAACAAAACAAAAAAATGTTAAGGTAAAACTTCCAACACAACACAAAGAAAGTTTAGTTCAGCCCCACACACATGCAAGCATATGGAGACAAAGTAAAATGAATGTATGTGTAATGCCACTTGGGGAACTGGCAGCCAACACTGCCTTTGTCAGTAATTGTGCTGCACACATAAAATGGTAATGTGATTATGTGTGTTTTTTTATGTTAACTTAGTGAGTTCCTCGTGGCATCTTTAAGGGAGCAAAGTTAAATGTATCTGGTTAACACTGCCTTAACTAGGGAGGGTATTATAACACTGACAATCTTTTAAGCGGTATGCTTAACCAAGTATTTCTTGGTTTTCCAACATCTGTGTTTACATTCTGAAGTCTCATGTTCTGGAAGGGTACAGGAAGTAGGAGACGCTGTTATACAGCAGCAAAATTACCTTCACCTTAACAAATTAATCAGTGGAACAGGTGATATTAGAACTCATGGTCTCCTGGCTCCCAGCCAGGTGAACATTCTGTAAGCTAAAGGTCATTTTGAAGGAAGCAAGCAACATATTCATCTGTCTGATCCTTGTTTGCCACTAAATTCAGAGGTGGAAATGGTGCTGAAGTTATGTCAGAATGCAGTTAAGGGGTCTGCACACCATGCTGGCAATGTATAAGTGCACCAATACCACTCTGTCATCTTATTCTGAACTCCAAAAAGGTTTGTTAACTTTTCATATTTTAAGCGATGTACTTTTTTTCCTTTCACAAGTTTTCTCCTAGGCATGAGCAATTCAAAAACAGCTTAGTTCGAGGTATTCAGGTTCTTCCACACAAACTCAATCCTGACCTGATCTAGCCATTTTCAGATCAATTTGACTTTTCTTTAAAACTTTACATAATGCAATATGACAGGTTTCAGAGTAACAGCCGTGTTAGTCTGTATTCGCAAGAAGCAGAGGAGTACTTGTGGCACCTTAGAGACTAACCAATTTATTAGAGCATAAGCTTTCGTGAGCTACAGCTCACTTCCTCAGATGCATATCGTGGAAACTGCAGCAGACTTTATATATACACAGAGAATATGAACCAATACCTCCTCCCACCCCACTGTCCTGCTGGTAATAGCTTATCTAAAGTGATCATCAGGTGGGCCATTTCCAGCACAAATCCAGGTTTTCTCACCCTCCACCCCCGCACACAAATTCACTCTCCTGCTGGTGATAGCCCATCCAAAGTGACAACTCTTTACACAATGTGCATGATGGGCTATCACCAGCAGGAGAGTGAATTTGTGTGCGGGGGTGGAGGGTGAGAAAACCTGGATTTGTGCTGGAAATGGCCCACCTGATGATCACTTTAGATAAGCTATTACCAGCAGGACAGTGGGGTGGGAGGAGGTATTGGTTCATATTCTCTGTGTATATATAAAGTCTGCTGCAGTTTCCACGATATGCATCTGAGGAAGTGAGCTGTAGCTCACGAAAGCTTATGCTCTAATAAATTGGTTAGTCTCTAAGGTGCCACAAGTACTCCTCTTCATAATGCAATATGTGGCTTTAAATGGAAATGTGGGTGAAAGCTTAACAGATTCTCTTAAAAATTAGTGTACATGTGTTCAGAGGTTATTAATACAGTGCTACATACGCTACTGTGCTCATATCCTATTTGGTTGTGTTATCCTTTTTCTTCTGAGACTTGTTTTCTGGTGCATTTGTTTGAACAAAAATGTGATCCTGATATATGAATGTAGCTGAGGCCTGATGGAAATGAGAAATTAACACTTGAAAGGAGGTCTCATTTCTTGGAAGATAGAATTAGGGAGATAAACAGAACATTGGGTTTAAAAAGAATGTCTGAGCCAACAAAGATAAGAGGGAGAACACCTAGGGAACCATTTACTAAAAATGGACAAGATAAGTTAGAAATGTAGAGATTATATAAAGATCAGGTTCTACATAAACAGCACACAGAGCATGCGGTACAGAGATTGGTTCCTGCAAAGTGACCAAAACAATCCAAAAATGTGTAATCTAAGGTATAGTAAATGCAATGAAATGTTTATACGTATATGAAGGGAGAGCGCTTCTGTGTAACTTTCGATGTGTGGTATGCTCTAGACCAGGGGCAGTCAATTACTTTGTCAAGGTTCAAATTTCTTGGTCAAGGTATAGTTAAGGTCCAGACTCCAGAGAAAATAAAAAATAATGATAATAATAAAATAACAATAAGTAAATGAAAAGATTTCAGGGTCCATCCAAAAGTGTCCAGATTTGGCCCACCGTCCGCCTATTGACTACCCCTGCTCTAGACCCACCCCTAAGCTTGAGTCTGATCAACTCAGCTTAGCTTTGTTGTATACCAAATAAAGGAACCTGAGTGACAAAACCTGGAGTCGAACTGGTTTCTTGGATCCCAGAGAACTGGGCGAAGTGCTGGCGCAGACCTGGACA